>NC_088399.1:9099821-9464821 GCF_034236695.1 Oncorhynchus nerka
TTTCTGCTGAAGAAGCTCAACGTCATGGGAAATGGAGAAGCTCAACGTCATGGGAAATGGAGAAGCTCAACGTCATGGGAAATGGAGAAACTCAACGTCATGGGAAATGGAGAAGCTCAACGTCATGGGAAATGGAGAAACTCAACATCATGGGAAATGGAGAAGCTCAATTTCATGGGAAATGGAGAAGCTCAACGTCATGGGAAATGGAGAAGCTCAACGTCATGGGAAATGGAGAAGCTCAACGTCATGGGAAATGGAGAAGCTCAACGTCATGGGAAATGGAGAAGCTCAACGTCATGGGAAATGGAGAAGCTCAACGTCATGGGAAATGGAGAAGCTCAACGTCATGGGAAATGGAGAAACCCAACATCATGGGAAATGGAGAAACCCAACATCATGGTAAATGGAGAAACTCAACATCATGGTAAATGGAGAAACTCAACATCATGGTAAATGGAGAAACCCAACATCATGGTAAATGGAGAAACCCAACATCATGGTAAATGGAGAAGCTCAACGTCATGGGAAATGGAGAAACCCAACATCATGGTAAATGGAGAAACCCAACATCATGGTAAATGGAGAAACTCAACATCATGGGAAATGGAGAAACTCAACGTCATGGGAAATGGAGAAGCTCAACGTCATGGGAAATGGAGAAGCTCAACGTCATGGGAAATGGAGAAACTCAACGTCATGGGAAATGCGGGCTTTCGAAACCAGTTAGAACCGAGGTGATGACGTTCGCCATACACTGTCGCTAGTAACTCTGATCGCTGGCACAGAAACCTTGGCACATACCTCCTATGCCCAATCGTCCTTTTCCCAAGCATGGGGGGGTTGTAGTAGCAAGAGGTAGGAGGAGGGGGTGGGGGGAGACTTCTCCAGCTGTAGCTTAATTTCCTGTGACTCGCCTAATCACCGTAATTAAGGATTAATTGGCATTAATTATTCACACATAAGCTTGTTGCAAATCAGGGGGTAAATGTCTCATGAAAGCTGCCATGCAAGGCGTGTATAGACACGTGGATGCGCTCCGAACACAGGGATCCTTCACCTTCAACTCACTATTTTTACCCAAGTTGAGAGGAAACAGTGACTGTGAGAACAATAAGAGTGATGAAACAAATAAAGATCTCAGTGTCTTGTTCCATCTGCTTTCCCTGGATACACAGGATACATTACATACATTACATTACACGGGACCCCACTTAAAACCCCTCCCCCTCTACTGATACACAGCACAAGTCATTATGGGACCTCACTTAAAACCCCTCCCCCTCTACTGATACACAGCACAAGTCATTATGGGACCTCACTTACATTTACATTTACATTTAAGTCATTTAGCAGACGCTCTTATCCAGAGCGACTTACAAATTGGTGCATTCACCTTATGACATCCAGTGGAGCAGCCACTTTACAATAGTGCATCTAAATCTTTTAAGGGGGGTGAGAAGGATTACTTTATCCTATCCTAGGTATTCCTTAAAGAGGTGGGGTTTCAGGTGTCTCCGGAAGGTGGTGATTGACTCCGCTGTCCTGGCGTCGTGAGGGAGTTTGTTCCACCATTGGGGGGCCAGAGCAGCGAACAGTTTTGACTGGGCTGAGCGGGAACTGTACTTCCTCAGTGGTAGGGAGGCGAGCAGGCCAGAGGTGGATGAACGCAGTGCCCTTGTTTGGGTGTAGGGCCTGATCAGAGCCTGGAGGTACTGAGGTGCCGTTCCCTCACAGCTCCGTAGGCAAGCACCATGGTCTTGTAGCGGATGCGAGCTTCAACTGGAAGCCAGTGGAGAGAGCTGATACACAGCACAAGTCATTATGGGACCCCCTCCCCTCTACTGATACACAGGATACATTACATACATTACATTACACGGTACCCCACTTAAAACCCCTCCCCCTCTACTGATACACAGCACAAGTCATTATGGGACCCCCTCTCCCTCTACTGATACACAGCACAAGTCATTATGGGACCCCTCCCCTCTACTGATACACAGCATAAGTCATTATGGGACCCCCTAAACCCTCCCCTCTACTGATACACAGCACAAGTCATTATGGGACCCCACTTAAACCCCCTCCCCTCTACTGATACACAGCACAAGTCATTATGGAACCTCACTTAAACCCCCTCTCTACTGACGAACAGCTGAGTATAATCACTGTGGAACCCCACTTAAACCCCTCCCCTCTACTGACGAACAGCTGAGTATAATCACTGTGGAACTGGACAACACTAAACCCCTCCTCTCTACTGATGAACAGCTGAGTATAATCACTGTGGGACCCCACTTAAACCCCCTCCCTCTCTACTGATGAACAGCTGAGTATAATCACTGTGGAACTGGACAACACTAAACCCCTCCCTCTCTACTGATGAACAGCTGAGTATAATCACTGTGGAACTGGACAACACTAAACCCCTCCCTCTCTAGTGATGAACAGCTGAGTATAATCACTGTGGAACTGGACAACACTAAACCCCCTCCCTCTCTAGTGATGAACAGCTGAGTATAATCACTGTGGAACTGGACAACACTAAACCCCTCCCTCTCTACTGATGAACAGCTGAGAATAATCACTGTGGAACTGGACAACACTAAACCCCTCCTCTCTACTGATGAACAGCTGAGTATAATCACTGTGGAACTGGACAACACTAAACCCCTCCTCTCTAGTGATGAACAGCTGAGTATAATCACTGTGGAACTGGACAACACTAAACCCCCTCCCTCTCTAGTGATGCACAGCTGAGTATAATCACTGTGGAACTGGACAACACTAAACCCCCTCCCTCTCTACTGATGAACAGCTGAGAATAATCACTGTGGAACTGGACAACACTAAACCCCTCCCTCTCTACTGATGAACAGCTGAGTATAATCACTGTGGAACTGGACAACACTAAAACATGATCCTTTCCCTCAGTCTATATGTTCTTCGCTCTCTGTCCCTTCCCAAGACATGATGAGAGATATTTATGTCACAAACATGCATGTACTTTTGTTGTCATGGTTTCGGTATAATCATAACAGTGGTAGCATTGCTAATATAATCATAACAGTGGTAGCATTGCTAATACAATCATAACAGTGGTAGCATTGCTAATACAATCATAACAGTGGTAGCATTGCTAATACAATCATAACAGTGGTAGCATTGCTAATACAATCATAACAGTGGTAGCATTGCTAATATAATCATAACAGTGATAGCATTGCTAATACAATCATAACAGTGGTAGCATTGCTAATATAATCATAACAGTGGTAGCATTGCTAATATAATCATAACAGTGGTAGCATTGCTAATACAATGACGAGTATGCATTGTCTGGCAGTCAAAGCTGCGCGAACTGTATTTCAAACTAGACTGTTTTACTGGTCAGTAAATCAGTAATTGTGTAGACCATCGTGCTGTTCCAGTATTCAGTGCTGTATGTGCTGAAGCTGTTGTATAGAACAGACCAAACAAACAGAGAGTCATTTTATTTATATTTTATTTGACCTTTATTTAACTCGGGCAAGTCAGTTAAGAACAAATTCTTATTCACAAAGACGGCCTACTCCGGCCAAACCCAGACGACGCTGGACCAATTGTGCGCCGCCCTGTGGGACTCCCAATCACGGCCGGATGTGATACAGCCTGGATTCGAACCAGGGTGTCTGTAGTGACACCTCTAGCACTGAGATGCAGTGCCTTAGAACGCTGCGCCACTCAGGAGCCAAGTCACACAGGACATTGGTTTCAAGCGTATGTGTTATTTAAGCACACACACACACACACACACGCACACACACCACCATTCTTGCAATAACCGATACAGCTGTTTCTACACACTGCTACACTACCCTCCCCACCTGTGTGTTGTCGACCACGACCACCTTCACTGCCTTCACTCCCCATGATATGGTCAATTAGCCTTTATATGTTAATTGTTTATGTTAATTGGTGTAAATGGGAGTTGCCTGTGGATTTCACAGACTGTAAAGTAATAAGCTGTTCATAAGATGGGAGTGGGATTTTCGGAGGGAGAAATGTATACCTGAAGAGGGAGAGGGGCTTGTATAAATGGATAAAGAGGGAGAGGGGGCTTGTAAAAATGGTTAAAGAGGGAGAGGGGCTTGTATAAATGGATAAAGAGGAAGAGGGGCTTGTATAAATGGATAAAGAGAGGGAGAGGGGCTTGTATAAATGGATAAAGAGGGAGAGGGGCTTGTATAAATGGATAAAGAGAGGAAGAGGGGCTTGTATAAATGGATAAAGAGAGGGAGAGGGGCTTGTATAAATGGATAAAGAGGAAGAGGGCTTGTATAAATGGATAAAGAGAGGAGAGGGGCTTGTATAAATGGATAAAGAGAGGGAGAGGGGGCTTGTATAAATGGATAAAGAGGGAAGAGGGGCTTGTATAAATGGATAAAGAGAGGGAGAGGGGCTTGTATAAATGGATAAAGAGAGGGAGAGGGGGCTTGTATAAATGGATAAAGAGAGGGAGAGGGGCTTGTATAAATGGATAAAGAGGGATAGGGGCTTGTATAAATGGATAAAGAGGAAGAGGGGCTTGTATAAATTGATAAAGAGGAAGAGAGGCTTGTATAAATGGATAAAGAGGGAGAGGGGCTTGTATAAATGGATAAAGAGGGAGAGGGGCTTGTATAAATGGATAAAGAGAGGGAGAGGGGCTTGTATAAATGGATAAAGAGAGGGAGAGGGGCTTGTATAAATGGATAAAGAGAGGAGAGGGGCTTGTATAAATGGATAAAGAGGGAGAGGGGCTTGTATAAATGGATAAAGAGAGGGAGAGGGGCTTGTATAAATGGATAAAGAGGAAGAGGGGCTTGTATAAATGGATAAAGAGAGGAAGAGGGGCTTGTATAAATGGATAAAGAGAGGGAGAGGGGCTTGTATAAATGGATAAAGAGGGAAGAGGGGCTTGTATAAATGGATAAAGAGGGAGAGAGGCTTGTATAAATGGATAAAGAGGGAAGAGGGGCTTGTATAAATGGATAAAGAGAGGGAGAGGGGCTTGTATAAATGGATAAAGAGGGAGAGAGGCTTGTATAAATGGATAAAGAAAGGGAGAGGGGCTTGTATAAATGGATAAAGAGAGGGAGAGGGGCTTGTATAAATGGATAAAGAGGGAAGAGAGGCTTGTATAAATGGATAAAGAGAGGGAGAGGGGCTTGTATAAATGGATTTAGAGGGAGAGGGGCTTGTATAAATGGATAAAGAGGGAGAGGGGCTTGTATAAATGGATAAAGAGAGGAGAGGGGCTTGTATAAATGGATAAAAGAGGGAGAGGGGCTTGTATAAATGGATAAAAAGAGAGGGAGAGGGGCTTGTATAAATGGATAAAGAGGGAGAGGGGCTTGTATAAATGGATAAAGAGGGCTTGTATAAAGAGGGAAGGGGCTTGTATAAATGGATAAAGAGAGGGAAGAGGGGCTTGTATAAATGGATAAAGAGGAAGAAGGGGCTTGTATAAATGGATAAAGAGAGGGAGAGGGGCTTGTATAAATGGATAAAGAGGGAGAGAGGCTTGTATAAATGGATAAAGAAAGGGATAGGGGCTTGTATAAATGGATAAAGAGGGAAGAGGGGCTTGTATAAATGGATAAAGAGGGAGAGAGGCTTGTATAAATGGATAAAGAGGGAAGAGGGGCTTGTATAAATGGATAAAGAGAGGGAGAGGGGCTTGTATAAATGGATAAAGAGGGAGAGAGGCTTGTATAAATGGATAAAGAAAGGGAGAGGGGCTTGTATAAATGGATAAAGAGGGAGAGAGGCTTGTATAAATGGATAAAGAGGGAGAGGGGCTTGTATAAATGGATAAAGAGAGGGAGAGGGGCTTGTATAAATGGATAAAGAGAGGGAGAGGGGCTTGTATAAATGGATAAAGAGAGGGAGAGGGGCTTGTATAAATGGATAAAGAGAGGGAGAGGGGCTTGTATAAATGGATAAAGAGAGGGAGAGGGGCTTGTATAAATGGATAAAGAGAGGGAGAGGGGCTTGTATAAATGGATAAAGAGAGGGAGAGGGGCTTGTATAAATGGATAAAGAGGGAAGAGAGGCTTGTATAAATGGATAAAGAGAGG
Organism: Oncorhynchus nerka; assembly: GCF_034236695.1. Taxonomy (NCBI): domain Eukaryota; kingdom Metazoa; phylum Chordata; class Actinopteri; order Salmoniformes; family Salmonidae; genus Oncorhynchus; species Oncorhynchus nerka. The sequence goes on from NC_088399.1 coordinate 9,105,926, forward strand.
GAGAGGGGCTTGTATAAATGGATTTAGAGGGAGAGGGGCTTGTATAAATGGATAAAGAGGGAGAGGGGCTTGTATAAATGGATAAAGAGGGAAGAGAGGCTTGTATAAATGGATAAAGAGGGAAGAGAGGCTTGTATAAATGGATAAAGAGGGAGAGAGGGGCTTGTATAAATGGATAAAGAGGGGAGAGGGGCTTGTATAAATGGATAAAGAGAGGGAGAGGGGCTTGTATAAATGGATAAAGAGAGGGAGAGGGGCTTGTATAAATGGATAAAGAGAGGGAGAGTGGCTTGTATAAATGGATTTAGAGGGAGAGGGGCTTGTATAAATGGATAAAGAGGGAGAGGGGCTTGTATAAATGGATAAAGAGGGAAGAGAGGCTTGTATAAATGGATAAAGAGAGGGAGAGGGGCTTGTATAAATGGATAAAGAGAGGGAGAGGGACTTGTATAAATGGATAAAGAGGAGAGGGGCTTGTATAAATGGATAAAGAGAGGGAGAGGGGCTTGTATAAATGGATAAAGAGGAAGAGGGGCTTGTATAAATGGATAAAGAGGGAGAGGGGCTTGTATAAATGGATAAAAAGAGAGGGAGAGGGGCTTGTATAAATGGATAAAGAGAGGGAGAGGGGCTTGTATAAATGGATAAAGAGAGGAGAGGGGCTTGTATAAATGGATAAAGAGAGGGAGAGGGGCTTGTATAAATGGATAAAGAGAGGGAGGGGGCTTGTATAAATGGATAAAGAGGGAAGAGGGGCTTGTATAAATGGATAAAGAGAGGGAGAGGGGCTTGTATAAATGGATAAAGAGGGAAGAGGGGCTTGTATAAATGGATAAAGAGAGGGAGAGGGCTTGTATAAATGGATAAAGAGGGAGAGAGGCTTGTATAAATGGATAAAGAAAGGGAGAGGGGCTTGTATAAATGGATAAAGAGGGAGAGAGGCTTGTATAAATGGATAAAGAGGGAGAGAGGGGCTTGTATAAATGGATAAAGAGGGAGAGAGGCTTGTATAAATGGATAAAGAGGGAGAGAGGCTTGTATAAATGGATAAAGAGAGGGAGAGAGGCTTGTATAAATGGATAAAGAGGGAGAGGGGCTTGTATAAATGGATAAAGAGAGGGAGAGGGGCTTGTATAAATGGATAAAGAGGGAGAGAGGCTTGTATAAATGGATAAAGAGAGGGAGAGAGGCTTGTATATATGGATAAAGAGAGGGAGAGGGGCTTGTATAAATGGATAAAGAGAGGGAGAGGGGCTTGTATAAATGGATAAAGAGAGAGAGGGGCTTGTATAAATGGATAAAGAGAGGGAGAGGGGCTTGTATAAATGGATAAAGAGAGGGAGAGGGGCTTGTATAAATGGATAAAGAGAGGAGAGGGCTTGTATAAATGGATAAAGAGAGGGAGAGTGGCTTGTATAAATGGATTTAGAGGGAGAGGGCTTGTATAAATGGATAAAGAGGAGAGGGGCTTGTATAAATGGATAAAGAGGGAAGAGAGGCTTGTATAAATGGATAAAGAGAGGAGAGGGGCTTGTATAAATGGATAAAGAGAGGAGAGGGGCTTGTATAAATGGATAAAGAGGGAGAGAGGGGCTTGTATAAATGGATAAAGAGGGAGAGGGGCTTGTATAAATGGATAAAGAGGGAAGAGGGGCTTGTATAAATGGATAAAGAGAGGGAGAGGGGCTTGTATAAATGGATAAAGAGAGGGAGAGGGGCTTGTATAAATGGATAAAGAGAGGGAGAGAGGCTTGTATAAATGGATAAAGAGGAGAGGGGCTTGTATAAATGGATAAAGAGAGGGAGAGGGGCTTGTATAAATGGATAAAGAGGGAGAGAGGCTTGTATAAATGGATAAAGAGAGGAGAGGGGCTTGTATAAATGGATAAAGAGGGAGAGGGGCTTGTATAAATGGATAAAGAGAGGGAGAGGGGCTTGTATAAATGGATAAAGAGGGGAGAGGGGCTTGTATAAATGGATAAAGAGAGGGAGAGAGGCTTGTATAAATGGATAAAGAGGGAGAGGGGCTTGTATAAATGGATAAAGAGGGGAGAGGGGCTTGTATAAATGGATAAAGAGAGGGAGAGGGGCTTGTATAAATGGATAAAGAGGGAAGAGAGGCTTGTATAAATGGATAAAGAGAGGGAGAGGGGCTTGTATAAATGGATAAAGAGGGAGAGGGGCTTGTATAAATGGATAAAGAGGGAGAGGGGCTTGTATAAATGGATAAAGAGGGGAGAGGGGCTTGTATAAATGGATAAAGAGGAGAGGGGCTTGTATAAATGGATAAAGAGGGAGAGGGCTTGTATAAATGGATAAAGAGAGGGAGAGGGGCTTGTATAAATGGATAAAGAGGAAGAGGGGCTTGTATAAATGGATAAAGAGGGAGAGGGGCTTGTATAAATGGATAAAGAGAGGGAGAGGGGCTTGTATAAATGGATAAAGAGAGGGAGAGGGGCTTGTATAAATGGATAAAGAGAGGGGAGGGCTTGTATAAATGGATAAAGAGAGGGAGAGGGGCTTGTATAAATGGATAAAGAGGGAAGAGAGGCTTGTATAAATGGATAAAGAGGGAAGAGGGGCTTGTATAAATGGATAAAGAGAGGGAGAGGGGCTTGTATAAATGGATAAAGAGGGAAGAGAGGCTTGTATAAATGGATAAAGAGGGAGAGAGGGGCTTGTATAAATGGATAAAGAGGGGAGAGAGGCTTGTATAAATGGATAAAGAGAGGGAGAGGGGCTTGTATAAATGGATAAAGAGGGAAGAGAGGCTTGTATAAATGGATAAAGAGAGGGAGAGGGGCTTGTATAAATGGATAAAGAGAGGGAGAGGGGCTTGTATAAATGGATAAAGAGGAAGAGGGGCTTGTATAAATGGATAAAGAGGGGAGAGGGCTTGTATAAATGGATAAAGAGAGAGAGGGGCTTGTATAAATGGATAAAGAGAGGGAGAGGGGCTTGTATAAATGGATAAAGAGAGGGAGAGGGGCTTGTATAAATGGATAAAGAGAGGGAGAGGGGCTTGTATAAATGGATAAAGAGAGGAAGAGAGGCTTGTATAAATGGATAAAGAGGGAAGAGGGGCTTGTATAAATGGATAAAGAGGGAAGAGGGGCTTGTATAAATGGATAAAGAGGGAAGAGGGGCTTGTATAAATGGATAAAGAGAGGGAGAGGGGCTTGTATAAATGGATAAAGAGAGGGGCTTGTATAAATGGATAAAGAGGGAAGAGGGGCTTGTATAAATGGATAAAGAGAGGAAGAGAGGCTTGTATAAATGGATAAAGAGAGGGAGAGGGGCTTGTATAAATGGATAAAGAGAGGGGAGAGGGGCTTGTATAAATGGATAAAGAGAGGGAGAGGGGCTTGTATAAATGGATAAAGAGAGGGAGAGAGGCTTGTATAAATGGATAAAGAGAGGGAGAGGGGCTTGTATAAATGGATAAAGAGAGGAAGAGAGGCTTGTATAAATGGATAAAGAGAGGGAGAGAGGCTTGTATAAATGGATAAAGAGAGGGAGAGGGGCTTGTATAAATGGATAAAGAGGGAAGAGGGGCTTGTATAAATGGATAAAGAGGGAGAGGGGCTTGTATAAATGGATAAAGAGGAAGAGGGGCTTGTATAAATGGATAAAGAGGGAGAGGGGCTTGTATAAATGGATAAAGAGGGAAGAGGGGCTTGTATAAATGGATAAAGAGAGGGAGAGGGGCTTGTATAAATGGATAAAGAGAGGGAGAGAGGCTTGTATAAATGGATAAAGAGGAAGAGAGGCTTGTATAAATGGATAAAGAGGGAGAGGGGCTTGTATAAATGGTTAAAGAGGGAGAGGGCTTGTATAAATGGATAAAGAGAGGGAGAGGGCTTGTATAAATGGATAAAAAGAGGGAGAGGGCTTGTATAAATGGATAAAGAGGAAGATGGGCTTGTATAAATGGATAAAGATGGGAGAGGGGCTTGTATAAATGGATAAAGAGAGGGAGAGGGCTTGTATAAATGGATAAAGAGGAAGAGGGGCTTGTATAAATGGATAAAGAGGGGAGAGGGGCTTGTATAAATGGATAAAGAGAGGGAGAGGGGCTTGTATAAATGGATAAAGAGAGGGAGAGGGGCTTGTATAAATGGATAAAGAGGGAGAGGGGCTTGTATAAATGGATAAAGAGAGGAGAGGGGCTTGTATAAATGGATAAAAGAGGAGAGGGGCTTGTATAAATGGATAAAGAGAGGGAGAGGGGCTTGTATAAATGGATAAAGAGGGAAGAGAGGCTTGTATAAATGGATAAAGGGAGGGAGAGGGGCTTGTATAAATGGATAAAGAGAGGAGAGGGGCTTGTATAAATGGATAAAGAGGGAGAGGGGCTTGTATAAATGGATAAAGAGAGGGAGAGGGGCTTGTATAAATGGATAAAGAGAGGGAGAGGGGCTTGTATAAATGGATAAAGAGAGGGAGAGGGGCTTGTATAAATGGATAAAGAGAGGGAGAGGGGCTTGTATAAATGGATAAAGAGGGAGAGGGGCTTGTATAAATGGATAAAGAGAGGAAGAGAGGCTTGTATAAATGGATAAAGAGAGGGAGAGGGGCTTGTATAAATGGATAAAGAGAGGGAGAGGGGCTTGTATAAATGGATAAAGAGAGGGAGAGGGGCTTGTATAAATGGATAAAGAGAGGGAGAGGGGCTTGTATAAATGGATAAAGAGGGAAGGGGCTTGTATAAATGGATAAAGAGGGAGAGGGGCTTGTATAAATGGATAAAGAGGAAGAGGGGCTTGTATAAATGGATAAAGAGGGAGAGGGGCTTGTATAAATGGATAAAGAGGGAAGAGGGGCTTGTATAAATGGATAAAGAGGAAGAGAGGCTTGTATAAATGGATAAAGAGGGAGAGGGGCTTGTATAAATGGTTAAAGAGGGAGAGGGGCTTGTATAAATGGATAAAGAGAGGGAGAGGGGCTTGTATAAATGGATAAAGAGAGGGAGAGGGCTTGTATAAATGGATAAAGAGGAAGAGGGGCTTGTATAAATGGATAAAGATGGGAGAGGGGCTTGTATAAATGGATAAAGAGAGGGAGAGGGGCTTGTATAAATGGATAAAGAGGAAGAGGGGCTTGTATAAATGGATAAAGAGGGGAGAGGGGCTTGTATAAATGGATAAAGAGAGGGAGAGGGGCTTGTATAAATGGATAAAGAGAGGGAGAGGGGCTTGTATAAATGGATAAAGAGGGAGAGGGGCTTGTATAAATGGATAAAGAGAGGGAGAGGGGCTTGTATAAATGGATAAAGAGGGAGAGGGGCTTGTATAAATGGATAAAAAGAGGGAGAGGGGCTTGTATAAATGGATAAAGAGGGAAGAGAGGCTTGTATAAATGGATAAAGAGAGGGAGAGGGGCTTGTATAAATGGATAAAGAGAGGGAGAGGGGCTTGTATAAATGGATAAAGAGAGGGAGAGGGGCTTGTATAAATGGATAAAGAGAGGAGAGGGGCTTGTATAAATGGATAAAGAGGGAGGGGCTTGTATAAATGGATAAGAGAGGGAGAGGGGCTTGTATAAATGGATAAAGGGGGAGAGGGGCTTGTATAAATGGATAAAGAGGGAAGAGAGGGGCTTGTATAAATGGATAAAGAGAGGGAGAGGGGCTTGTATAAATGGATAAAGGGGGAGAGGGGCTTGTATAAATGGATAAAGAGGGGAAGAGAGGGGCTTGTATAAATGGATAAAGAGAGGGAGAGGGCTTGTATAAATGGATAAAGAGGAAGAGGGGCTTGTATAAATGGATAAAGAGAGGGAGAGAGGCTTGTATAAATGGATAAAGAGGGAGAGGGGCTTGTATAAATGGATAAAGAGAGGGAGAGGGGCTTGTATAAATGGATAAAGAGAGGGAGAGGGGCTTGTATAAATGGATAAAGAGAGGGAGAGGGGCTTGTATAAATGGATAAAGAGAGGGAGAGGGGCTTGTATAAATGGATAAAGAGGGAGAGGGGCTTGTATAAATGGATAAAGAGAGGGAGAGGGGCTTGTATAAATGGATAAAGGGGGAGAGGGGCTTGTATAAATGGATAAAGAGGGAAGAGAGGGGCTTGTATAAATGGATAAAGAGAGGGAGAGGGGCTTGTATAAATGGATAAAGAGAGGGAGAGGGGCTTGTATAAATGGATAAAGGGGGAGAGGGGCTTGTATAAATGGATAAAGAGGGAAGAGAGGGGCTTGTATAAATGGATAAAGAGAGGGAGAGGGGCTTGTATAAATGGATAAAGAGAGGAGAGGGGCTTGTATAAATGGATAAAGAGAGGGAGAGGGGCTTGTATAAATGGATAAAGAGAGGGAGAGGGGCTTGTATAAATGGATAAAGAGGGAAGAGAGGCTTGTATAAATGGATAACGAGAGGGAGAGGGGCTTGTATAAATGGATAAAGAGGGGAGAGGGGCTTGTATAAATGGATAAAGAGAGGAGAGGGGCTTGTATAAATGGATAAAGAGGGATAGGGGCTTGTATAAATGGATAAAGAGAGGGAGAGGGGCTTGTATAAATGGATAAAGAGAGGAGAGGGGCTTGTATAAATGGATAAAGAGAGGAGAGGGGCTTGTATAAATGGATAAAGAGAGGAGAGGGGCTTGTATAAATGGATAAAGAGAGGGAGAGGGGCTTGTATAAATGGATAAAGAGGGAGAGGGGCTTGTATAAATGGATAAAGAGAGGAGAGGGGCTTGTATAAATGGATAAAGAGGGGATAGGGGCTTGTATAAATGGATAAAGAGGGAAGAGGGGCTTGTATAAATTGATAAAGAGAGGGAGAGGGGCTTGTATAAATGGATAAAGAGAGGGAGAGGGACTTGTATAAATGGATAAAGAGGAAGAGGGGCTTGTATAAATGGATAAAGAGGGAGAGGGGCTTGTATAAATGGATAAAGAGGGAAGAGGGGCTTGTATAAATGGATAAAGAGGAAGAGAGGCTTGTATAAATGGTTAAAGAGGGAGAGGGGCTTGTATAAATGGATAAAGAGAGGGAGAGGGGCTTGTATAAATGGATAAAGAGAGGGAGAGGGCTTGTATAAATGGATAAAGAGGAAGAGGGGCTTGTATAAATGGATAAAGATGGGAGAGGGGCTTGTATAAATGGATAAAGAGAGGGAGAGGGGCTTGTATAAATGGATAAAGAGGAAGAGGGGCTTGTATAAATGGATAAAGAGGGGAGAGGGGCTTGTATAAATGGATAAAGAGAGGGAGAGGGGCTTGTATAAATGGATAAAGAGAGGGAGGGGCTTGTATAAATGGATAAAGAGAGGGGAGAGGGGCTTGTATAAATGGATAAAGAGAGGGAGAGGGCTTGTATAAATGGATAAAGAGAGGGAGAGGGGCTTGTATAAATGGATAAAGAGAGGGAGAGGGGCTTGTATAAATGGATAAAGAGGGAAGAGAGGCTTGTATAAATGGATAAAGAGGGAAGAGGGGCTTGTATAAATGGATAAAGAGAGGGAGAGGGGCTTGTATAAATGGATAAAGAGGGAAGAGAGGCTTGTATAAATGGATAAAGAGGAAGAGGGGCTTGTATAAATGGATAAAGAGAGGGAGAGGGGCTTGTATAAATGGATAAAGAGGAAGAGAGGCTTGTATAAATGGATAAAGAGGAAGAGGGGCTTGTATAAATGGATAAAGAGGGAGAGGGGCTTGTATAAATGGATAAAGAGGGAAGAGGGGCTTGTATAAATGGATAAAGAGAGGGAGAGAGGCTTGTATAAATGGATAAAGAGGGAGAGGGGCTTGTATAAATGGATAAAGAGAGGGAGAGAGGCTTGTATAAATGGATAAAGAGGAGAGGGGCTTGTATAAATGGATAAAGAGAGGGAGAGGCTTGTATAAATGGATAAAGAGGGAGAGGGGCTTGTATAAATGGATAAAGAGAGGAGAGGGGCTTGTATAAATGGATAAAGAGAGGAAGAGGGGCTTGTATAAATGGATAAAGAGAGGGAGAGGGGCTTGTATAAATGGATAAAGAGGGAAGAGAGGCTTGTATAAATGGATAAAGAGGGAAGAGGGGCTTGTATAAATGGATAAAGAGAGGGAGAGGGGCTTGTATAAATGGATAAAGAGGGAAGAGAGGCTTGTATAAATGGATAAAGAGGGAGAGAGGGGCTTGTATAAATGGATAAAGAGAGGGAGAGGGGCTTGTATAAATGGATAAAGAGAGGGAGAGGGGCTTGTATAAATGGATAAAGAGGGAGAGAGGCTTGTATAAATGGATAAAGAGGGAGAGAGGGGCTTGTATAAATGGATAAAGAGGGAGAGAGGCTTGTATAAATGGATAAAGAGGGAGAGAGGCTTGTATAAATGGATAAAGAGAGGGAGAGAGGCTTGTATAAATGGATAAAGAGGGAGAGAGGCTTGTATAAATGGATAAAGAGAGGGAGAGGGGCTTGTATAAATGGATAAAGAGGGAGAGAGGCTTGTATAAATGGATAAAGAAAGGGAGAGGGGCTTGTATAAATGGATAAAGAGAGGGAGAGGGGCTTGTATAAATGGATAAAGAGGGAGAGAGGCTTGTATAAATGGATAAAGAGGGAGAGAGGGGCTTGTATAAATGGATAAAGAGGGAGAGAGGCTTGTATAAATGGATAAAGAGGGAGAGAGGCTTGTATAAATGGATAAAGAGAGGGAGAGAGGCTTGTATAAATGGATAAAGAGGGAGAGAGGCTTGTATAAATGGATAAAGAGAGGGAGAGGGGCTTGTATAAATGGATAAAGAGGGAGAGAGGCTTGTATAAATGGATAAAGAGAGGGAGAGAGGCTTGTATAAATGGATAAAGAGAGGGAGAGGGGCTTGTATAAATGGATAAAGAGAGGGAGAGGGGCTTGTATAAATGGATTAAGAGAGAGAGGGGCTTGTATAAATGGATAAAGAGAGGGAGAGGGGCTTGTATAAATGGATAAAGAGAGGGAGAGGGGCTTGTATAAATGGATAAAGAGAGGGAGAGGGGCTTGTATAAATGGATAAAGAGAGGAGAGTGGCTTGTATAAATGGATTTAGAGGAGAGGGGCTTGTATAAATGGATAAAGAGGGAGAGGGCTTGTATAAATGGATAAAGAGGGAAGAGGCTTGTATAAATGGATAAAGAGAGGAGAGGGGCTTGTATAAATGGATAAAGAGAGGGAGAGGGGCTTGTATAAATGGATAAAGAGAGGGAGAGGGGCTTGTATAAATGGATAAAGAGGAGAGGGGCTTGTATAAATGGATAAAGAGGGAAGAGGGGCTTGTATAAATGGATAAAGAGGGGAGAGGGGCTTGTATAAATGGATAAAGAGAGGGAGAGGGGCTTGTATAAATGGATAAAGGGAGAGGGGCTTGTATAAATGGATAAAGAGGGAAGAGAGGGGCTTGTATAAATGGATAAAAGAGGGAGAGGGGCTTGTATAAATGGATAAAGAGGAAGGGGCTTGTATAAATGGATAAAGAGAGGGAGAGGGGCTTGTATAAATGGATAAAGAGGGAAGAGAGGCTTGTATAAATGGATAAAGAGGAAGAGAGGCTTGTATAAATGGATAAAGAGGAAGAGGGGCTTGTATAAATGGATAAAGAGGGAGAGGGGCTTGTATAAATGGATAAAGAGGGAAGAGGGGCTTGTATAAATGGATAAAGAGAGGGAGAGGGGCTTGTATAAATGGATAAAGAGAGGAGAGAGGCTTGTATAAATGGATAAAGAGGAGAGGGGCTTGTATAAATGGATAAAGAGAGGGAGAGGGGCTTGTATAAATGGATAAAGAGGGAGAGGGGCTTGTATAAATGGATAAAGAGAGGGAGAGGGGCTTGTATAAATGGATAAAGGGGAGAGGGCTTGTATAAATGGATAAAGAGGGAAGAGAGGGGCTTGTATAAATGGATAAAGAGAGGGAGAGGGGCTTGTATAAATGGATAAAGAGAGGAGAGGGGCTTGTATAAATGGATAAAGGGGGAGAGAGGGCTTGTATAAATGGATAAAGAGGGAAGAGAGGGGCTTGTATAAATGGATAAAGAGAGGGAGAGGGGCTTGTATAAATGGATAAAGAGAGGGAGAGGGGCTTGTATAAATGGATAAAGAGAGGGAGAGGGGCTTGTATAAATGGATAAAAGAGGGAGAGGGGCTTGTATAAATGGATAAAGAGGGAAGAGAGGCTTGTATAAATGGATAACGAGAGGGAGAGGGGCTTGTATAAATGGATAAAGAGGGGAGAGGGCTTGTATAAATGGATAAAGAGAGGAGAGGGGCTTGTATAAATGGATAAAGAGGATAGGGGCTTGTATAAATGGATAAAGAGAGGAGAGGGGCTTGTATAAATGGATAAAGAGAGGAGAGGGGCTTGTATAAATGGATAAAGAGAGGGAGAGGGGCTTGTATAAATGGATAAAGAGAGGAGAGGGGCTTGTATAAATGGATAAAGAGAGGGAGAGGGGCTTGTATAAATGGATAAAGAGAGGGAGAGGGGCTTGTATAAATGGATAAAGAGAGGAGAGGGGCTTGTATAAATGGATAAAGAGGGGATAGGGGCTTGTATAAATGGATAAAGAGGGAAGAGGGGCTTGTATAAATGGATAAAGAGAGGGAGAGGGGCTTGTATAAATGGATAAAGAGAGGGAGAGGGGCTTGTATAAATGGATAAAGAGGAAGAGGGCTTGTATAAATGGATAAAGAGGAGAGGGGGCTTGTATAAATGGATAAAGAGGAAGAGGGGCTTGTATAAATGGATAAAGAGGAAGAGAGGCTTGTATAAATGGTTAAAGAGGGAGAGGGGCTTGTATAAATGGATAAAGAGAGGGAGAGGGGCTTGTATAAATGGATAAAGAGAGGAGAGGGCTTGTATAAATGGATAAAGAGAGGGAGAGGGGCTTGTATAAATGGATAAAGAGAGGGAGAGGGGCTTGTATAAATGGATAAAGAGAGGGAGAGGGGCTTGTATAAATGGATAAAGAGAGGGAGAGGGGCTTGTATAAATGGATAAAGAGAGGGAGAGGGGCTTGTATAAATGGATAAAGAGGGAAGAGAGGCTTGTATAAATGGATAATGGATAAAGAGAGGAGAGGGGCTTGTATAAATGGATAAAGAGGGAGAGGGCTTGTATAAATGGATAAAGAGGGAAGAGAGGCTTGTATAAATGGATAAAGAGGAAGAGGGGCTTGTATAAATGGATAAAGAGAGGGAGAGGGGCTTGTATAAATGGATAAAGAGGAAGAGAGGCTTGTATAAATGGATAAAGAGGAAGAGGGGCTTGTATAAATGGATAAAGAGGGAGAGGGGCTTGTATAAATGGATAAAGAGGGAAGAGGGGCTTGTATAAATGGATAAAGAGAGGGAGAGAGGCTTGTATAAATGGATAAAGAGGGAGAGGGGCTTGTATAAATGGATAAAGAGAGGGAGAGAGGCTTGTATAAATGGATAAAGAGGGAGAGGGGCTTGTATAAATGGATAAAGAGAGGGAGAGAGGCTTGTATAAATGGATAAAGAGGGAGAGGGGCTTGTATAAATGGATAAAGAGAGGGAGAGGGGCTTGTATAAATGGATAAAGAGAGGGAGAGGGGCTTGTATAAATGGATAAAGAGAGGGAGAGGGGCTTGTATAAATGGATAAAGAGAGGGAGAGGGGCTTGTATAAATGGATAAAGAGGGAGAGGGGCTTGTATAAATGGATAAAGAGAGGGAGAGGGGCTTGTATAAATGGATAAAGGGGGAGAGGGGCTTGTATAAATGGATAAAGAGGGAAGAGAGGGGCTTGTATAAATGGATAAAGGGGGAGAGGGGCTTGTATAAATGGATAAAGAGGGAAGAGAGGGGCTTGTATAAATGGATAAAGAGAGGGAGAGGGGCTTGTATAAATGGATAAAGAGGAAGAGGGGCTTGTATAAATGGATAAAGAGAGGGAGGGGCTTGTATAAATGAATAAAGAGGAAGAGAGGCTTGTATAAATGGATAAAGAAAGGGAGAGGGCTTGTATAAATGGATAAAGAGGGAGAGGGCTTGTATAAATGGATAAAGAGAGGGAGAGGGGCTTGTATAAATGGATAAAGAGGAAGAGGGCTTGTATAAATGGATAAAGAGGGAGAGAGGCTTGTATAAATGGATAAAAGAGGGAAGAGGGGCTTGTATAAATGGATAAAGAGAGGGAGAGGGGCTTGTATAAATGGATAGAGGGAGAGAGGCTTATAAATGGATAAAGAGGGAGAGGGGCTTGTATAAATGGATAAAGAGAGGAGAGGGGCTTGTATAAATGGATAAAGAGAGGGAGAGGGGCTTGTATAAATGGATAAAGAGAGGGAGAGGGGCTTGTATAAATGGATAAAGAGAGGGAGAGGGCTTGTATAAATGGATAAAGAGGGAGAGGGGCTTGTATAAATGGATAAAGAGAGGGAGAGGGGCTTGTATAAATGGATAAAGGGGAGAGGGGCTTGTATAAATGGATAAAGAGGAAGAGAGGGGCTTGTATAAATGGATAAAGAGAGGGAGAGGGGCTTGTATAAATGGATAAAGAGAGGGGAGAGGAGCTTGTATAAATGGATAAAAGGGGAGAGGGGCTTGTATAAATGGATAAAGAGGGAAGAGAGGGGCTTGTATAAATGGATAAAGAGAGGAGAGGGGCTTGTATAAATGGATAAAGAGAGGGAGAGGGGCTTGTATAAATGGATAAAGAGAGGGAGAGGGCTTGTATAAATGGATAAAGAGAGGGAGAGGGGCTTGTATAAATGGATAAAAGAGGGAAGAGAGGCTTGTATAAATGGATAACGAGAGGGAGAGGGGCTTGTATAAATGGATAAAGAGGGGAGAGGGGCTTGTATAAATGGATAAAGAGAGGAGAGGGGCTTGTATAAATGGATAAAGAGGGATAGGGGCTTGTATAAATGGATAAAGAGAGGGAGAGGGGCTTGTATAAATGGATAAAGAGAGGAGAGGGGCTTGTATAAATGGATAAAGAGAGGGAGAGGGGCTTGTATAAATGGATAAAGAGAGGGAGAGGGGCTTGTATAAATGGATAAAGAGAGGGAGAGGGGCTTGTATAAATGGATAAAGAGAGGAGAGGGGCTTGTATAAATGGATAAAGAGAGGAGAGGGGGCTTGTATAAATGGATAAAGAGAGGGAGAGGGGCTTGTATAAATGGATAAAGAGAGGGAGAGGGGCTTGTATAAATGGATAAAGAGAGGAGAGGGGCTTGTATAAATGGATAAGAGGGATAGGGGCTTGTATAAATGGATAAAGAGGAAGAGGGCTTGTATAAATGGATAAAGAGGGAAGAGGGGCTTGTATAAATGGATAAAGAGGAAGAGGGGCTTGTATAAATGGATAAAAGAGGGAGAGGGGCTTGTATAAATGGATAAAGGGGCTTGTATAAATGGATAAAGAGAGGAGAGGGCTTGTATAAATGGATAAAGAGAGGGAGAGGGGCTTGTATAAATGGATAAAGAGGGAAGAGAGGCTTGTATAAATGGATAAAGAGGGAGAGGGGCTTGTATAAATGGATAAAGAGGAAGAGGGGCTTGTATAAATGGATAAAGAGGGAGAGGGGCTTGTATAAATGGATAAAGAGGGAAGAGGGGCTTGTATAAATGGATAAAGAGAGGGAGAGGGGCTTGTATAAATGGATAAAGAGAGGGAGAGAGGCTTGTATAAATGGATAAAGAGGGAGAGGGCTTGTATAAATGGATAAAGAGAGAGGGAGGGGCTTGTATAAATGGATAAAGAGAGGGAGAGGGGCTTGTATAAATGGATAAAGAGAGGGAGAGGGGCTTGTATAAATGGATAAAGAGAGGGAGAGGGGCTTGTATAAATGGATAAAGAGGAGAGGGGCTTGTATAAATGGATAAAGAGAGGGAGAGGGGCTTGTATAAATGGATAAAGGGGAGAGGGGCTTGTATAAATGGATAAAGAGGGAAAGAGGGGCTTGTATAAATGGATAAAGAGAGGGAGAGGGCTTGTATAAATGGATAAAGAGGGGAGAGGGGCTTGTATAAATGGATAAAGGGGGAGAGGGGCTTGTATAAATGGATAAAGAGGGAAGAGAGGGGCTTGTATAAATGGATAAAGAGAGGGAGGGGCTTGTATAAATGGATAAAGAGAGGGAGAGGGGCTTGTATAAATGGATAAAGAGAGGGAGAGGGGCTTGTATAAATGGATAAAGAGAGGGAGAGGGGCTTGTATAAATGGATAAAGAGGGAAGAGAGGCTTGTATAAATGGATAACGAGAGGGAGAGGGGCTTGTATAAATGGATAAAGAGGGAGAGGGGCTTGTATAAATGGATAAAGAGAGGAGAGGGGCTTGTATAAATGGATAAAGAGGGATAGGGGCTTGTATAAATGGATAAAGAGAGGGGAGAGGGGCTTGTATAAATGGATAAAGAGAGGAGAGGGGCTTGTATAAATGGATAAAGAGAGGGAGAGGGGCTTGTATAAATGGATAAAGAGAGGGAGAGGGGCTTGTATAAATGGATAAAGAGAGGAGAGGGGCTTGTATAAATGGATAAAGAGAGGAGGGGCTTGTATAAATGGATAAAGAGGAGAGGGGCTTGTATAAATGGATAAAGAGAGGGAGAGGGGCTTGTATAAATGGATAAAGAGGGAGAGGGGCTTGTATAAATGTATAAATGGATAAAGAGAGGATAGGGGGCTTGTATAAATGGATAAAGAATGCCTCGGGAGTCGAGCGATAACCAGCATATCCATTACGTACTGGTGGGGAAAAAACTATGCACCCGTAACTGCCAAAATAAAGGAAACACTTGAGTAAATGAGGGATAGGTGTGGTTCCTGAGTTATTTAAGCAATTAACATCCCATCATGCTTAGGGTCATGTATAAAAATGCCCAGTTGCCCATTATTTTGGCTACCGTGGCTAGAAGAGATCTGTGACTTTGAAAGGGGGAGTCTAGTAGGAGAACAGGGGGTTGAAAGGGGGTCTAATAGGAGAACAGGGGGTTGAAAGGGGTCTACTAGGAGAACAGGGGTTGAAAGAGGGGGTCTACTAGGAGAACAGGGGGTTGAAAGAGGGGGGTCTACTAGGAGAACAGGGGGTTGAAAGGGGGGGTCTCCAAGGAGAACAGGGGGTTCTAGGAGAACAGGGGGGTGAAATAGGGGGTCTCCAAGGAGAACAGGGGGTTGAAAGGAAGTGCGTCTCAGTCACCAGATCTCAACCCAATTGAACACTTCCGGGAGATTCTGGAGTGGCGTCTTGAGACAACGTTTTCCACCACCATCTTCAAAACACCAAATGGTGGAATTTCCCGTGGAAGAATGGTGTCGCATCCCTCCAGTAGAGTTCCAGACACTTCTTGAATCTATACCAAGGAGCATTGAAGCAGTTGTCACCTCATGGTGGCACAACACCCTATTAAGACATGTTGGGGTTTCCTTTACTTTGGCAGTTACCTGTATTTCTGTGTATATTTGATAGTATTCAACTGACCCCAGATGCACAATAATAAGGGTTGATAATCATAGTATTGAGGATGATGCTGTATTATACATGTTCAGTATTGCACAATAATTAAAAAACATTAAATTAAACGTTGTGTTATTAGCATTCAACACAAATAAATTATGTTCTCAGGAAGCCAAATTAAATGTATCATTGCCCGGCCATTACATGTTTTTAAATGGTATTCTCATTTGTTTCTACTCGGTAGGTCTAAATTCGACTAAATACCCCGCCCTAGCATAGAAATAAAGCCAAAGAAATTCCATATACCTTTTTATTTTACACCTCACTACAGAATGCTAGGACAAAGATCCCCTGGTTAGGACAAGAGGATTCTAATATCACATAACTCTTCACATCAATGCAGAACATCTCTAAACACTTTTTTTTTTTACCAGGCAAGTCGGTTAAGAACAAATTCTTATTTTCAATGACGGCCTAGGAACAGTGGGTTAATTGCCTGTTCAGGGGCAGAACGACAGATTTGTACCTTGTCAGCTCGGGGGTTTGAACTTGCAACCTTCCGGTTCCTAGTCCAACTCTCTAACCACTAGGCTACCCTGCCGCCCCAACAATGGTTACCAACAATGCAAGCGAAATGACTGGAAGTGAATGTTAGCAGTACACAAAGTTTGCCATTAAAGTAGAAAAAAAACACACAATTGTTATGAAATATCAACAAACTACTCTGCCAACACATAGCAGAACTGTTTTACTGTCATTCTATTCATTTAAATGTGTTTTAAATGATCTACAGCCACTTTATTACTAGATTTCTCAACCTCTGGTCACGTTTTCAAAGCTAATACTGTAGATCCCAGCACCCGCGCTGCTCCCATGAATTTGCTTATTTTCTAACGTTTCCGAATGGAATTATTATGTTGTCCTGACCTGGATATCTTCAACCTGGACGAAAAGGCAAAGGCAGTGAGAGTACCACCTCATGTGATCAAAGGAAGACAAGGGCAGTGACAGTACCACCTCATGTGATCAAAGGAAGGCAAGGGCAGTGAGAGTACCACCTCATGTGATCAAAGGAAGGCAAGGGCAGTGAGAGTACCACCTCATGTGATCAAAGGAAGGCAAGGGCAGTGAGAGTACCACCTCATGTGATCAAAGGAAGTCAAGGGCAGTGAGAGTACCACCTCATGTGATCAAAGGAAGACAAGGGCAGTGAGAGTACCACCTCATGTGATCAAAGGAAGGCAAGGACAGTGAGAGTACCACCTCATGTGATCAAAGGAAGACAAGGGCAGTGAGAGTACCACCTCATGTGATCAAAGGAAGTCAAGGGCAGTGAGAGTACCACCTCATGTGATCAAAGGAAGGCAAGGGCAGTGAGAGTACCCTCTCATGTGATCAAAGGAAGATAGAGATGTGCTAGAGTGAAATCTCCTGTTGTCTCTCTCGACTGCCAAACTGTGATGCCTCTTTCCTCCCCCCCTCCCCAGTTAAAGAGAGACAGAGAGTAAGACAAAAAGACAGAGCGAGAAGAGTCAATTGAGAGTGTGTGACGGTGCAGAACAGGGCCTTTCGATTGGCAGAAAGCTGCATTGATGTTATCTAAGCCGGCTGATGCAGAGACTGTGAGACCACCCACTCCCGACCACAGCTTTCATGCCATTGGAGTGTGAGAATTAGCTAATAACAAGAGTGTCTGAGGCGTTCAGACAAATTAGAGAGCAGAATGACTAATGACCTCACCGCAGAGGGCGGAGCCGATCATCAATGGTGGACGATCAATAGCCAAGTCTTTATTCTCTGGTCGGTCGTTGAGGACTCACTCCATGGCTTAACAATCATTCTCTACAGTTCTATGTTCACGGATCTTTTTGTTGTAAATATTCTGCAGTGCCTTTGGGAAGTATTCAGACCCTTTGACTTTTTCCACATTTTCTTTGTTACAACAGCCTTATTCTAAAATATATATTTATTTTTTTACACGCAAAACCCCATAATGACAAAGAATAAACAGGTTTTCAGAAATGTTTGTTAACTTAGATTTTAAAAAATAAAAAAACTTTACATTTACATACTTTGATGAAGCACCTTTGGCAGCAATTACAGCCTCGAGTCATCTTGGGTAAGACACCACAAGCTTGGCACACCTGTATTTGGGGAGTTCCTCCCAATCTTCTCTCAAGCTCTGTCAGGTTGGATGGGGAGCGATGCTGCACAGCTATTTCAGGTCTCTCCAGAGATATTTAAATCAGGTTCATGTCCGGGCTCTGGCTGGGCCACTCAAGGACATTCAGAGACGTGTCCCGAAGCCACTCTTGCGGTGTCCTGGCTGTGTGCTTAAGGTCGTTGTCCTGTTGGAAGGTGAACCTTCGCCCCAGTCTGAGGTTCTGAGCACTCTGGAGCAGGTTTTCATCAAGGATCTCTCTGCACTTTGCTCCGTTCATCTTTCCCTCGATCCTGACTAGTCTCCCAGTCCCTGCCACTGGAAAACACCCCACAGCATGATGCTGCCACCAACATGCTTCACCATAGGGATGGTGCCAGGTTTCATCCAGACATGACGCTTGGCATTCAGGTGACCATCGGGCCAAGTGACCATCGGGTTCTTGGCCACCTCCCTGACCACGGCCCTTCTCCCCAATTGCTCAGTTTGGGCGGGCGGCCAGCTCTAGGAAGAGTATTGGTGGTTCCAATCTTATTCCATTTAAGAATGATGGAGGCCACTGTGTTCTTGGGGACCTTCAATGCTGCAGAGATTTTTTGGTACCATTCCCCAGATCGGTGCCTCGACACAATCCTGTCTAGGAACTCTAAGGACAATTCCTTCAACTTCATGGCTTGGTTTTTGCTCTGACATGCACTGTCAACTGTGGGACCTTATATAGACAGGATTATGCCTTTCCAAATCATGTCCAATCAATTGAATCTACCACAGGTGGACTCCAATCAAGTTGTATAAACATCTCAAGGATGATCATAGGAAATAGGATGCACATGAGCTAAATTTTGAGTCTCATATCAAAGAGTCGGAATACTTATGTACATTTGTAAAAAATAATAATAATAATAATAAAAATACAAATAAAATATTGGTTTGTCATTATGGGGTATTGTGTGTAGATTGCTGAGGATATTTATTTATTTAATTTTAGAATAAGGATGTAACATAACAAAATGTGGAAAAAGTCAAGGGGTCTGAATACTTTCCGAAGGCACTGTACGTAAACTTTGTGTAAATTATTCTGTCTGTTTCTGTATCTATATTTGTCTATCATCATATCACTAGGTATGTTGTCTATCACTAGCAGCACCATATCACCAGGTAACATTCTGAGTACATTGTCTAACAGCACCATATCACCAGGTAACATTCTGAGTATGTTGTCTATCACTAGCAGCACCATATCACCAGGTAACATTCTGAGTATGTTGTCTATCACTAGCAGCACCATATCAGCAGGTAACATTCTGAGTATGTTGTCTATCACTAGCAGCACCATATCACCAGGTAACATTCTGAGTATGTTGTCCATCACTAGCAGCACCATATCACCAGGTAACATTCTGAGTATGTTGTCTAGCAGCACCATATCACCAGGTAACATTCTGAGTATGTTGTCTAACAGCACCATATCACCAGGTAACATTCTGAGTATGTTGTCTATCACTAGCAGCCCCATATCACCAGGTAAAATTCTGAGTACATTGTCTAACAGCACCATATCACCAGGTAACATTCTGAGTATGTTGTCTATCACTAGCAGCACCATATCACCAGGTAACATTCTGAGTATGTTGTCTATCACTAGCAGCACCATATCAGCAGGTAACATTCTGAGTATGTTGTCTATCACTAGCAGCACCATATCACCAGGTAACATTCTGAGTATGTTGTCCATCACTAGCAGCACCATATCACCAGGTAACATTCTGAGTATGTTGTCTAGCAGCACCATATCACCAGGTAACATTCTGAGTATGTTGTCTAACAGCACCATATCACCAGGTAACATTCTGAGTATGTTGTCTATCACTAGCAGCCCCATATCACCAGGTAAAATTCTGAGTATGTTGTCTATCACTAGCAGCACCATATCACTGGGTAACATTCTGAGTATGTTGTCTATCACTAGCAGCACCATATCACCAGGTAACATTCTGAGTATGTTGTCTATCACTAGCAGCACCATATCATCAGGTAACATTCTGAGTATGTTGTCTATCACTAGCAGCACCATATCACCAGGTAACATTCTGAGTATGTTGTCTATCACTAGCAGCACCATATCACCAGGTAACATTCTGAGTATGTCGTCTATCACTAGCAGCACCATATCACCAGGTAATATTCTGAGTATGTTGTCTATCACTAGCAGCACCATATCACCAGGTAACATTCTGAGTATGTTGTCTAACAGCACCATATCACCAGGTAACATTCTGAGTATGTTGTCTAACAGCACCATATCACCAGGTAACATTCTGAGTATGTTGTCTAACAACACCATATCACCAGGTAACATTCTGAGTATGTTGTCTAAAAGCACCATATCACCAGGTAACATTCTGAGTATGTTGTCTAACAGCACCATATCACCAGGTAACATTCTGAGTATGTTGTCTAACATCACCATATCACCAGGTAACATTCTGAGTATGTTGTCTAACAGCACCATATCACCAGGTAACACTCTGAGTATGTTGTCTAACAGCACCATATCACCAGGTAACATTCTGAGTATGTTGTCCATCACTAGCAGCACCATATCACCAGGTAACATTATGAGTATGTTGTCTATCACTAGCAGCACCATATCACCAGGTAACATTCTGAGTATGTTGTCTATAACTAGCAGCACCATATCACCAGGTAACATTCTGAGTATGTTGTCTATCACTAGCAGCACCATATCACCAGGTAACATTCTGAGTATGTTGTCTAACAGCACCATATCACCAGGTAACATTCTGAGTATGTTGTCTAGCAGCACCATATAACCAGGTAACATTCTGAGTATGTTGTCTAGCAGCACCATATCACCAGGTAACAATCTGAGTATGTTGTCTATCACTAGCAGCACCATATCACCAGGTAACATTCTGAGTATGTTGTCTAACAGCACCATATCACCAGGTAAAATTCTGAGTATGTTGTCTAACAGCACCATATCACCAGGTAACATTCTGAGTATGTTGTCTAACAACACCATATCACCAGGTAACATTCTGAGTATGTTGTCTAAAAGCACCATATCACCAGGTAACATTCTGAGTATGTTGTCTAACAGCACCATATCACTAGGTAACATTCTGAGTATGTTGTCTAACAGCACCATATCACCAGGTAACAATCTGAGTATGTTGTCTAACAGCACCATATCACCAGGTAACATTCTGAGTATGTTGTCTAACAGCACCATATCACCAGGTAACACTCTGAGTATGTTGTCTAACAGCACCATATCACCAGGTAACATTCTGAGAATGTTGTCTAACAGCACCATATCACCAGGTAACATTCTGAGTATGTTGTCTAACAGCACCATATCACCAGGTAACATTCTGAGTATGTTGTCTAACAGCACCATATCACCAGGTAACATTCTGAGTATGTTGTCTAACAGCACCATATCACCAGGTAACACTCTGAGTATGTTGTCTAACAGCACCATATCACCAGGTAACATTCTGAGTATGTTGTCTAACAGCACCATATCACCAGGTAACATTCTGAGTATGTTGTCTAACAGCACCATATCACCAGGTAGCACTCTGAGTATGTTGTCTAACAGCACCATATCACCAGGTAACACTCTGAGTATGTTGTCTAACAGCACCATATCACCAGGTAACACTCTGAGTATGTTGTCTAACAGCACCATATCACCAGGTAACATTCTGAGTATGTTGTCTAACAGCACCATATCACCAGGTAACATTCTGAGTATGTTGTCTATCACTAGCAGCACCATATCACCAGGTAACACTCTGAGTATGTTGTCTAGCAGCACCATATCACCAGGTAACAATCTGAGTATGTTGTCCATCACTAGCAGCACCATATCACCAGGTAACATTCTGAGTATGTTGTCTATCACTAGCAGCACCATATCACCAGGTAACATTCTGAGTATGTTGTCTAACAGCACCATATCACCAGGTAACAATCTGAGTATGTTGTCTAACAGCACCATATCACCAGGTAACATTCTGAGTATGTTGTCTAACAGCACCATATCACCAGGTAACACTCTGAGTATGTTGTCTAACAGCACCATATCACCAGGTAATATTCTGAGTATGTTGTCCATCACTAGCAGCACCATATCACCAGGTAACATTCTGAGTATGTTGTCTATCACTAGCAGCACCATATCAGCAGGTAACATTCTGAGTATGTTGGCTATCACTAGCAGCACCATCTCACCAGGTAACATTCTGAGTATGTTGTCTATCACTAGCAGCACCATATCACCAGGTAACATTCTGAGTATGTTGTCTATCACTAGCAGCACCATATCACCAGGTAACATTCTGAGTATGTTGTCTATCACTAGCAGCACCATATCACAAGGTAACATTCTGAGTATGTTGTCTATCACTAGCAGCACCATATCACCAGGTAACATTCTGAGTATGTTGTCTAACAGCACCCTATCACCAGGTAACATTCTGAGTATGTTGTCTAGCAGCACCATATCACCAGGTAACATTCTGAGTATGTTGTCTATCACTAGCAGCACCATATCACCAGGTAACATTCTGAGTATGTTGTCTAACAGCACCATATCACCAGGTAACATTCTGAGTATGTTGTCTAGCAGCACCATATCACCAGGTAACATTCTGAGTATGTTGTCTAGCAGCACCATATCACCAGGTAACATTCTGAGTATGTTGTCTATCACTAGCAGCACCATATCACCAGGTAACATTCTGAGTATGTTGTCTAACAGCACCATATCACCAGGTAACATTCTGAGTATGTTGTCTAGCAGCACCATATCACCAGGTAACATTCTGAGTATGTTGTCTAGTAGCACCATATCACCAGGTAACATTCTGAGTATGTTGTCTATCACTAGCAGCACCATATCACCAGGTAACATTCTGAGTATGTTGTCTAACAGCACCATATCACCAGGTACAATTCTGAGTATGTTGTCTAACAGCACCATATCACCAGGTAACATTCTGAGTATGTTGTCTAACAGCACCATATCACCAGGTAACATTCTGAGTATGTTGTCTAACAGCACCATATCACCAGGTAACATTCTGAGTATGTTGTCTAACAGCACCATATCACCAGGTAACATTCTGAGTATGTTGTCTAACAGCACCATATCACCAGGTAACATTCTGAGTAT
Source organism: Oncorhynchus nerka (assembly GCF_034236695.1). Taxonomy (NCBI): domain Eukaryota; kingdom Metazoa; phylum Chordata; class Actinopteri; order Salmoniformes; family Salmonidae; genus Oncorhynchus; species Oncorhynchus nerka. The sequence continues at coordinate 9,128,677 of NC_088399.1, forward strand.
GTTGTCTAACAGCACCATATCACCAGGTAACACTCTGAATATGTTGTCTAACAGCACCATATCACCAGGTAACATTCTGAGTATGTTGTCTAACAGCACCATATCACCAGGTAACATTCTGAGTATGTTGTCTAACAGCACCATATCACCAGGTAGCACTCTGAGTATGTTGTCTAACAGCACCATATCACCAGGTAACACTCTGAGTATGTTGTCTAACAGCACCATATCACCAGGTAACATTCTGAGTATGTTGTCTATCACTAGCAGCACCATATCACCAGGTAACATTCTGAGTATGTTGTCTATCACTAGCAGCACCATATCACCAGGTAACATTCTGAGTATGTTGTCCATCACTAGCAGCACCATATCACCAGGTAACATTCTGAGTATGTTGTCTAGCAGCACCATATCACCAGGTAACACTCTGAGTATGTTGTCTAACAGCACCATATCACCAGGTAACATTCTGAGTATGTTGTCTATCACTAGCAGCCCCATATCACCAGGTAAAATTCTGAGTATGTTGTCTATCACTAGCAGCACCATATCACTGGGTAACATTCTGAGTATGTTGTCTATCACTAGCAGCACCATATCACCAGGTAACATTCTGAGTATGTTGTCTATCACTAGCAGCACCATATCATCAGGTAACATTCTGAGTATGTTGTCTATCACTAGCAGCACCATATCACCAGGTAACATTCTGAGTATGTTGTCTATCACTAGCAGCACCGAATCACCAGGTAACATTCTGAGTATGTCGTCTATCACTAGCAGCACCATATCACCAGGTAATATTCTGAGTATGTTGTCTATCACTAGCAGCACCATATCACCAGGTAACATTCTGAGTATGTTGTCTAACAGCACCATATCACCAGGTAACATTCTGAGTATGTTGTCTAACAGCACCATATCACCAGGTAACATTCTGAGTATGTTGTCTAACAACACCATATCACCAGGTAACATTCTGAGTATGTTGTCTAAAAGCACCATATCACCAGGTAACATTCTGAGTATGTTGTCTAACAGCACCATATCACCAGGTAACATTCTGAGTATGTTGTCTAACAGCACCATATCACCAGGTAACATTCTGAGTATGTTGTCTATCACTAGCAGCACCATATCACCAGGTAACATTCTGAGTATGTTGTCTAACAGCACCATATCACCAGGTAACATTCTGAGTATGTTGTCTAGCAGCAACATATAACCAGGTAACATTCTGAGTATGTTGTCTAGCAGCACCATATCACCAGGTAACAATCTGAGTATGTTGTCTATCACTAGCAGCACCATATCACCAGGTAACATTCTGAGTATGTTGTCTAACAGCACCATATCACCAGGTAAAATTCTGAGTATGTTGTCTAACAGCACCATATCACCAGGTAACATTCTGAGTATGTTGTCTAACAACACCATATCACCAGGTAACATTCTGAGTATGTTGTCTAAAAGCACCATATCACCAGGTAACATTCTGAGTATGTTGTCTAACAGCACCATATCACCAGGTAACAATCTGAGTATGTTGTCTAACAGCACCATATCACCAGGTAACACTCTGAGTATGTTGTCTAGCAGCACCATATCACCAGGTAACAATCTGAGTATGTTGTCCATCACTAGCAGCACCATATCACCAGGTAACATTCTGAGTATGTTGTCTATCACTAGCAGCACCATATCACCAGGTAACATTCTGAGTATGTTGTCTAACAGCACCATATCACCAGGTAACAATCTGCGTATGTTGTCTAACAGCACCATATCACCAGGTAACATTCTGAGTATGTTGTCTAACAGCACCATATCACCAGGTAACACTCTGAGTATGTTGTCTAACAGCACCATATCACCAGGTAATATTCTGAGTATGTTGTCCATCACTAGCAGCACCATATCACCAGGTAACATTCTGAGTATGTTGTCTATCACTAGCAGCACCATATCAGCAGGTAACATTCTGAGTATGTTGGCTATCACTAGCAGCACCATATCACCAGGTAACATTCTGAGTATGTTGTCTATCACTAGCAGCACCATATCACCAGGTAACATTCTGAGTATGTTGTCTATCACTAGCAGCACCATATCACCAGGTAACATTCTGAGTATGTTGTCTAACAGCACCATATCACCAGGTACAATTCTGAGTATGTTGTCTAACAGCACCATATCACCAGGTAACATTCTGAGTATGTTGTCTAACAGCACCATATCACCAGGTAACATTCTGAGTATGTTGTCTAACAGCACCATATCACCAGGTAACATTCTGAGTATGTTGTCTAACAGCACCATATCACCAGGTAACATTCTGAGTATGTTGTCTAACAGCACCATATCGCCAGGTAACATTCTGAGTATGTTGTCTAACAGCACCATATCACCAGGTAACACTCTGAATATGTTGTCTAACAGCACCATATCACCAGGTAACATTCTGAGTATGTTGTCTAACAGCACCATATCACCAGGTAACATTCTGAGTATGTTGTCTAACAGCACCATATCACCAGGTAGCACTCTGAGTATGTTGTCTAACAGCACCATATCACCAGGTAACATTCTGAGTATGTTGTCTATCACTAGCAGCACCATATCACCAGGTAACATTCTGAGTATGTTGTCTATCACTAGCAGCACCATATCACCAGGTAACATTCTGAGTATGTTGTCCATCACTAGCAGCACCATATCACCAGGTAACATTCTGAGTATGTTGTCTAGCAGCACCATATCACCAGGTAACATTCTGAGTATGTTGTCTAACAGCACCATATCACCAGGTAACATTCTGAGTATGTTGTCTATCACTAGCAGCCCCATATCACCAGGTAAAATTCTGAGTATGTTGTCTATCACTAGCAGCACCATATCACTGGGTAACATTCTGAGTATGTTGTCTATCACTAGCAGCACCATATCACCAGGTAACATTCTGAGTATGTTGTCTATCACTAGCAGCACCATATCATCAGGTAACATTCTGAGTATGTTGTCTATCACTAGCAGCACCATATCACCAGGTAACATTCTGAGTATGTTGTCTATCACTAGCAGCACCGAATCACCAGGTAACATTCTGAGTATGTCGTCTATCACTAGCAGCACCATATCACCAGGTAATATTCTGAGTATGTTGTCTATCACTAGCAGCACCATATCACCAGGTAACATTCTGAGTATGTTGTCTAACAGCACCATATCACCAGGTAACATTCTGAGTATGTTGTCTAACAGCACCATATCACCAGGTAACATTCTGAGTATGTTGTCTAACAACACCATATCACCAGGTAACATTCTGAGTATGTTGTCTAAAAGCACCATATCACCAGGTAACATTCTGAGTATGTTGTCTAACAGCACCATATCACCAGGTAACATTCTGAGTATGTTGTCTAACAGCACCATATCACCAGGTAACATTCTGAGTATGTTGTCTAACAGCACCATATCACCAGGTAACACTCTGAGTATGTTGTCTAACAGCACCATATCACCAGGTAACATTCTGAGTATGTTGTCCATCACTAGCAGCACCATATCACCAGGTAACATTATGAGTATGTTGTCTATCACTAGCAGCACCATATCACCAGGTAACATTCTGAGTATGTTGTCTATCACTAGCAGCACCATATCACCAGGTAACATTCTGAGTATGTTGTCTAACAGCACCATATCACCAGGTAACATTCTGAGTATGTTGTCTAGCAGCAACATATAACCAGGTAACATTCTGAGTATGTTGTCTAGCAGCACCATATCACCAGGTAACAATCTGAGTATGTTGTCTATCACTAGCAGCACCATATCACCAGGTAACATTCTGAGTATGTTGTCTAACAGCACCATATCACCAGGTAAAATTCTGAGTATGTTGTCTAACAGCACCATATCACCAGGTAACATTCTGAGTATGTTGTCTAACAACACCATATCACCAGGTAACATTCTGAGTATGTTGTCTAAAAGCACCATATCACCAGGTAACATTCTGAGTATGTTGTCTATCACTAGCAGCACCATATCACCAGGTAACATTCTGAGTATGTTGTCTAACAGCACCATATCACCAGGTAACATTCTGAGTATGTTGTCTAGCAGCAACATATAACCAGGTAACATTCTGAGTATGTTGTCTAGCAGCACCATATCACCAGGTAACAATCTGAGTATGTTGTCTATCACTAGCAGCACCATATCACCAGGTAACATTCTGAGTATGTTGTCTAACAGCACCATATCACCAGGTAAAATTCTGAGTATGTTGTCTAACAGCACCATATCACCAGGTAACATTCTGAGTATGTTGTCTAACAACACCATATCACCAGGTAACATTCTGAGTATGTTGTCTAAAAGCACCATATCACCAGGTAACATTCTGAGTATGTTGTCTAACAGCACCATATCACTAGGTAACATTCTGAGTATGTTGTCTAACAGCACCATATCACCAGGTAACAATCTGAGTATGTTGTCTAACAGCACCATATCACCAGGTAACATTCTGAGTATGTTGTCTAACAGCACCATATCACCAGGTAACACTCTGAGTATGTTGTCTAACAGCACCATATCACCAGGTAACATTCTGAGTATGTTGTCTAACAGCACCATATCACCAGGTAACATTCTGAGTATGTTGTCTAACAGCACCATATCACCAGGTAACATTCTGAGTATGTTGTCTAACAGCACCATATCACCAGGTAACATTCTGAGTATGTTGTCTAACAGCACCATATCACCAGGTAACATTCTGAGTATGTTGTCTAACAGCACCATATCACCAGGTAACATTCTGAGTATGTTGTCTAACAGCACCATATCACCAGGTAACATTCTGAGTATGTTGTCTAACAGCACCATATCACCAGGTAACATTCTGAGTATGTTGTCTAACAGCACCATATCACCAGGTAGCACTCTGAGTATGTTGTCTAACAGCACCATATCACCAGGTAACACTCTGAGTATGTTGTCTAACAGCACCATATCACCAGGTAACATTCTGAGTATGTTGTCTAACAGCACCATATCACCAGCTAACACTCTGAGTATGTTGTCTAACAGCACCATATCACCAGGTAACACTCTGAGTATGTTGTCTAACAGCACCATATCACCAGGTAACATTCTGAGTATGTTGTCTAACAGCACCATATCACCAGGTAACATTCTGAGTATGTTGTCTATCACTAGCAGCACCATATCACCAGGTAACACTCTGAGTATGTTGTCTAGCAGCACCATATCACCAGGTAACATTCTGAGTATGTTGTCCATCACTAGCAGCACCATATCACCAGGTAACATTCTGAGTATGTTGTCTATCACTAGCAGCACCATATCACCAGGTAACATTCTGAGTATGTTGTCTATCACTAGCAGCACCATATCACCAGGTAACATTCTGAGTATGTTGTCTAACAGCACCATATCACCAGGTAACAATCTGAGTATGTTGTCTAACAGCACCATATCACCAGGTAACATTCTGAGTATGTTGTCTAACAGCACCATATCACCAGGTAACACTCTGAGTATGTTGTCTAACAGCAACATATCACCAGGTAATATTCTGAGTATGTTGTCCATCACTAGCAGCACCATATCACCAGGTAACATTCTGAGTATGTTGTCTATCACTAGCAGCACCATATCACCAGGTAACATTCTGAGTGTGTTGTCCATCACTAGCAGCACCATATCAGCAGGTAACATTCTGAGTATGTTGGCTATCACTAGCAGCACCATATCACCAGGTAACATTCTGAGTATGTTGTCTATCACTAGCAGCACCATATCACCAGGTAACATTCTGAGTATGTTGTCTATCACTAGCAGCACCATATCACCAGGTAACATTCTGGGTATGTTGTCTATCACTAGCAGCAACATATCACAAGGTAACATTCTGAGTATGTTGTCTATCACTAGCAGCACCATATCACCAGGTAACATTCTGAGTATGTTGTCTAACAGCACCCTATCACCAGGTAACATTCTGAGTATGTTGTCTAGCAGCACCATATCACCAGGTAACATTCTGAGTATGTTGTCTATCACTAGCAGCACCATATCACCAGGTAACATTCTGAGTATGTTGTCTATCACTAGCAGCACCATATCACCAGGTAATATTCTGAGTATGTTGTCTATCACTAGCAGCACCATATCACCAGGTAACATTCTGAGTATGTTGTCTAACAGCACCATATCACCAGGTAACATTCTGAGTATGTTGTCTAGCAGCACCATATCACCAGGTAACATTCTGAGTATGTTGTCTAGCAGCACCATATCACCAGGTAACATTCTGAGTATGTTGTCTATCACTAGCAGCACCATATCACCAGGTAACATTCTGAGTATGTTGTCTAACAGCACCATATCACCAGGTAACATTCTGAGTATGTTGTCTAGCAGCACCATATCACCAGGTAACATTCTGAGTATGTTGTCTAGTAGCACCATATCACCAGGTAACATTCTGAGTATGTTGTCTATCACTAGCAGCACCATATCACCAGGTAACATTCTGAGTATGTTGTCTAACAGCACCATATCACCAGGTACAATTCTGAGTATGTTGTCTAACAGCACCATATCACCAGGTAACATTCTGAGTATGTTGTCTAACAGCACCATATCACCAGGTAACATTCTGAGTATGTTGTCTAACAGCACCATATCACCAGGTAACATTCTGAGTATGTCGTCTAACAACACCATATCACCAGGTAACATTCTGAGTATGTTGTCTAAAAGCACCATATCACCAGGTAACATTCTGAGTATGTTGTCTAACAGCACCATATCACCAGGTAACATTCTGAGTATGTTGTCTAACAGCACCATATCACCAGGTAACATTCTGAGTATGTTGTCTAACAGCACCATATCACCAGGTAACATTCTGAGTATGTTGTCTAACAGCACCATATCACCAGGTAACATTCTGAGTATGTTGTCTAACAGCACCATATCACCAGGTAACACTCTGAGTATGTTGTCTAACAGCACCATATCACCAGGTAACATTCTGAGTATGTTGTCTAACAGCACCATATCACCAGGTAACATTCTGAGTATGTTGTCTAACAGCACCATATCACCAGGTAGCACTCTGAGTATGTTGTCTAACAGCACCATATCACCAGGTAACACTCTGAGTATGTTGTCTAACAGCACCATATCACCAGGTAACATTCTGAGTATGTTGTCTAACAGCACCATATCACCAGGTAACACTCTGAGTATGTTGTCTAACAGCACCATATCACCAGGTAACACTCTGAGTATGTTGTCTAACAGCACCATATCACCAGGTAACATTCTGAGTATGTTGTCTAACAGCACCATATCACCAGGTAACATTCTGAGTATGTTGTCAATCACTAGCAGCACCATATCACCAGGTAACACTCTGAGTATGTTGTCTAGCAGCACCATATCACCAGGTAACATTCTGAGTATGTTGTCCATCACTAGCAGCACCATATCACCAGGTAACATTCTGAGTATGTTGTCTATCACTAACAGCACCATATCACCAGGTAACATTCTGAGTATGTTGTCTATCACTAGCAGCACCATATCACCAGGTAACATTCTGAGTATGTTGTCTAACAGCACCATATCACCAGGTAACATTCTGAGTATGTTGTCTAACAGCACCATATCACCAGGTAACATTCTGAGTATGTTGTCTAACAGCACCATATCACCAGGTAACATTCTGAGTATGTTGTCTAACAGCACCATATCACCAGGTAACATTCTGAGTATGTTGTCTAACAGCACCATATCACCAGGTAACACTCTGAGTATGTTGTCTAACAGCACCATATCACCAGGTAACATTCTGAGTATGTTGTCTAACAGCACCATATCACCAGGTAACATTCTGAGTATGTTGTCTAACAGCACCATATCACCAGGTAGCACTCTGAGTATGTTGTCTAACAGCACCATATCACCAGGTAACACTCTGAGTATGTTGTCTAACAGCACCATATCACCAGGTAACATTCTGAGTATGTTGTCTAACAGCACCATATCACCAGGTAACACTCTGAGTATGTTGTCTAACAGCACCATATCACCAGGTAACACTCTGAGTATGTTGTCTAACAGCACCATATCACCAGGTAACATTCTGAGTATGTTGTCTAACAGCACCATATCACCAGGTAACATTCTGAGTATGTTGTCAATCACTAGCAGCACCATATCACCAGGTAACACTCTGAGTATGTTGTCTAGCAGCACCATATCACCAGGTAACATTCTGAGTATGTTGTCCATCACTAGCAGCACCATATCACCAGGTAACATTCTGAGTATGTTGTCTATCACTAACAGCACCATATCACCAGGTAACATTCTGAGTATGTTGTCTATCACTAGCAGCACCATATCACCAGGTAACATTCTGAGTATGTTGTCTAACAGCACCATATCACCAGGTAACAATCTGAGTATGTTGTCTAACAGCACCATATCACCAGGTAATATTCTGAGTATGTTGTCTAACAGCACCATATCACCAGGTAACACTCTGAGTATGTTGTCTAACAGCACCATATCACCAGGTAATATTCTGAGTATGTTGTCCATCACTAGCAGCACCATATCACCAGGTAACATTCTGAGTATGTTGTCTATCACTAGCAGCACCATATCACCAGGTAACATTCTGAGTATGTTGTCTATCACTAGCAGCACCATATCACCAGGTAACATTCTGAGTATGTTGTCTATCACTAGCAGCACCATATCACCAGGTAACATTCTGAGTATGTTGTCTATCAAGCAGCACCATATCACCAGGTAACATTCTGAGTATGTTGTCTAACAGCACCATATCACCAGGTAACATTCTGAGTATGTTGTCTAAAGCACCATATCACCAGGTAACATTCTGAGTATGTTGTCTAACAGCACCATATCACCAGGTAACATTCTGAGTATGTTGTCTAACAGCACCATATCACCAGGTAACATTCTGAGTATGTTGTCTAACAGCACCATATCACCAGGTAACACTCTGAGTATGTTGTCTAACAGCACCATATCACCAGGTAACATTCTGAGTATGTTGTCTAACAGCACCATATCACCAGGTAACATTCTGAGTATGTTGTCTAACAGCACCATATCACCAGGTAGCACTCTGAGTATGTTGTCTAACAGCACCATATCACCAGGTAACACTCTGAGTATGTTGTCTAACAGCACCATATCACCAGGTAACATTCTGAGTATGTTGTCTAACAGCACCATATCACCAGGTAACACTCTGAGTATGTTGTCTAACAGCACCATATCACCAGGTAACACTCTGAGTATGTTGTCTAACAGCACCATATCACCAGGTAACATTCTGAGTATGTTGTCTAACAGCACCATATCACCAGGTAACATTCTGAGTATGTTGTCAATCACTAGCAGCACCATATCACCAGGTAACACTCTGAGTATGTTGTCTAGCAGCACCATATCACCAGGTAACATTCTGAGTATGTTGTCCATCACTAGCAGCACCATATCACCAGGTAACATTCTGAGTATGTTGTCTATCACTAACAGCACCATATCACCAGGTAACATTCTGAGTATGTTGTCTATCACTAGCAGCACCATATCACCAGGTAACATTCTGAGTATGTTGTCTAACAGCACCATATCACCAGGTAACAATCTGAGTATGTTGTCTAACAGCACCATATCACCAGGTAATATTCTGAGTATGTTGTCTAACAGCACCATATCACCAGGTAACACTCTGAGTATGTTGTCTAACAGCACCATATCACCAGGTAATACTCTGAGTATGTTGTCCATCACTAGCAGCACCATATCACCAGGTAACATTATGAGTATGTTGTCTATCACTAGCAGCACCATATCAGCAGGTAACATTCTGAGTATGTTGGCTATCACTAGCAGCACCATATCACCAGGTAACATTCTGAGTATGTTGTCTATCACTAGCAGCACCATATCACCAGGTAACATTCTGAGTATGTTGTCTATCACTAGCAGCACCATATCACCAGGTAACATTCTGAGTATGTTGTCTATCACTAGCAGCACCATATCACCAGGTAACATTCTGAGTATGTTGTCTATCACTAGCAGCACCATATCACCAGGTAACATTCTGAGTATGTTGTCTATCACTAGCAGCACCATATCACCAGGTAACATTCTGAGTATGTTGTCTATCACTAGCAGCACCATATCACCAGGTAACATTCTGAGTATGTTGTCTAACAGCACCCTATCACCAGGTAACATTCTGAGTATGTTGTCTAGCAGCACCATATCACCAGGTAACATTCTGAGTATGTTGTCTATCACTAGCAGCACCATATCACCAGGTAACATTCTGAGTATGTTGTCTATCACTAGCAGCACCATATCATCAGGTAACATTCTGAGTATGTTGTCTAACAGCACCATATCACCAGGTAACATTCTGAGTATGTTGTCTATCACTAGCAGCACCATATCACCAGGTAACATTCTGAGTATATTGTCTATCACTAGCAGCACCATATCAGCAGGTAACATTCTGAGTATGTTGTCTATCACTAGCAGCACCATATCACCAGGTAACATTCTGAGTATGTTGTCTATCACTAGCAGCACCATATCACCAGGTAACATTCTGAGTATGTTGTCTAACAGCACCATATCACCAGGTAACATTCTGAGTATGTTGTCTAGCAGCAACATATAACCAGGTAACATTCTGAGTATGTTGTCTAGCAGCACCATATCACCAGGTAACATTCTGAGTATGTTGTCTATCACTAGCAGCACCATATCACCAGGTAACATTCTGAGTATGTTGTCTAACAGCACCATATCACCAGGTAAAATTCTGAGTATGTTGTCTAACAGCACCATATCACCAGGTAACATTCTGAGTATGTTGTCTAACAACACCATATCACCAGGTAACATTCTGAGTATGTTGTCTAAAAGCACCATATCACCAGGTAACATTCTGAGTATGTTGTCTATCACTAGCAGCACCATATCACCAGGTAACATTCTGAGTATGTTGTCTAACAGCACCATATCACCAGGTAACATTCTGAGTATGTTGTCTAGCAGCAACATATAACCAGGTAACATTCTGAGTATGTTGTCTAGCAGCACCATATCACCAGGTAACAATCTGAGTATGTTGTCTATCACTAGCAGCACCATATCACCAGGTAACATTCTGAGTATGTTGTCTAACAGCACCATATCACCAGGTAAAATTCTGAGTATGTTGTCTAACAGCACCATATCACCAGGTAACATTCTGAGTATGTTGTCTAACAACACCATATCACCAGGTAACATTCTGAGTATGTTGTCTAAAAGCACCATATCACCAGGTAACATTCTGAGTATGTTGTCTAACAGCACCATATCACTAGGTAACACTGAGTATGTTGTATCACCAGGTTCTGAGTATGTTGTCTAACAGCACCATATCACCAGGTAACATTCTGAGTATGTTGTCTAACAGCACCATATCACCAGGTAACATTCTGAGTATGTTGTCTAACAGCACCATATCACCAGGTAACATTCTGAGTATGTTGTCTAACAGCACCATATCACCAGGTAACATTCTGAGTATGTTGTCTAACAGCACCATATCACCAGGTAACATTCTGAGTATGTTGTCTAACAGCACCATATCACCAGGTAACATTCTGAGTATGTTGTCTAACAGCACCATATCACCAGGTAACATTCTGAGTATGTTGTCTAACAGCACCATATCACCAGGTAACATTCTGAGTATGTTGTCTAACAGCACCATATCACCAGGTAACATTCTGAGTATGTTGTCTAACAGCACCATATCACCAGGTAACATTCTGAGTATGTTGTCTAACAGCACCATATCACCAGGTAACATTCTGAGTATGTTGTCTAACAGCACCATATCACCAGGTAACACTCTGAGTATGTTGTCTAACAGCACCATATCACCAGGTAACATTCTGAGTATGTTGTCTAACAGCACCATATCACCAGGTAACATTCTGAGTATGTTGTCTAACAGCACCATATCACCAGGTAACATTCTGAGTATGTTGTCTATCACTAGCAGCACCATATCACCAGGTAACACTCTGAGTATGTTGTCTAGCAGCACCATATCACCAGGTAACATTCTGAGTATGTTGTCCATCACTAGCAGCACCATATCACCAGGTAACATTCTGAGTATGTTGTCTATCACTAGCAGCACCATATCACCAGGTAACATTCTGAGTATGTTGTCTATCACTAGCAGCACCATATCACCAGGTAACATTCTGAGTATGTTGTCTAACAGCACCATATCACCAGGTAACAATCTGAGTATGTTGTCTAACAGCACCATATCACCAGGTAACATTCTGAGTATGTTGTCTAACAGCACCATATCACCAGGTAACACTCTGAGTATGTTGTCTAACAGCAACATATCACCAGGTAATATTCTGAGTATGTTGTCCATCACTAGCAGCACCATATCACCAGGTAACATTCTGAGTATGTTGTCTATCACTAGCAGCACCATATCACCAGGTAACATTCTGAGTGTGTTGTCCATCACTAGCAGCACCATATCAGCAGGTAACATTCTGAGTATGTTGTCTATCACTAGCAGCACCATATCACCAGGTAACATTCTGAGTATGTTGTCTATCACTAGCAGCACCATATCACCAGGTAACATTCTGGGTATGTTGTCTATCACTAGCAGCAACATATCACAAGGTAACATTCTGAGTATGTTGTCTATCACTAGCAGCACCATATCACCAGGTAACATTCTGAGTATGTTGTCTAACAGCACCTATCACCAGGTAACATTCTGAGTATGTTGTCTAGCAGCACCATATCACCAGGTAACATTCTGAGTATGTTGTCTATCACTAGCAGCACCATATCACCAGGTAACATTCTGAGTATGTTGTCTATCACTAGCAGCACCATATCACCAGGTAATATTCTGAGTATGTTGTCTATCACTAGCAGCACCATATCACCAGGTAACATTCTGAGTATGTTGTCTAACAGCACCATATCACCAGGTAACATTCTGAGTATGTTGTCTAGCAGCACCATATCACCAGGTAACATTCTGAGTATGTTGTCTAGCAGCACCATATCACCAGGTAACATTCTGAGTATGTTGTCTATCACTAGCAGCACCATATCACCAGGTAACATTCTGAGTATGTTGTCTAACAGCACCATATCACCAGGTAACATTCTGAGTATGTTGTCTAGCAGCACCATATCACCAGGTAACATTCTGAGTATGTTGTCTAGTAGCACCATATCACCAGGTAACATTCTGAGTATGTTGTCTATCACTAGCAGCACCATATCACCAGGTAACATTCTGAGTATGTTGTCTAACAGCACCATATCACCAGGTACAATTCTGAGTATGTTGTCTAACAGCACCATATCACCAGGTAACATTCTGAGTATGTTGTCTAACAGCACCATATCACCAGGTAACATTCTGAGTATGTTGTCTAACAGCACCATATCACCAGGTAACATTCTGAGTATGTTGTCTAACAACACCATATCACCAGGTAACATTCTGAGTATGTTGTCTAAAAGCACCATATCACCAGGTAACATTCTGAGTATGTTGTCTAACAGCACCATATCACCAGGTAACATTCTGAGTATGTTGTCTAACAGCACCATATCACCAGGTAACATTCTGAGTATGTTGTCTAACAGCACCATATCACCAGGTAACATTCTGAGTATGTTGTCTAACAGCACCATATCACCAGGTAACATTCTGAGTATGTTGTCTAACAGCACCATATCACCAGGTAACACTCTGAGTATGTTGTCTAACAGCACCATATCACCAGGTAACATTCTGAGTATGTTGTCTAACAGCACCATATCACCAGGTAACATTCTGAGTATGTTGTCTAACAGCACCATATCACCAGGTAGCACTCTGAGTATGTTGTCTAACAGCACCATATCACCAGGTAACACTCTGAGTATGTTGTCTAACAGCACCATATCACCAGGTAACATTCTGAGTATGTTGTCTAACAGCACCATATCACCAGGTAACACTCTGAGTATGTTGTCTAACAGCACCATATCACCAGGTAACACTCTGAGTATGTTGTCTAACAGCACCATATCACCAGGTAACATTCTGAGTATGTTGTCTAACAGCACCATATCACCAGGTAACATTCTGAGTATGTTGTCAATCACTAGCAGCACCATATCACCAGGTAACACTCTGAGTATGTTGTCTAGCAGCACCATATCACCAGGTAACATTCTGAGTATGTTGTCCATCACTAGCAGCACCATATCACCAGGTAACATTCTGAGTATGTTGTCTATCACTAACAGCACCATATCACCAGGTAACATTCTGAGTATGTTGTCTATCACTAGCAGCACCATATCACCAGGTAACATTCTGAGTATGTTGTCTAACAGCACCATATCACCAGGTAACATTCTGAGTATGTTGTCTAACAGCACCATATCACCAGGTAACATTCTGAGTATGTTGTCTAACAGCACCATATCACCAGGTAACATTCTGAGTATGTTGTCTAACAGCACCATATCACCAGGTAACATTCTGAGTATGTTGTCTAACAGCACCATATCACCAGGTAACACTCTGAGTATGTTGTCTAACAGCACCATATCACCAGGTAACATTCTGAGTATGTTGTCTAACAGCACCATATCACCAGGTAACATTCTGAGTATGTTGTCTAACAGCACCATATCACCAGGTAGCACTCTGAGTATGTTGTCTAACAGCACCATATCACCAGGTAACACTCTGAGTATGTTGTCTAACAGCACCATATCACCAGGTAACATTCTGAGTATGTTGTCTAACAGCACCATATCACCAGGTAACACTCTGAGTATGTTGTCTAACAGCACCATATCACCAGGTAACACTCTGAGTATGTTGTCTAACAGCACCATATCACCAGGTAACATTCTGAGTATGTTGTCTAACAGCACCATATCACCAGGTAACATTCTGAGTATGTTGTCAATCACTAGCAGCACCATATCACCAGGTAACACTCTGAGTATGTTGTCTAGCAGCACCATATCACCAGGTAACATTCTGAGTATGTTGTCCATCACTAGCAGCACCATATCACCAGGTAACATTCTGAGTATGTTGTCTATCACTAACAGCACCATATCACCAGGTAACATTCTGAGTATGTTGTCTATCACTAGCAGCACCATATCACCAGGTAACATTCTGAGTATGTTGTCTAACAGCACCATATCACCAGGTAACAATCTGAGTATGTTGTCTAACAGCACCATATCACCAGGTAATATTCTGAGTATGTTGTCTAACAGCACCATATCACCAGGTAACACTCTGAGTATGTTGTCTAACAGCACCATATCACCAGGTAATACTCTGAGTATGTTGTCCATCACTAGCAGCACCATATCACCAGGTAACATTATGAGTATGTTGTCTATCACTAGCAGCACCATATCAGCAGGTAACATTCTGAGTATGTTGGCTATCACTAGCAGCACCATATCACCAGGTAACATTCTGAGTATGTTGTCTATCACTAGCAGCACCATATCACCAGGTAACATTCTGAGTATGTTGTCTATCACTAGCAGCACCATATCACCAGGTAACATTCTGAGTATGTTGTCTAACAGCACCATATCACCAGGTAACATTCTGAGTATGTTGTCTAACAGCACCATATCACCAGGTAACATTCTGAGTATGTTGTCTAACAGCACCATATCACCAGGTAACATTCTGAGTATGTTGTCTAACAGCACCATATCACCAGGTAACATTCTGAGTATGTTGTCTAACAGCACCATATCACCAGGTAACACTCTGAGTATGTTGTCTAACAGCACCATATCACCAGGTAACATTCTGAGTATGTTGTCTAACAGCACCATATCACCAGGTAACATTCTGAGTATGTTGTCTAACAGCACCATATCACCAGGTAGCACTCTGAGTATGTTGTCTAACAGCACCATATCACCAGGTAACACTCTGAGTATGTTGTCTAACAGCACCATATCACCAGGTAACATTCTGAGTATGTTGTCTAACAGCACCATATCACCAGGTAACACTCTGAGTATGTTGTCTAACAGCACCATATCACCAGGTAACACTCTGAGTATGTTGTCTAACAGCACCATATCACCAGGTAACATTCTGAGTATGTTGTCTAACAGCACCATATCACCAGGTAATATTCTGAGTATGTTGTCAATCACTAGCAGCACCATATCACCAGGTAACACTCTGAGTATGTTGTCTAGCAGCACCATATCACCAGGTAACATTCTGAGTATGTTGTCCATCACTAGCAGCACCATATCACCAGGTAACATTCTGAGTATGTTGTCTATCACTAACAGCACCATATCACCAGGTAACATTCTGAGTATGTTGTCTATCACTAGCAGCACCATATCACCAGGTAACATTCTGAGTATGTTGTCTAACAGCACCATATCACCAGGTAACAATCTGAGTATGTTGTCTAACAGCACCATATCACCAGGTAATATTCTGAGTATGTTGTCTAACAGCACCATATCACCAGGTAACACTCTGAGTATGTTGTCTAACAGCACCATATCACCAGGTAATACTCTGAGTATGTTGTCCATCACTAGCAGCACCATATCACCAGGTAACATTATGAGTATGTTGTCTATCACTAGCAGCACCATATCAGCAGGTAACATTCTGAGTATGTTGGCTATCACTAGCAGCACCATATCACCAGGTAACATTCTGAGTATATGTTGTCTATCACTAGCAGCACCATATCACCAGGTAACATTCTGAGTATGTTGTCTATCACTAGCAGCACCATATCACCAGGTAACATTCTGAGTATGTTGTCTATCACTAGCAGCACCATATCACCAGGTAACATTCTGAGTATGTTGTCTATCACTAGCAGCACCATATCACCAGGTAACATTCTGAGTATGTTGTCTATCACTAGCAGCACCATATCACAAGGTAACATTCTGAGTATGTTGTCTATCACTAGCAGCACCATATCACCAGGTAACATTCTGAGTATGTTGTCTAACAGCACCCTATCACCAGGTAACATTCTGAGTATGTTGTCTAGCAGCACCATATCACCAGGTAACATTCTGAGTATGTTGTCTATCACTAGCAGCACCATATCACCAGGTAACATTCTGAGTATGTTGTCTATCACTAGCAGCACCATATCATCAGGTAACATTCTGAGTATGTTGTCTAACAGCACCATATCACCAGGTAACATTCTGAGTATGTTGTCTATCACTAGCAGCACCATATCACCAGGTAACATTCTGAGTATATTGTCTATCACTAGCAGCACCATATCAGCAGGTAACATTCTGAGTATGTTGTCTATCACTAGCAGCACCATATCACCAGGTAACATTCTGAGTATGTTGTCTATCACTAGCAGCACCATATCACCAGGTAACATTCTGAGTATGTTGTCTATCACTAGCAGCACCATATCACCAGGTAACATTCTGAGTATGTTGTCTATCACTAGCAGCACCATATCACCAGGTAACATTCTGAGTATGTTGTCTATCACTAGCAGCACCATATCACAAGGTAACATTCTGAGTATGTTGTCTATCACTAGCAGCACCATATCACCAGGTAACATTCTGAGTATGTTGTCTAACAGCACCATATCACCAGGTAACATTCTGAGTATGTTGTCTAGCAGCACCATATCACCGGGTAACATTCTGAGTATGTTGTCTATCACTAGCAGCACCATATCACCAGGTAACATTCTGAGTATGTTGTCTATCACTAGCACCATATCACCAGGTAACATTCTGAGTATGTTGTCTATCACTAGCAGCACCATATCACCAGGTAACATTCTGAGTATGTTGTCTATCACTAGCAGCACCATATCACCAGGTAACATTCTGAGTATGTTGTCTATCACTAGCAGCACCATATCACCAGGTAACATTCTGAGTATGTTGTCTATCACTAGCAGCACCATATCACCAGGTAACATTCTGAGTATGTTGTCTAACAGCACCATATCACCAGGTAACATTCTGAGTATGTTGTCTAGTAGCACCATATCACCAGGTAACATTCTGAGTATGTTGTCTATCACTAGCAGCACCATATCACCAGGTAACATTCTGAGTATGTTGTCTATCACTAGCAGCACCATATCACCAGGTAACATTCTGAGTATGTTGTCTATCACTAGCAGCACCATATCACCAGGTAACATTCTGAGTATGTTGTCTATCCCTAGCAGCACCATATCATCAGGTAACATTCTGAGTATGTTGTCTAACAGCACCATATCACCAGGTAACATTCTGAGTATGTTGTCTATCACTAGCAGCACCATATCACCAGGTAACATTCTGAGTATGTTGTCTAACAGCACCATATCACCAGGTATAATTCTGAGTATGTTGTCTAACAGCACCATATCACCAGATAACATTCTGAGTATGTTGTCTAACAGCACCATATCACCAGGTAACATTCTGAGTATGTTGTCTAACAGCACCATATCACCAGGTAACACTCTGAGTATGTTGTCTAACAGCACCATATCACCAGGTAACATTCTGAGTATGTTGTCTAACAGCACCATATCACCAGGTAATATTCTGAGTATGTTGTCTAACAGCACCATATCACCAGGTAACACTCTGAGTATGTTGTCTAACAGCACCATATCACCAGGTAACATTCTGAGTATGTTGTCCATCACTAGCAGCACCATATCACCAGGTAACATTCTGAGTATGTTGTCTATCACTAGCAGCACCATATCAGCAGGTAACATTCTGAGTATGTTGGCTATCACTAGCAGCACCATATCACCAGGTAACATTCTGAGTATGTTGTCTATCACTAGCAGCACCATATCACCAGGTAACATTCTGAGTATGTTGTCTATCACTAGCAGCACCATATCACCAGGTAACATTCTGAGTATGTTGTCTATCACTAGCAGCACCATATCACCAGGTAACATTCTGAGTATGTTGTCTATCACTAGCAGCACCATATCACCAGGTAACATTCTGAGTATGTTGTCTATCACTAGCAGCACCATATCACAAGGTAACATTCTGAGTATGTTGTCTATCACTAGCAGCACCATATCACCAGGTAACATTCTGAGTATGTTGTCTAACAGCACCCTATCACCAGGTAACATTCTGAGTATGTTGTCTAGCAGCACCATATCACCAGGTAACATTCTGAGTATGTTGTCTATCACTAGCAGCACCATATCACCAGGTAACATTCTGAGTATGTTGTCTATCACTAGCAGCACCATATCATCAGGTAACATTCTGAGTATGTTGTCTAACAGCACCATATCACCAGGTAACATTCTGAGTATGTTGTCTATCACTAGCAGCACCATATCACCAGGTAACATTCTGAGTATATTGTCTATCACTAGCAGCACCATATCAGCAGGTAACATTCTGAGTATGTTGTCTATCACTAGCAGCACCATATCACCAGGTAACATTCTGAGTATGTTGTCTATCACTAGCAGCACCATATCACCAGGTAACATTCTGAGTATGTTGTCTATCACTAGCAGCACCATATCACCAGGTAACATTCTGAGTATGTTGTCTATCACTAGCAGCACCATATCACCAGGTAACATTCTGAGTATGTTGTCTATCACTAGCAGCACCATATCACAAGGTAACATTCTGAGTATGTTGTCTATCACTAGCAGCACCATATCACCAGGTAACATTCTGAGTATGTTGTCTAACAGCACCATATCACCAGGTAACATTCTGAGTATGTTGTCTAGCAGCACCATATCACCGGGTAACATTCTGAGTATGTTGTCTATCACTAGCAGCACCATATCACCAGGTAACATTCTGAGTATGTTGTCTATCACTAGCAGCACCATATCACCAGGTAACATTCTGAGTATGTTGTCTATCACTAGCAGCACCATATCACCAGGTAACATTCTGAGTATGTTGTCTATCACTAGCAGCACCATATCACCAGGTAACATTCTGAGTATGTTGTCTATCACTAGCAGCACCATATCACCAGGTAACATTCTGAGTATGTTGTCTATCACTAGCAGCACCATATCACCAGGTAACATTCTGAGTATGTTGTCTAACAGCACCATATCACCAGGTAACATTCTGAGTATGTTGTCTAGTAGCACCATATCACCAGGTAACATTCTGAGTATGTTGTCTATCACTAGCAGCACCATATCACCAGGTAACATTCTGAGTATGTTGTCTATCACTAGCAGCACCATATCACCAGGTAACATTCTGAGTATGTTGTCTATCACTAGCAGCACCATATCACCAGGTAACATTCTGAGTATGTTGTCTATCCCTAGCAGCACCATATCATCAGGTAACATTCTGAGTATGTTGTCTAACAGCACCATATCACCAGGTAACATTCTGAGTATGTTGTCTATCACTAGCAGCACCATATCACCAGGTAACATTCTGAGTATGTTGTCTAACAGCACCATATCACCAGGTATAATTCTGAGTATGTTGTCTAACAGCACCATATCACCAGATAACATTCTGAGTATGTTGTCTAACAGCACCATATCACCAGGTAACATTCTGAGTATGTTGTCTAACAGCACCATATCACCAGGTAACACTCTGAGTATGTTGTCTAACAGCACCATATCACCAGGTAACATTCTGAGTATGTTGTCTAACAGCACCATATCACCAGGTAACACTCTGAGTATGTTGTCTAACAGCACCATATCACCAGGTAACACTCTGAGTATGTTGTCTAACAGCACCATATCACCAGGTAACATTCTGAGTATGTTGTCTAATAGCACCATATCACCAGGTAACATTCTGAGTATGTTGTCTATCACTAGCAGCACCATATCACCAGGTAACACTCTGAGTATGTTGTCTAGCAGCACCATATCACCAGGTAACATTCTGAGTATGTTGTCCATCACTAGCAGCACCATATCACCAGGTAACATTCTGAGTATGTTGTCTATCACTAGCAGCACCATATCACCAGGTAACATTCTGAGTATGTTGTCTATCACTAGCAGCACCATATCACCAGGTAACATTCTGAGTATGTTGTCTAACAGCACCATATCACCAGGTAACAATCTGAGTATGTTGTCTAACAGCACCATATCACCAGGTAACATTCTGAGTATGTTGTCTAACAGCACCATATCACCAGGTAACACTCTGAGTATGTTGTCTAACAGCACCATATCACCAGGTAACATTCTGAGTATGTTGTCCATCACTAGCAGCACCATATCACCAGGTAACATTCTGAGTATGTTGTCTATCACTAGCAGCACCATATCAGCAGGTAACATTCTGAGTATGTTGTCTAACAGCACCATATCACCAGGTAACATTCTGAGTATGTTGTCTATCACTAGCAGCACCATATCACCAGGTAACATTCTGAGTATATTGTCTATCACTAGCAGCACCATATCAGCAGGTAACATTCTGAGTATGTTGTCTATCACTAGCAGCACCATATCACCAGGTAACATTCTGAGTATGTTGTCTATCACTAGCAGCACCATATCACCAGGTAACATTCTGAGTATGTTGTCTATCACTAGCAGCACCATATCACCAGGTAACATTCTGAGTATGTTGTCTATCACTAGCAGCACCATATCACCAGGTAACATTCTGAGTATGTTGTCTATCACTAGCAGCACCATATCACAAGGTAACATTCTGAGTATGTTGTCTATCACTAGCAGCACCATATCACCAGGTAACATTCTGAGTATGTTGTCTAACAGCACCATATCACCAGGTAACATTCTGAGTATGTTGTCTAGCAGCACCATATCACCGGGTAACATTCTGAGTATGTTGTCTATCACTAGCAGCACCATATCACCAGGTAACATTCTGAGTATGTTGTCTATCACTAGCAGCACCATATCACCAGGTAACATTCTGAGTATGTTGTCTATCACTAGCAGCACCATATCACCAGGTAACATTCTGAGTATGTTGTCTATCACTAGCAGCACCATATCACCAGGTAACATTCTGAGTATGTTGTCTATCACTAGCAGCACCATATCACCAGGTAACATTCTGAGTATGTTGTCTATCACTAGCAGCACCATATCACCAGGTAACATTCTGAGTATGTTGTCTATCACTAGCAGCACCATATCACAAGGTAACATTCTGAGTATGTTGTCTATCACTAGCAGCACCATATCACCAGGTAACATTCTGAGTATGTTGTCTAACAGCACCCTATCACCAGGTAACATTCTGAGTATGTTGTCTAGCAGCACCATATCACCAGGTAACATTCTGAGTATGTTGTCTATCACTAGCAGCACCATATCACCAGGTAACATTCTGAGTATGTTGTCTATCACTAGCAGCACCATATCATCAGGTAACATTCTGAGTATGTTGTCTAACAGCACCATATCACCAGGTAACATTCTGAGTATGTTGTCTATCACTAGCAGCACCATATCACCAGGTAACATTCTGAGTATATTGTCTATCACTAGCAGCACCATATCAGCAGGTAACATTCTGAGTATGTTGTCATCACTAGCAGCACCATATCACCAGGTAACATTCTGAGTATGTTGTCTATCACTAGCAGCACCATATCACCAGGTAACATTCTGAGTATGTTGTCTATCACTAGCAGCACCATATCACCAGGTAACATTCTGAGTATGTTGTCTATCACTAGCAGCACCATATCACCAGGTAACATTCTGAGTATGTTGTCTATCACTAGCAGCACCATATCACAAGGTAACATTCTGAGTATGTTGTCTATCACTAGCAGCACCATATCACCAGGTAACATTCTGAGTATGTTGTCTAACAGCACCATATCACCAGGTAACATTCTGAGTATGTTGTCTAGCAGCACCATATCACCAGGTAACATTCTGAGTATGTTGTCTATCACTAGCAGCACCATATCACCAGGTAACATTCTGAGTATGTTGTCTATCACTAGCAGCACCATATCACCAGGTAACATTCTGAGTATGTTGTCTATCACTAGCAGCACCATATCACCAGGTAACATTCTGAGTATGTTGTCTATCACTAGCAGCACCATATCACCAGGTAACACTGAGTATGTTGTCTATCACTAGCAGCACCATATCACCAGGTAACATTCTGAGTATGTTGTCTATCACTATCAGCACCATATCACCAGGTAACATCCTGAGTATGTTGTCTAACAGCACCATATCACCAGGTAACATTCTGAGTATGTTGTCAAGTAGCACCATATCACCAGGTAACATTCTGAGTATGTTGTCTATCACTAGCAGCACCATATCACCAGGTAACATTCTGAGTATGTTGTCTATCACTAGCAGCACCATATCACCAGGTAACATTCTGAGTATGTTGTCTATCACTAGCAGCACCATATCACCAGGTAACATTCTGAGTATGTTGTCTATCCCTAGCAGCACCATATCATCAGGTAACATTCTGAGTATGTTGTCTAACAGCACCATATCACCAGGTAACATTCTGAGTATGTTGTCTATCACTAGCAGCACCATATCACCAGGTAACATTCTGAGTATGTTGTCTAACAGCACCATATCACCAGGTATAATTCTGAGTATGTTGTCTAACAGCACCATATCACCAGATAACATTCTGAGTATGTTGTCTAACAGCACCATATCACCAGGTAACATTCTGAGTATGTTGTCTAACAGCACCATATCACCAGGTAACACTCTGAGTATGTTGTCTAACAGCACCATATCACCAGGTAACATTCTGAGTATGTTGTCTAACAGCACCATATCACCAGGTAATATTCTGAGTATGTTGTCTAACAGCACCATATCACCAGGTAACACTCTGAGTATGTTGTCTAACAGCACCATATCACCAGGTAATACTCTGAGTATGTTGTCCATCACTAGCAGCACCATATCACCAGGTAACATTATGAGTATGTTGTCTATCACTAGCAGCACCATATCAGCAGGTAACATTCTGAGTATGTTGGCTATCACTAGCAGCACCATATCACCAGGTAACATTCTGAGTATGTTGTCTATCACTAGCAGCACCATATCACCAGGTAACATTCTGAGTATGTTGTCTATCACTAGCAGCACCATATCACCAGGTAACATTCTGAGTATGTTGTCTATCACTAGCAGCACCATATCACCAGGTAACATTCTGAGTATGTTGTCTATCACTAGCAGCACCATATCACCAGGTAACATTCTGAGTATGTTGTCTATCACTAGCAGCACCATATCACAAGGTAACATTCTGAGTATGTTGTCTATCACTAGCAGCACCATATCACCAGGTAACATTCTGAGTATGTTGTCTAACAGCACCCTATCACCAGGTAACATTCTGAGTATGTTGTCTAGCAGCACCATATCACCAGGTAACATTCTGAGTATGTTGTCTATCACTAGCAGCACCATATCACCAGGTAACATTCTGAGTATGTTGTCTATCACTAGCAGCACCATATCATCAGGTAACATTCTGAGTATGTTGTCTAACAGCACCATATCACCAG
The DNA here is from genome assembly GCF_034236695.1 of Oncorhynchus nerka. NCBI lineage: Eukaryota > Metazoa > Chordata > Actinopteri > Salmoniformes > Salmonidae > Oncorhynchus > Oncorhynchus nerka. Next base: position 9,153,401 of record NC_088399.1, read on the forward strand.
GTAACATTCTGAGTATGTTGTCTATCACTAGCAGCACCATATCACCAGGTAACATTCTGAGTATATTGTCTATCACTAGCAGCACCATATCAGCAGGTAACATTCTGAGTATGTTGTCTATCACTAGCAGCACCATATCACCAGGTAACATTCTGAGTATGTTGTCTATCACTAGCAGCACCATATCACCAGGTAACATTCTGAGTATGTTGTCTATCACTAGCAGCACCATATCACCAGGTAACATTCTGAGTATGTTGTCTATCACTAGCAGCACCATATCACCAGGTAACATTCTGAGTATGTTGTCTATCACTAGCAGCACCATATCACAAGGTAACATTCTGAGTATGTTGTCTATCACTAGCAGCACCATATCACCAGGTAACATTCTGAGTATGTTGTCTAACAGCACCATATCACCAGGTAACATTCTGAGTATGTTGTCTAGCAGCACCATATCACCGGGTAACATTCTGAGTATGTTGTCTATCACTAGCAGCACCATATCACCAGGTAACATTCTGAGTATGTTGTCTATCACTAGCAGCACCATATCACCAGGTAACATTCTGAGTATGTTGTCTATCACTAGCAGCACCATATCACCAGGTAACATTCTGAGTATGTTGTCTATCACTAGCAGCACCATATCACCAGGTAACATTCTGAGTATGTTGTCTATCACTAGCAGCACCATATCACCAGGTAACATTCTGAGTATGTTGTCTATCACTAGCAGCACCATATCACCAGGTAACATTCTGAGTATGTTGTCTAACAGCACCATATCACCAGGTAACATTCTGAGTATGTTGTCTAGTAGCACCATATCACCAGGTAACATTCTGAGTATGTTGTCTATCACTAGCAGCACCATATCACCAGGTAACATTCTGAGTATGTTGTCTATCACTAGCAGCACCATATCACCAGGTAACATTCTGAGTATGTTGTCTATCACTAGCAGCACCATATCACCAGGTAACATTCTGAGTATGTTGTCTATCCCTAGCAGCACCATATCATCAGGTAACATTCTGAGTATGTTGTCTAACAGCACCATATCACCAGGTAACATTCTGAGTATGTTGTCTATCACTAGCAGCACCATATCACCAGGTAACATTCTGAGTATGTTGTCTAACAGCACCATATCACCAGGTATAATTCTGAGTATGTTGTCTAACAGCACCATATCACCAGATAACATTCTGAGTATGTTGTCTAACAGCACCATATCACCAGGTAACATTCTGAGTATGTTGTCTAACAGCACCATATCACCAGGTAACACTCTGAGTATGTTGTCTAACAGCACCATATCACCAGGTAACATTCTGAGTATGTTGTCTAACAGCACCATATCACCAGGTAACACTCTGAGTATGTTGTCTAACAGCACCATATCACCAGGTAACATTCTGAGTATGTTGTCTAACAGCACCATATCACCAGGTAACATTCTGAGTATGTTGTCTAATAGCACCATATCACCAGGTAACATTCTGAGTATGTTGTCTATCACTAGCAGCACCATATCACCAGGTAACACTCTGAGTATGTTGTCTAGCAGCACCATATCACCAGGTAACATTCTGAGTATGTTGTCCATCACTAGCAGCACCATATCACCAGGTAACATTCTGAGTATGTTGTCTATCACTAGCAGCACCATATCACCAGGTAACATTCTGAGTATGTTGTCTATCACTAGCAGCACCATATCACCAGGTAACATTCTGAGTATGTTGTCTAACAGCACCATATCACCAGGTAACAATCTGAGTATGTTGTCTAACAGCACCATATCACCAGGTAACATTCTGAGTATGTTGTCTAACAGCACCATATCACCAGGTAACATTCTGAGTATGTTGTCTAACAGCACCATATCACCAGGTAACATTCTGAGTATGTTGTCCATCACTAGCAGCACCATATCACCAGGTAACATTCTGAGTATGTTGTCTATCACTAGCAGCACCATATCAGCAGGTAACATTCTGAGTATGTTGGCTATCACTAGCAGCACCATATCACCAGGTAACATTCTGAGTATGTTGTCTATCACTAGCAGCACCATATCACCAGGTAACATTCTGAGTATGTTGTCTATCACTAGCAGCACCATATCACCAGGTAACATTCTGAGTATGTTGTCTATCACTAGCAGCACCATATCAGCAGGTAACATTCTGAGTATGTTGTCTATCACTAGCAGCACCATATCACCAGGTAACATTCTGAGTATGTTGTCTATCACTAGCAGCACCATATCACAAGGTAACATTCTGAGTATGTTGTCTATCACTAGCAGCACCATATCAGCAGGTAACATTCTGAGTATGTTGTCTATCACTAGCAGCACCATATCACCAGGTAACATTCTGAGTATGTTGTCTAACAGCACCCTATCACCAGGTAACATTCTGAGTATGTTGTCTAGCAGCACCATATCACCAGGTAACATTCTGAGTATGTTGTCTATCACTAGCAGCACCATATCACCAGGTAACATTCTGAGTATGTTGTCTATCACTAGCAGCACCATATCATCAGGTAACATTCTGAGTATGTTGTCTAACAGCACCATATCACCAGGTAACATTCTGAGTATGTTGTCTATCACTAGCAGCACCATATCACCAGGTAACATTCTGAGTATGTTGTCTATCACTAGCAGCACCATATCACCAGGTAACATTCTGAGTATGTTGTCTATCACTAGCAGCACCATATCACCAGGTAACATTCTGAGTATGTTGTCTATCACTAGCAGCACCATATCACCAGGTAACATTCTGAGTATGTTGTCTAACAGCACCATATCACCAGGTAACATTCTGAGTATGTTGTCTAGTAGCACCATATCACCAGGTAACATTCTGAGTATGTTGTCTATCACTAGCAGCACCATATCACCAGGTAACATTCTGAGTATGTTGTCTATCACTAGCAGCACCATATCACCAGGTAACATTCTGAGTATGTTGTCTATCACTAGCAGCACCATATCACCAGGTAACATTCTGAGTATGTTGTCTATCCCTAGCAGCACCATATCATCAGGTAACATTCTGAGTATGTTGTCTAACAGCACCATATCACCAGGTAACATTCTGAGTATGTTGTCTATCACTAGCAGCACCATATCACCAGGTAACATTCTGAGTATGTTGTCTAACAGCACCATATCACCAGGTATAATTCTGAGTATGTTGTCTAACAGCACCATATCACCAGGTAACATTCTGAGTATGTTGTCTAACAGCACCATATCACCAGGTAACATTCTGAGTATGTTGTCTAACAGCACCATATCACCAGGTAACACTCTGAGTATGTTGTCTAACAGCACCATATCACCAGGTAACATTCTGAGTATGTTGTCTAACAGCACCATATCACCAGGTAACACTCTGAGTATGTTGTCTAACAGCACCATATCACCAGGTAACACTCTGAGTATGTTGTCTAACAGCACCATATCACCAGGTAACATTCTGAGTATGTTGTCTAATAGCACCATATCACCAGGTAACATTCTGAGTATGTTGTCTATCACTAGCAGCACCATATCACCAGGTAACACTCTGAGTATGTTGTCTAGCAGCACCATATCACCAGGTAACATTCTGAGTATGTTGTCCATCACTAGCAGCACCATATCACCAGGTAACATTCTGAGTATGTTGTCCATCACTAGCAGCACCATATCACCAGGTAACATTCTGAGTATGTTGTCTATCACTAGCAGCACCATATCACCAGGTAACATTCTGAGTATGTTGTCTAGCAGCACCATATCACCAGGTAACATTCTGAGTATGTTATCACTAGCAGCACCATATCACCAGGTAACATTCTGAGTATGTTGTCTAACAGCACCATATCACCAGGTAACATTCTGAGTATGTTGTCTATCACTAGCAGCACCATATCACCAGGTAACACTCTGAGTATGTTGTCTAACAGCACCATATCACCAGGTAACAATCTGAGTATGTTGTCTAGCAGCACCATATCACCAGGTAACATTCTGAGTATGTTGTCTATCACTAGCAGCACCATATCACCAGGTAACATTCTGAGTATGTTGTCTATCACTAGCAGCACCATATCACCAGGTAACATTCTGAGTATGTTGTCTATCACTAGCAGCACCATATCACCAGGTAACACTGAGTATGTTGTCTATCACTAGCAGCACCATATCACCAGGTAACATCTGAGTATGTTGTCTATCACTAGCAGCACCATATCACCAGGTAATATTCTGAGTATGTTGTCTATCAGCACCATATCACCAGGTAACAATCTGAGTATGTTGTCTAACAGCACCATATCACCAGGTAACATTCTGAGTATGTTGTCTAACAGCACCATATCACCAGGTAACATTCTGAGTATGTTGTCTATCACTAGCAGCACCATATCACCAGGTAACACTCTGAGTATGTTGTCTAACAGCACCATATCACCAGGTAACACTCTGAGTATGTGTAAGGTGATTCTGATTCAATGAGTCTGCTTCTTGGTGTCACAGTTGAAAGGCAGAAGCGACAGCACTGGAACCTGACTCAGTAACCGCTGGGCCTCGAGGGGCCTCTCCCCTTCAAGCTAATGAGCAGTCATTCTGACTGCAACATTTTAACAGTGTAATTAATACATATGATATATGCTATCGCAAAAATAATAATTTGGTTGTGTTTATAAAGGTCTTAGGTAACATTAGATCATACCTTTTTTCTGATAACAATAGCATTTTCATTAGTTTATGTAAAAAAAAAAAAATGTAAACAAAAATGTAGTGGCGGCAGGTAGCTGTCACGCCCTGGCCTTAGTTATCTTTGTTTTCTTTATTATTTTGGTTTGGTCATGGTGTGACGAGGGTGGTTTGTGTAGTTTTTGTATTGTCTAGGGGTTGTTGTATATCTACGTGTTTATGGTGTTTATGGTTGTCTAGATTGGTTCCCAATCAGAGGCAGCTGTTTATCGTTGTCTCTGATTGGGGACCATATTTAGGTAGCCATATTCCTTGGATATTTGGTGGGTTATTGTCTATGTGTCGTTGCCTGTCAGTACTCGTGTCTCATAGCTTCACGTTCGTTTTGTTGTTTTGTATAGTTTGTTCAGTGTTTATTCTTCATTAAAAGAAGTATGTATTCATATCACGCTGCGCCTTGGTCTCCTCGTTATGACGAACGTGACAGTTAGAGCGTTGGCCCAGTAACCAAAAGGTTGCAAGATCGAATCCCCGAGCTGACAAGGTAAAAAGCTGTCGTTCTGCCCCTGAACAAGGCAGTTTAACCCACTGTTCCCCGGTAGGCCGTCGTTGTAAATAAGAATTTGTTCCTTAACTGACTTGCCTAGTTAAATAATAAAAATGTATACATTTTGTTCATAGTGTCTTTGTTACAACTATGAAACAGAAAGCAATATGTGTTAGAACACTGTAACAGATTATTTTTACAACGACTAAATAATGTAAAATACCCCAACCACCAAGAAACACTGTCAAATGATGAAAAAAGCAAGTTCCAAAACATCGCTATAAGCAACCAAGTGGCCTTGATAAAATAGTGAAACTTCATACAAAATAAATAATGGAATTATAGTGAATATAAGTGTAGATATGACCGCAGTCTAAGATAGTCAGTTATTGTCAGCTCATGCTTATATTGTGTGCGTTTTCAGGCAATGGAATCAGTTGGAGGATGTCCATGTTCATGCCACAAAAACAACGAACGCTGATGAATGCGTTGCTGATTTATGTTGCTTTTTTGCTTTGTTTTTTTTTGTTGCTTGAGATGAGTGATGACATTTTGTGCTGATTATCAGCCCCTTGCATTGTCACCGGCTTGTTCTATCCAAACGTTGCCGTACTTTCCTCTCTCCTGCCTCACAGTTTAATTTGATAGTGGCGCGGGCACCTGCTCAGTGCGTACCATTCTGGATTTTTTTGTGCTTAGACTTCGGAGGTGTAGGTTCAGGCTGAGACTAAGCCCCCGGTGGTGTAGGTTCAGGCTGAGACTAAGCCCTCGGTGGTGTAGGTTCAGGCTGAGACTTAGCCCTCGGAGGTGTAGGTTCAGGCTGAGACTAAGCCCTCGGTGGTGTAGGTTCAGGCTGAGACTTAGCCCTCGGAGGTGTAGGTTCAGGCTGAGACTAAGCCCTCGGTGGTGTAGGTTCAGGCTGAGACTTAGCCCTCGGAGGTGTAGGTTCAGGCTGAGACTTAGCCCTCGGAGGTGTAGGTTCAGGCTGAGACTAAGCCCTCGGTGGTGTAGGTTCAGGCTGAGACTTAGCCCTCGGAGGTGTCGGTTCAGGCTGAGGCTTAGCCCTCGGTGGTGTAGGTTCAGGCTGAGACTTAGCCCTCGGAGGTGTAGGTTCAGGCTGAGACTTAGCCCTCGGAGGTGTAGGTTCAGGCTGAGACTTAGCCCTCGGAGGTGTAGGTTCAGGCTGAGACTAAGCACTCGGGAGTGTCGGTTCAGGCTGAGGCTTAGCCCTCGGTGGTGTAGGTTCAGGCTGAGCCTTAGCCCTCTGAGGTGTAGGTTCAGGCTGAGACTAAGCCCTCGGAGGTGTAGGTTCAGGCTGAGACTAAGCCCTCGGTGGTGTAGGTTCAGGCTGAGACTTAGCCCTCGGAGGTGTAGGTTCAGGCTGAGACTTAGCCCTCGGAGGTGTAGGTTCAGGCTGAGGCGTAGCCCTCGGTGGTGTAGGTTCAGGCTGAGACTAAGCCCTCGGTGGTGTAGGTTCAGGCTGAGACTTAGCACTCTGAGGTGTAGGTTCAGGCTGAGACTTAGCCCTCGGAGGTGTAGGTTCAGGCTGAGACTTAGCCCTCGGGGAGGTGTAGGTTCAGGCTGAGACTAAGCCCTCGGTGGTGTAGGTTCAGGCTGAGGTTCAGAATCAGAAGAATAATCATCAGAGATGTCATGATTAATTTCTTCCCCACCATCCGAGTTGTTTTCATTCAGATTTTGTAGCAACACAGAATGTGCATCCATTTGTCTTGGTCTTCCTGTCATTGTAATTTATTCGCACTCTCACTGTGTACTCCTAGTCGACCAGAGTAGACTGATAAGACTGCCTGGATTTGGAGGACTGATAGAGGGTACACCATTTAGAGATTATTATTAGAATGGATCAATACAATAGAATGGCTCTGGTCTTCATTCACAACGGGTGATTACATAATTATTCACTGTTCACTTCTCCTCGCTCATCAACTCACCCATTCTCCCCTTCATTTATTTCATCTGGAGAAGGAGGGGAGCTGGCCCTACTGTCTGGAGAAGGAGGGGAGCTGGCCCTACTGTCTGGAGAAGGAGGGGAGTTGGCCCTACTGTCTGGAGAAGGAGGGGAGCTGGTCCTACTGTCTGGAAAAGGAGAGGAGCTGGCCCTACTGTATGGAGAAGGAGGGGAGCTGGCCCTACTGTCTGGAGAAGGAGGGGAGCTGGCTCTACTGTCTGGAGAAGGAGGGGAGCTGGCTCTACTGTCTGGAGAAGGAGGGGAGCTGGCTCTACTGTCTGGAGAAGGAGGGGAGCTGGCCCTACTGTATGGAGAAGGAGGGGAGCTGGCCCTACTGTCTGGAGAAGGAGGGGAGCTGGCTCTACTGTCTGGAGAAGGAGGGGAGCTGGCTCTACTGTCTGGAGAAGGAGGGGAGCTGGCCCTACTGTCTGGAGAAGGAGGGGAGCTGGCCCTACTGTATGGAGAAGGAGGGGAGCTGGCCCTACTGTCTGGAGAAGGAGGGGAGCTGGCTCTACAGTCTGGAGAAGGAGGGGAGCTGGCTCTACTGTCTGGAGAAGGAGGGGAGCCGGCCCTACTGTCTGGAGAAGGAGGGGAGCCAGCCCTACTGTCTGGAGAAGGAGGGGAGCTGGCCCTACTGTCTGGACAAGGAGGGGAGCCAGCTCTACGGTCGGGAGAAGGAGGGGAGCTGGCCCTACTGTCTGGAGAAGGAGGGGAACCAGCTCTACGGTCGGGAGAAGGAGGGGAGCTGGCTCTACGGTCGGGAGAAGGAGGGGAGCTGGCTCTACGGTCGGGAGAAGGAGGGGAGCTGGCCCTACTATCTGGAGAAGGAGGGGAGTTGGCCCTACTGTCTGGAGAAGGAGGGGAGCTGGTCCTACTGTCTGGAGAAGGAGGGGAGCTGGCCCTACTGTCTGGAGAAGGAGGGGAGCTGGCTCTACTGTCTGGAGAAGGAGGGGAGCTGGCTCTACTGTCTGGAGAAGGAGGGGAGCTGGCTCTACTGTCTGGAGAAGGAGGGGAGCTGGCCCTACTGTCTGGAGAAGGAGGGGAGCCAGCCCTACTGTCTGGAGAAGGAGGGGAGCAGGCCCTACTGTCTGGACAAGGATGGGAGCTGGCCCTACTGTCTGGAGAAGGAGGGGAGCCAGCTCTACGGTCGGGAGAAGGAGGGGAGCTGGCCCTACTGTCTGGAGAAGGAGGGGAGCCAGCTCTACGGTCGGGAGAAGGAGGGGAGCTGGCCCTACTGTCTGGAGAAGGAGGGGAGCTGGCTCTACTGTCTGGAGAAGGAGGGGAGCTGGCTCTACGGTCGGGAGAAGGAGGGGAGCTGGCTCTACTGTCTGGAGAAGGAGAGGAGCTGGAGAAGGAGTCAAGGACGGGGGGGGGGGTAACTTAAAAGATATAAGAGTAATACTTTTTATAAATTCATGATGCAGTCCAAATGACTGCTTTAGCGGTTCTAGCCTTAATGACCATAGTCATCCTCTCATAGGGCTCTGGTCTAAAGTAGTGCACTACATAGGGAATAGGGCTCTGGTCTAAAGTAGTGCACTATATAGGGAATAGGGCTCTGGTTTAAAGTAGTGCACTATATAGGGAATAGGGCTCTGGTTTAAAGTAGTGCACTACATAGGGAATAGGGCTCTGGTTTAAAGTAGTGCACTATATAGGGAATAGGGATCTGGTTTAAAGTAGTGCACTACATAGGGAATAGGGCTCTGGTTTAAAGTAGTGCACTATATAGGGAATAGGGCTCTGGTTTAAAGTAGTGCACTACATAGGGAATAGGGCTCTGGTTTAAAGTAGTGCACTATATAGGGAATAGGGTGCCCTTTGTAGTTGCAGCCATCACGTATTTCAGAGTGTCTCCAATGACTTTTCAACAAGGAGAGAGCACTTAAACCAATTAAAAAGCAGGAACAGGAAGAGAATGGATTGGTTGTTTGAGAAAAAATGCATCCGCATGAACGTTCACTATGTAATGGGGCACCGTGGACAAAGAGTATACAAAGATCTCCTTAAAGGATAAGAAGACTATCTTATACCTATATTAACGTGCAGTTTCTCAGAGGTCCTTCAGGAATACTTGGTGTTCTCAAGGACCACCCCCTCGTCAATACAGGTGAAAGAGCAGGGAAACATGAGCCACGAGAGAAAGGACCAAATCCTTCTTTAAATATGGTAAGTAGATGTGGGAACCCTCCTGAGGAAGACTGGTGGGCTAACTGCCTCTTCTAATTTACAAGCTTGGCTGTGATAAATATGACTCGTCTGCCACTGACAGGTTAAAACGATGAACCTGCTTGTAAACGTCTCCCGGAAAAAAAAACCTGACGCTATTGATTTACAACAACCACGTCAAGCCAGTATCACTGACAGGAGACAATGCTGGAGGGGAGGGGAGGACATGGGAAGAGGAGGACATGGGAAGGGGAGGGGAGGGGAGGAGAGGACATGGGAAGGGGAGGAGAGGGGAGGACAGGGAAGGGGAGGAGAGGGGAGGGGAGGACAGGGGGAGAGGACAGGGGAAGGGGAGGAGAGGGGAGGGGAGGACAGGGGAAGGGGAGGAGAGGACATGGGAAGTGGAGGAGAGGGGAGGACAGGGGAAGGGGAGGAGAGGGGAGGGGAGGACAGGGGAGAGGACAGGGGAAGGGAGGAGAGGGGAGGACAGGGGAAGGGGAGGAGAGGGGAGGACAGGGGAAGGGGAGGAGAGGGGAGGACATGGGAAGAGGAGGACATGGGAAGGGGAGGAGAGGGGAGAGGGGAGGGGGGGAGAGGGAGGACAGGGGAGGGGAGGAGAGGGGAGGACAGGGGAAGGGGAGGGAGGGGAGGGGAGGACAGGGGAAGGGGAGGGAGGAGAGGACATGGGAAGGGGAGGAGAGGGTAGGACAGGGAAGGGGAGAGGGGAGGGGAGGACAGGGAAGGGGAGGAGAGGGGAGGGGAGGACAGGGGAAGGGGAGGAGAGAGTAGGACAGGGGAAGGGGGAGAGGGGAGGGGAGGACAGGGGAAGGGGTGGAGAGGGGAGGAGAGGGGAGGGGAGGACAGGGGAAGGGGAGGAGAGGGGAGGAGAGGGGAAGGGGAGGAGAGGAGAGTGTGTGGGAGCATCAGGAGACAGTTTGTCAACTATTAAAGTTTTGGCTATGACCCGCGAGAAGAGAAGTAGGCGGGATATGAGGGGGAGGGGTGTATTTTCCATAGGGGAGGGGTGGACCAATCATTTGGTATTGTTGGACCAATCTTGCTCTCAGAACATAGGATCAAAGCATTGCCCTCTTTGGGAGATGCCACATGCAGCAACTCACCTTGGAGCTGTTGCTTTCCTTGGCGTGACCTGAAAGGACTCATTGTTCTCCCAGAGGAGATGAAAGACCCCTGCTTTGACAGGTAATGAGCACACAGGTGAAACAACAAGCTCTCAGTGTGCTCCCAGAATCAAGTGTGCTTCTGGTTCGGGGAAAAGTTCTCACAGTTAATCATATGTTTGCTGTGTAGTACTAGAATAACAGCAAATAACAGAAATATCTTGTTGTCAACATTCAAGGGTGTTATGGGTCTATGGTTCATGTAAAAGAGAATGTTAGTTCTATGTAACATTAGTTCTACGTTTGATGTAGAATGTAACATTAGTTCTACGTTTGATGTAGAATGTAACATTAGTTCTACGTTTGATGTTGAATGTAACATTAGTTCTACGTTTGATGTAGAATGTAACATTAGTTCTACGTTTGATGTAGAATGTAACATTAGTTCTACGTTTGATGTAGAATGTAACATTAGTTCTACGTTTGATGTAAACGCTGAACCTTTGACCTGAGAGAGTTGAGGTGAGGTATCTGGCAGAGAATTTACCCTCTTGCAAAATTGATACCAGTCCTCAAAAAAAAAAAAAGCACAAGGTATCATTTAACCTAAGCGTTTCATCTCCGATGAGCATCAACAACGGCACAATCCCAAGTGAAATAGAGAGAAAAATCTCTTTCTCAGCCATCCAGTTATAAGCTTCCTCAATGAACTCCCGAAGAGTCGTAAATCCCACAACTAATCCATCATTCAGAGAGATCTCAAAACCAAAAAAGGGAAGTGGGGGCTATTTTTTTTTACAGCTAATACTCAGGAGGGTCAAGGGTTTTGCAATGAGACGTGTTGGCCTGATTGTGTGTGAATCAGGTGCGCAGGGTTTTGCAATGAGACGTGTTGGCCTGATTGTGTGTGAATCAGCATGTGAAAGCAAACAGGGAAGATTTACTGCCACTCTGCCCAACCCAAATGAAAGCTGTCCAACCCCTGTTGCCCCCACGGTTATCAATCAGCTGACTGGCTCCTACATGACCTCGTAATGATCTGTATAAATTCCCATGAACGTGACAATCTGCCAGCACTCAATCACAGAGGTCAAAAAAGCGGAGAGGTGCTTGATTGTGCCCTGTTGTGTGTGTGTGTGTGTGTGTGTGTGTGTGTGTGTGTGTGTGTGTGTGTGTGTGTGTGTGTGTGTGTGTGTGTGGCGGTACAATACACCCCGTTTGCTAAGATAAATACAGTAGTATAATCAATGAAAGTTGTCCCAGCACAAATACAGCAGTCATAAGGGCCTCTGTCTTGATACCTTTAAAAACATGATGAATATACCAACTTGTATCATGGATACAGTCCACAGTAGTTTCTGGAACAAGTGATTCAATTTTTCTAAATTCTTTCAGAAAAACTATATATCTTTGTCCCTAGCATTAGCTCTCTCTCTCTCTCTCTCTCTCTCTGCAAAGCAAACATGAAGCCGCAAACACCAAGCAGATTAAACATCTCCTCTCTCTCTCTCTCCTGTTTCTGCACGTATTCCCTTGGCAAACAGAATCTGTAAACTGTTAGTTATAGCGGGGCAGGTATTGTACCATGCAGAATCAGGCTGGGGTATGTTGATACGGCCAGCTAAATCGTCTCCGCTGTCGCTAAACAGGAATCTAAATCTTTTGATCTTTGTTTTTCTTTTCTAAAAGCGGGATAGGTGGATGAATAATGTACATCCCAAATGATACCTTTCTTCCCTTTTTAGTGCACTGCTTTAAGTGCACAATAGAGGGTTCAATTTGGAACGTATCCTAAGGCTCTGACAAGAGGGTGAGGCCTCCATTAGATGTCAGGATTGGATAAATCTGTTTTTTTTTGTAAGGGGGGGATCGTTTGATGAGATTTAAATTATAGCATTTTGCTCAGAGATTGTAGGAAAATATAACATATGTTCAGCCAATACAGTAAATTAACCTTCAAAGAGGTGCATTTGATATTAAGCCAATAGTTAATCATCATGATTATTTTTAAGATCTATAAAACCTGACATAACTTACCATTTCAGATCATTCATAGATTGATACCTTTAAATAGCTATACACTGTCCTTCTGAGGGACCCGACCAGGCCATTCCTCTGAGGGGGCCCGACCAGGGCATTTCTTTGAGGGGCCCGACCAGGCCATTCCTCTGAGGCGCCCGACCAGGCAATTCCTCTGAGGGGGCCGACCAGGGCTGTCCTCTGAGGGGCCCGACCAGGGCTGTCCTCTGAGGGGGCCGACCAGGGCTGTCCTCTGAGGGGGCCGATCAGGGCTGTCCTCTGAGGGGGCCGATCAGGGCTGTCCTCTGAGGGGGCCGACCAGGGCTGTCCTCTGAGGGGGCCGACCAGGGCTGTCCTCTGAAGGGGCCGACCAGGCCATTCCTCTGAGGGGGCCAATCAGGGCTGTCCTCTGAGGGGGCCCGACCAGGGCTGTCCTCTGAGGGGGCCGACCAGGGCTGTCCTCTGAGGGGGCCGACCAGGACTGTCCTCTGAGGGGGCCGACCAGGGCTGTCCTCTGAGGGGGCCGACCAGGGCTGTCCTCTGAGGGGGCCGACCAGGGCTGTCCTCTGAAGGGGCCGACCAGGGCTGTCCTCTGTCTGGTTGCTACATGCTGGTCACTCTCAGTTGTCAAATCTGATTTATTATAGCCTAGCTGTTCAATTTCACATTTTGTACTCGTCATATCCCGCCTCGTGATCATGCCGTGCTGACCCCTTGTAGGGCAGCCAGGGGAATATTGATAAAACAATTATCTGCTCGCCGTTCATTTGATTTTCCATTTCAATTACCGTGCACGGAGGCAAGGGAAGAAGATTGCCCCATCGATCCCCCCCCCCTTTTCCCTCTAACCTTACGACAGGAAAGAGTCCTGACGTCTTCTATCTCTCCTCTGATGGCATGTACAGTATTAGCTACGTAGGAACTAGCGTGTGCATCTCTCATTCCTGTTTATGACTGTGACTGCTGTGAGCTTTAAGAGCTTGAATTCAATACGACATCTTCCTCTGGGTTGTGATAGTTGCTTTATTAAAATACGTTATTATAGCCTATTATAGCCTATTATAGCTTATTATAGCTTATTATAGCTTATTATAGCCTATTATAGCCTATTATAGCTTATTATAGCCTATTATAGCTTATTATAGCTTATTATAGCCTATTATATCCTATCCTATTATAGCCTATTATAGCCTATTATAGCTTATTATAGCCTATTATAGCTTATTATAGCCTATTATAGCTTATTATAGCCTATTATAGCCTATTATAGCCTTGGAAGCAACTGAGAAAAACGTTCAAATCTAAACACAAAATTCAACACAAAACAACCTTTCGACATTCACAGCAGCACATATTCAGCCAGAACTTGAGATCTGCTATTCTTTCATTCGTTAGTGTATGTAACGTACATCAACATACTGTGTGAATTGCAAGCGATTTGATGCAATGCCCCACTCCACAGAGTACAGTGCAGTAGCCAACACTCACTGCTTTAAAAAAATATATATATATATATTTAAAACACTTCCAGGCCCCTGAATTTCCCTTCACCTTTACCTCTCCTCTCCATTAAACCCTGCCAATTGCCTTCTAAATGACCCCATTAAGATGTAATTGCCTCAGCAGGTCTGTGCCCCCACTTTTCTGTCTCTCCTTTTCTGTCTCTCTCCCTCCCACTCAATATGGACCACTCTCTTTCCCTCTCTCTCTCTCTCTCTCTCTCTCTCTCTCTCTCTCTCTCATTCTCATCATACTCTCTGCTTGATGAAAACACTTGCAGTAGTGTACAGATCAGTGTGGAATTCAGTACCTATTTCAGTTAAGTTTAGTGGTTAACAGCATTCGACAGCCATATATGCACATACCTGAGCTACTGAAATGTCTGCTTCAGTAGCAGCAAAGTCATTCTGAACTGTAGTCATTCTGGACTGTAGTCATTCTGAACTGTAGTTATTCTGGACTGTAGTCATTCTGAACTGTAGTTATTCTGGACTGTAGTCATTCTGGACTGTAGTCATTCTGAACTGTAGTTATTCTGGACTGTAATCATTCTGAACTGTAGTTATTCTGGACTGTAGCCATTCTGAACTGTAGTTATTCTGGACTGTAGCCATTCTGAACTGTAGTCATTCTGGACTGTAGTCATTCTGAACTGTAGCTATTCTGAACTGTAGTCATTCTGAAAACTACTGTAGTCATTCTGAACTGTAGTCATTCTGGACTGTAGTCATTCTGAAAACTACTGTAGTCATTCTGAACTGTAGTCATTCTGGACTGTAGTCATTCTGGACTGTAGTTATTCTGGACTGTAGCCATTCTGAACTGTAGTCATTCTGGACTGTAGCCATTCTGAACTGTAGTTATTCTGGACTGTAGCCATTCTGAACTGTAGTCATTCTGGACTGTAGTCATTCTGAACTGTAGTTATTCTGAACTGTAGTTATTCTGGACTGTAGCCATTCTGAACTGTAGTCATTCTGAACTGTAGTTATTCTGAACTGTAGTCATTCTGGACTGTAGTCATTCTGAACTGTAGCTATTCTGAACTGTAGTCATTCTGAAAACTACTGTAGTCATTCTGAACTGTAGTCATTCTGAACTGTAGTCATTCTGGACTGTATCCATTCTGAACTGTAGTCATTCTGGACTGTAGTCATTCTGGACTGTAGTCATTCTGAACTGTAGTCATTCTGAACTGTAGTCATTCTGGACTGTATCCATTCTGAAAACTACTGTAGTCATTCTGAACTGTAGTCATTCTGAACTGTAGTCATTCTGAACTGTAGCTATTCTGAACTGTAGTCATTCTGAAAACTACTGTAGTCATTCTGAACTGTAGGCATTCTGGACTGTAGTCATTCTGGACTGTAGTCATTCTGAACTGTATCCATTCTGAAAACTACTGTAGTCATTCTGGAAACTACTGTAGTCATTCTGAAAACTACTGTAGTCATTCTGGATTGTAGTCATTCTGAACTGTAGTCATTCTGAACTGTAGTCATTCTGGACTGTATCCATTCTGAAAACTACTGTAGTCATTCTGAACTGTAGTCATTCTGGACTGTAGTCATTCTGGACAGTATCCATTCTGAAAACTACTGTAGTCATTCTGGATTGTAGTCATTCTGAACTGTAGTCATTCTGAACTGTAGTCATTCTGGACTGTATCCATTCTGAAAACTACTGTAGTCATTCTGAACTGTAGTCATTCTGGACTGTAGTCATTCTGGACAGTATCCATTCTGAAAACTACTGTAGTCATTCTGGACTGTAGTCATTCTGGACTGTAGTCATTCTGAACTGTAGTCATTCTGAACTGTAGTCATTCTGGACTGTAGTCATTCTGAAAACTACTGTAGTCATTCTGGACTGTAGTCATTCTGAACTGTAGTCATTCTGGACTGTAGTCATTCTGGACTGTAGTCATTCTGAAAACTACTGTAGTCATTCTGGACTGTATCCATTCTGAACTGTAGTCATTCTGTACTGTAGTAATTCTGAACTGTAGTCATTCTGGACTGTAGTCATTCTGAACTGTAGTCATTCTGGACTGTAGTCATTCTGGACTGTAGTCATTCTGAAAACTACTGTAGTCATTCTGGACTGTATCCATTCTGAACGGTAGTCATTCTGAACTGTAGTCATTCTGGACTGTAGTCATTCTGAACTGTAGTCATTCTGGACTGTAGTCATTCTGGACTGTTGTCATTCTAGATTGTATCCATTCTGGACTGTAGCCATTCTGAACTGTAGTCATTCTGGATTGTAGTCATTCTGAACTGTAGTCATTCTGGACTGTAGTCATTCTGGATTGTAGTCATTCTGAACTGTAGCCATTCTGAACTGTAGTCATTCTGAACTGTAGTCATTCTGGACTGTAGCCATTCTGAACTGTAGTCATTCTGGATTGTAGTCATTCTGAACTGTAGTCATTCTGGACTGTAGTCATTCTGGATTGTAGTCATTCTGAACTGTAGTCATTCTGGACTGTAGTCATTCTGAAAACTACTGTAGTCATTCTGGACTGTAGTCATTCTGAAAACTACTGTAGTCATTCTGGACTGTAGTCATTCTGGACTGTAGTCATTCTGAAAACTACTGTAGTCATTCACACACAAGAGAACATCCCTGGTCATCCCTATTGCCTCTGATCTGCTGGACTCACTAAACACAAACGCTTTCATTTGTAAATGATGTCTGATTGTGGAAGTGTGCCCCTGGCTATCTGAAAAAATATATTTATAATCATTTAAATCAAATATGGTACCGCTTGCTTTGCTTAATATAAGGAATTTGATACTTTAACAATTACATTTGATACTTAATAAGTATATTTAAAACTGTTACTTGAGTCATTTTCTGTTAAGATATCTTGACTTTTACTCAAGTATGACAATTGGGTACTTTCTTCCTCACTGCACAATATATATTTTTGTCCATATCACCGAGCCCTAACAGAGACACACAGAGAAACACTATTTCTCAGTGGAGAATGGCAGAATCATTCAACTAAGCAAAACACTGTCCAATTTGCCTGTTTAGTTGTAATGACCACGCTCGGAGGTTTGAAAGATGAAGTGGGAGGTAGTGTGCGTTAGTGGTGGTGGTGGTGGTGGTGGTGGTGTCGAGAGCCTGTTCTGATGTAGGGATAACTAACCCAGGTAGGTAGTGTGCGTTGGTGGTGGTGGTGGTGGTGGTGGTGTCGAGAGCCTGTTCTGATGTAGGGATAACTAACCCAGGTAGGTAGTGTGCGTTGGTGGTGGTGGTGGTGGTGTTGAGAGCCTGTTCTGATGTAGGGATAACTAACCCAGGTAGGTAGTGTGCGTTGGTGGTGGTGGTGGTGTTGAGAGCCTGTTCTGATGTAGGGATAACTAACCCAGGTAGGTAGTGTGCGTTGGTGGTGGTGGTGGTGGTGGTGTTGAGAGCCTGTTCTGATGTAGGGATAACTAACCCAGGTAGGTAGTGTGCGTTGGTGGTGGTGGTGGTGGTGTTGAGAGCCTGTTCTGATGTAGGGATAACTAACCCAGGTAGGTAGTGTGCGTTGGTGGTGGTGGTGGTGGCCTGTTCTGTGTAGGGATAACTAACCCAGGTGTAGTGGTGGTGGTGGTGGTGGTGTTGAGAGCCTGTTCTGATGTAGGGATAACTAACCCAGGTAGGTAGTGTGCGTTGGTGGTGGTGGTGGTTGGTGGTGGTGGTGGTGTTGAGAGCCTGTTCTGATGTAGGGATAACTAACCCAGGTAGGTAGTGTGCGTTGGTGGTGGTGGTGGTGGTGTTGAGAGCCTGTTCTGATGTAGGGATAACTAACCCAGGTAGGTAGTGTGCATTGGTGGTGGTGGTGGTGGTGGTGTCGAGAGCCTGTTCTGATGTAGGGATAACTAACCCAGGTAGGTAGGTGCTTGGGGAGTTGGCGTGGGGGGCTAGCTCCGTTAGGTCCTGACAGTGATATATTGCCACTGACTTGCGAGCGTCAAGGAGAGTGCAGCAGTCTGACTAGACCGGGTGGGTGGGAGAGAGACAGACAGGCGGATGCCTCCTCTCCTCTCTACTCCATCCATTTGACCAACAAACGTTCATTGAATCACTCCTCTCTCTTTTCATCCTTTTCTACTGATGAACTTCTCTTTCTCTTCCTTTCCCTAATTCTGTCAGTGTCTACCTGTACTCCATCTAAAGTCATTCAGGACCATGTCACGTCTACACTCCTTCCAGGATACTTTTAATTGCCTGTGTGTGTGTGTGTGTGTGTGTGTGTGTGTGTGTGTGGGGGGATTTGTCTCTCGGGCTGAACTCTCGCTGGTGCTTCCACTGTCAAACAGAGCATGTTGTCTGCAGCACCAAGCGCTAGCTAGCCCTCCACTGTCATGTTGTCTGCAGCACCAAGCGCTAGCTACCCTTCCACTGTCAACCGGCTGACAACGGTATACTGGAGTAACTTTTTGGTCATGACAGGAAGTGTACAGTAGAAGAAATAAGAATTGGACACCGCAATTATGTCCAGAAAAGCGAGATTCACCTCAGTTGAAAGTTATAGCATTTTACGGCCTACAGCTCTCACTAACTTCCAGAACAGTCCGACTCGCTATTTATCCACATATCTGAAGCCTCTCCACATTTGGTGGACAGTCAACTTTTGAAAAACAAAACAATAAACTTCATCGTGTTTATCGGAGTTTATTTTTCAACTCGAATCTCCGCTGAAGAATTCTTATTTTTTTTATGAAGAAGATTTGTTCCTAAAGAGATTTGTCACAACATCCTCTTTTGGTCACAAGGGCAGTATCACAGCTATGACGTAGTTACATTTAACACCTTTACCTGATGGTTGTAAAAAAATAAAAAAATGTTTACATTGAGATTAGAAAAAGAAGAAGTGCTGTGTGAGAATCCTATCTGATTAGGTGTACACGTTCCCAATCAAGACCTCCCAGACACCGACAACCATCATTTCATTGTGGGAGAAGACACAGAAAAAGATACCGCATATTTTCCCCTCTTTTAGCTACCTTTTTTACAGCAACAAGAATTGATCCACAAAAAAAATCATAAACATTTCACAAACAATTATCCTAAGGTGCCATAAAAGACACAAGCGTAATCACTAAGGTTTAAACGTCGGCTAGATAAGCACATTTTAAACACTACTAGGAAAAATGTCCTACTTATGCTAAGCCTTAGCATAATGTTTGGGATATGTGTATAGAAGAATGTGGAATGTAGTGAAATATGGAATCGTTTTCGGGTTTTTACTCGTTTTGGCACATTGCAATCGCCGTTCATTGTCTGAACACTACAAGGCTTAAAAGGCTAGTTAAAGGCTAATTATATTCTTATACAGAATCTAGTGCTATAGGCTAGTTAGAAGCTAGTTAAAGGCTAGTTATGGGACAATTAAG
The DNA here is from genome assembly GCF_034236695.1 of Oncorhynchus nerka. NCBI lineage: Eukaryota > Metazoa > Chordata > Actinopteri > Salmoniformes > Salmonidae > Oncorhynchus > Oncorhynchus nerka. Next base: position 9,172,848 of record NC_088399.1, read on the forward strand.
GGCTAGTTAAAGGCTAGTTATATGAAAGTTAAAGGCTAGTTAAAAGCTAGTTAAAGGCTAGCTCTATTATTATACAAAATGAAGTGCTATAAGCTAGTTCAAGGCTAGTTAAAGTTAAAACCTAGTTAAAGGCTAGTTCAAGGCTAGTTAAAGGCAATATCTGTTCATATACAGATTGTAGTGCTATAGGCTAGATAAAGGCTAGTTAAAGGCTAGCTAAAGTATAGTTAAAGGCTAGATAAAGTATAGTTAAAGGCTAGCTAATGTATAGTTAAAGGCTAGTTATAGGATAGTTAAAGTTAAAGGCTCGTTAAAGACTAGCTCTATTCTTATACAGAATGTAGTGCTATAGGCTAGTTAAAGGCTAGTTAGAGGCTAGTTAGAGGCTAGTTATATGATAGTTAAAGGCTAGTTATATGATAGTTAAAGGCTAGTTATAGGATAGTTAAAGGCTAGTTATAGTATAGTTAAAGGCTAGTTATAGGATAGTTAAAGTTAAAGGCTCGTTAAAGACTAGCTCTATTCTTATACAGAATGTAGTGCTATAGGCTAGTTAAAGGCTAGTTAGAGGCTAGTTATAGGATAGTTAAAGGCTAGTTAGAGGCTAGTTATATGATAGTTAAAGGCTAGTTATATGATAGTTAAAGGCTAGTTATAGTATAGTTAAAGACTAGCTCTATTATTATAATACAGAATGGAGTGCTATAGGCTAGTTAAAGGCTAGTTAAAGTTATAGGATAGTTAAAGTCTAGCTCTATTCTTATACAGAATGTAGTGCTATAGGCTAGTTAAAGGCTAGTTAAAGTTATAGGATAGTTCAAGTCTAGCTCTATTCTTATACAGAATGCAATGCTATAGGCTAGTTAAAGGCTAGTTAAAGTTATAGGATAGTTAAAGTCTAGCTCTATTCTTATACAGAATGCAATGCTATAGGCTAGTTAAAGGCTAGTTAAAGTTATAGGATAGTTCAAGTCTAGCTCTATTCTTATACAGAATGCAATGCTATAGGCTAGTTAAAGGCTAGTTAAAGTTATAGGATAGTTCAAGTCTAGCTCTATTCTTATACAGAATGCAATGCTATAGGCTAGTTAAAGGCTAGTTAAAGTTATAGGATAGTTCAAGTCTAGCTCTGTTCTTATACAGAATGCAATGCTATAGGCTAGTTAAAGGCTAGTTAAAGTTATAGGATAGTTCAAGTCTAGCTCTGTTCTTATACAGAATGCAATGCTATAGGCTAGTTAAAGGCTAGTTAAAGTTATAGGATAGTTCAAGTCTAGCTCTGTTCTTATACAGAATGCAATGCTATAGGCTAGTTAAAGGCTAGTTAAAGTTATAGGATAGTTCAAGTCTAGCTCTATTCTTATACAGAATGCAATGCTATAGGCTAGTTAAAGGCTAGTTAAAGTTATAGGATAGTTCAAGTCTAGTTCTATTCTTATACAGAATGTAGTGCTATAGTTAAAGGATAGTTCCACTATATTATCATTGGTTCATATGCTTGAAATGTCTATTTGTAGTTTTGGAAACTGTGACAGCAACTGTGTAGATTGTTTCACATGTGTGAGTGTGAGGCGTCTGTACACATAGTGGTTGTCTTGACTACGCAGTAGCACCAAAATAAAGTCTGGTGGAAAATATGAGCCATAAAAGGGTGTATTTTTACTATACCTGCTAAGTTGTTCTTTCCAAAAGTTCAAACTATTTACTCCTTAGGTTCCTTAGAATATAGCAATCATTTTGAAAGACAGAAATGATCCGAGAAGCAAAAAAACCAGTCCAGGGAAGCTCCCTGTCTCCACTCATACTGTAAGGTGGAGAGAGCCTGTCTCCACTCATACTGTAATGTGGAGAGAGCCTGTCTCCACTCATACTGTAATGTGGAGAGAGCCTGTCTCCACTCATACTGTAAGGTGGAGAGAGCCTGTCTCCACTCATACTGTAAGGTGGAGAGAGCCTGTCTCCACTCATACTGTAAGGTGGAGAGAGCCTGTCTCCACTCATACTGTAAGGTGGAGAGAGCCTGTCTCCACTCATACTGTAATGTGGAGAGAGCCTGTCTCCACTCATACTGTAATGTGGAGAGAGCCTGTCTCCACTCATACTGTAAGGTGGAGAGAGCCTGTCTCCACTCATACTGTAAGGTGGAGAGAGCCTGTCTCCACTCATACTGTAAGGTAGAGAGAGCCTGTCTCCACTCATACTGTAAGGTGGAGAGAGCCTGTGTCCACTCATACTGTAAGGTGGAGAGAGCCTGTCTCCACTCATACTGTAAGGTGGAGAGAGCCTGTCTCCACTCATACTGTAATGTGGAGAGAGCCTGTCTCCACTCATACTGTAAGGTAGAGAGAGCCTGTCTCCACTCATACTGTAAGGTGGAGAGAGCCTGTCTCCACTCATACTGTAAGGTGGAGAGAGCCTGTCTCCACTCATACTGTAAGGTAGAGAGAGCCTGTCTCCACTCATACTGTAAGGTGGAGAGAGCCTGTCTCCACTCATACAGTAAGGTGGAGAGAGCCTGTCTCCACTCATACTGTAAGGTGGAGAGAGATGGCCCTTGTCTCCACTCATACTGTAAGGTGGAGAGAGCCTGTCTCCACTCATACTGTAAGGTGGAGAGAGATGGCCCTTGTCTCCACTCATACTGTAAGGTGGAGAGAGATGGCCCTTGTCTTTTGGAACACAACGCAACAGCATTCTCTCGAAGGCAAGTTACATTTCCCTCCGATTTGTTGTGAGAAACTACAATTAAAGTAGAGATGCAATAACATGCAATCATGGAAAGTTATTGGCATGTCTAGGCCTATATCTATGTCTTTGGCGCTGACCTTTGCATCAGGTAAAATAACTCTGGCTTGAATTACATGTTTGGTATTTTCAGAGCAATGCAACCAACATTACAATACAACTTTTTAGTGGCTATGATATATCACATGTTATTAAGCTATAGATATTAACACTGAACATGAAGTTGAAGTTACACTGTAATTACTCTTGTAACAACTTACTAATGGTTACTAATGACCATTCCCAAAGTCTTAACATTTATTGAAATAATAAATTAACACTATTATTCAGACCAGAAACAAACCATCATCACGTAGAAACTAAACCATAAAATCTCCTTTAAGTCTTCAGCTCTGGGATCTCTTTCAATTACATATTTTGTTTTTCGGACGGAGGGAAAAACAGGCGTTTTTCAGTGTTAACATAACACTGGCCAGCACCATAGACACTGGCAAGTGGCCATCTTTCCATTGCGCTTGTATGGAAGAAAAACATAATCAACTTCAAGGGATCGGCAGAGAAGAGACAGGGTTAGCAATAATACAGACGTTCAACACACACCTCTCTGTGAGAGAGTGTGAAAGAGAGGAGCATCCAATTCACACACATTTATTGTATACACCTTTGAATTGAGAGTAACAATAAGCTCATTTTAACAATCCGCTTTTGAAAATTACAAATCAACCTTTAAAATGTGTTTTTCTTTTTATATTATTTCTTCTTTTGTTTCTCCACAATCAGAAGATTCATGCTCACTAATTTGTCCCCAACTTTCTTCCTTCCCCCGATAAAGTCGGTAAGTGAATTGGTTAGGATGTTCTCTAAGGGCGAGGCGTAAAAAGCCTCTTAAAAACATGTTCTAATAAACTAAAATCCCTCCAGCAGTTCTTCAAAGAGCCGGCAGCTTTAAAAAAAAAAACTTTCTCTGAGGGCTTCAGATCTGCTGCCTTTTACATGGCCGTTTAAGTGTTTCACCCTCGCCTCTTGGCAGGCAGCAAAGCGAAGTGAAGTGCACTGAGCCCCGCTGCACTCCAAGAGCACAGTGGTTATAATGAATTAAATATACAGAAACCTCAAAGCCGGCAGCCAATAAGAATTATTTGTCTTATTAAAGCGGCAGAAAAACGCTGATTAAATTTTCATGGCGATGCGTTTTTTTTTGTTGGTTTTCTTTTTAAATCGTTTTTTCCCCCCCTCCAATTCAGCAGTGAAATGTACTGTACAAGGATCATGTGAGGACATAGGTTGCCTCCCAATTGGCACCCTATTCCCTACATAGTGCACTACACTTGACCAGCAGGTCCTGGTCAAAAGTAGTACATTATATAGGGAATTGGGTGCCATTTGGGACTCGGACATTGATGACAGTCTTGTTAAAGACGCACTATGTAGAAATTGCTCAGCCATTTCCTGGTTGCTAAAATTTCGAATAGTTCGCCTAATTTCAGTTTACGTGACAAAACAAGTATAGTGTAGAGAAACATTGTGCCAACTAAACCACTGTGAAAAATATTTTTATAACCACTTTTTTTTTTTTTTAGGGTGGTGTACAAAACCGACAAACTAAAAACTGATTTTCTTTTCAGAAAAAAACGTAATCAGAAGGCTTAATTATTCACTAACACAACATGAGAGTCACATTACGTGTAACAACTCAACATTTAGATTTTTAACAAAATAAAAAGCTTTCTTGATTGCACTATGCATGAAATTGACATTGTTTCCCTATTTGCTCTTTCTACAGGCTCATACTGTAATCTAAGTTTAATTATATGCAGAACCTGAATTCTTCAACTGTTACTGCATGATTTCCTGTTTAGAAATGCAAGTGAAACTTTGATTTTTTTTTTAACTTCACCTTATTCATCTCAATGGCAGTTCATTTATTGCAATTTAAATTTGTTGACAGAGACAAAACAAGAGAAGGAAGCATCTCAAGACAAAAAAAACCTCAAATAGCTATGAGAATAAAAAATAAAAAACAATATTGTACCAGAAAGACATTATTACAATGTACAGAAGAAGAAGAATACCTGTTGCTTGTTAGCAGCTGTATTTCCTGTCTTAAGTTTCAATGTTTCAAACAGCAAGAGAATGAAATCAAACGTATCTATTCTGTGTATAAGCATCACAGGGATTTTTTTTATTGCAGAGAGCTTCACCTTACGATACAAGAAGCCTATAAATAGCACTGTCTAGAGCTGTCCTGTCCTGTCATCATTGTAAACTGCATTAGCTTTTGTAGAATGCAACTCCCTTGGACCTCATCTCATCTCCCATTTAACCGTTGTAACAGAACATTGGTTCCCACTATGAAGTGTTCAAAACCACCATAGTCTTGAGATGAAGGATATTCAAGACTGTGTTTAAACAACACAAGAAAACACAAGGCTCAAGTTGAATGTTGTTGTACGGCGCAGCGTAGATAGTGTTGGCCTCTGAAATCAGAAACGTACGATTCATATGAATACGATTTGCAGACAATACACTTACCGCGCAACCCAAATGAATGTTGTAAAATAAGAATGTCTGGATACAAAATGGGGTCTTATCCACAGAGGGAGGGAGAAAATGAGTTATGTGTGTATTTGTTACGATGCAGCATGCAGAGATAGGGGGGGGGGGGGATATAAAATAATTCCTTAATACATCATAACATGAGGAAATGGCTTTGTGTGCACATTGCAGACTGGAGAAAAGTTCAACAGCCTTGCTGATGTTATATTCCCCCATCATAAAATATATGGGCTAAGGATGGTGGCGGGTGGGCGCCCTCTGAAGCTTTTATCCCCGGTGACAAAATTATGGATGACATCACAAATGGCACTTATTGCATATACGCGTGTCGTGGGAGGGATGTAAAATATTGAGAACGGCGCCAGGCGGAACGTTTACTTTTCGAAATGAAAATGTAATGCTGCAATACTTGAGCACAATTTGGTTAACCTGGAGGAAGGGAGGGGTGCAGAGGCGTCGGGAGGCAATGTCAAATTCATCAGCTGGTTCTCTTTTACTGGGGAACCGTGCTGCTCACAAGCACTCGGCTGTAGAAACACATCAGGCCCGACGACCCGCTTTAAGAGGCTGCGACGTTGATGGAGCGCTATTGGTCCTCGTCTCACTTCCACACCCTCTTCACAGAGGGTGTAGGCCCAGCCATGACTCAAAGTTGACCAAATCACTGTTATGTGTTGCAGGGGGGGGGAATAATTAATAAATATGTGATTTCTTTGCTTTTGCAAGAACGTTTTCATTTTCAAACAATTCTTCATCTCAAAAACCAAAAATGCACATTATCATATTGTGTGATGTTTTTTTTGTTTCTTTTTTTACTGACATATAAGCGATTTAAGAATAATATCGTAAACGCACCTTTGGTTTTAAATGGTCGTATGGTTTATCAAGAAACCAAGCCAGAGGTTCAATGTGTAGATAAGGGATGGGCAACTGGCATGTAGGACCGCGGATCAATATATTTAAATGTTTTATTTTTTTGGCCAACTCAGTCGAGGTCTCAACTTAATGTAGAATAGAAAACAAAAAGGTGCCATTTTGAAATGTGGTTGTGCATCAGCAGGTTTTATCTTGTCACTCAATTAGCTCATGTCAGCTATTATTTATTTTTTTGATTGATAAGTTAGTCTTGCCAGCTATCTAAACTTGTAGTAATCATGGTCAAATGAAGGACTGGGGGTCCCACATTGAATTCGTTAGTCACTCTCACTCACATATCATGGTAAAAACGGCAAACATTTCTCTCCACCCTATGGCAAAATGTGCAGAATTGCAGGAAATGAATTCTAAAACCTCGCTGTCAATAGGATAGCCACTGAAATGTTTTGCTCGCAACAAAATGTATATCTTAGTGGCCCCCAAATGGCTAAAGACTGGCACTGACAGCATGCATGGATATGGATGTCTTGTGGCCCCCACCCCAATCAAAAGTTGCCCATCCCTGGTGTAGATCAATGTAGTGACCTGCTTGCTAAGTTAGCCCCCTTTTCAGACCTACTAACAACACAGTGAGCCTAAGGCTGGTACTTTAACTCAGAGAACATATTGTTACCACGTCCATGTTTCCGGCAACAGTGTACAGGCCTAACCATCGTCTCTAATCAATCGTGGCTCTTTAACTTTGACGGCCAGTCACTCCTAGTTGCTGCCACCGCCTCCGGATCGCAATTCCACCATCCCTGTCAAGCCTAATTAACAAGTCAGACGTGCAGTCGGGAACATTTATGCAATTAACCTGCTAAAAAAAAAATTGTCGGAGGATGCTAATTGCTACGCTAGTCGCCACGGAGCCTCATTAGCATAGCTTATGTGTGAAAAACAATTAGAGACCGCGTTTACGTCTGAACCGCAGTAAAACCCCTCACAGCTATGACAAAGGAAAGAGAAAGGGAAATTGATGAAGGGGAGGAGAAGAAGTCGAATCGACTGTATTCTTTTGTTTTCGAAACACACACACACACACACACAAAAATAACATACTTTGCAATCCCAGCATGCTTCAGTGTACAGCAGGAACATGAGGTTGAAACAAGAAAAACGGGGAAGATATTAGCTGTTATAAATAAGCCACTACTACTTAAAACAAACGTACGGCAGTTTATAGAAATGTAAGAAAATAATCGTGCCTAGTAGCATGACTAGATGCTAAAGCCACTGTCCATTGATGCTAACAACAAGCAGTGTATTCATAAAAGACAGTATATACTCAATATACTGTGAGAAGCAGCTCACGCTGTGCTTCAAGGAGCATCAAACATCACATCAGGGATTTCCACCGACAATGTTCACGATCTAGTCCATTTTCCAAACCACTGGTTCATGAGGCCATCTTAACAACCGCCTATGAGCCAAGGCGAGGGCGGAAGCACACCAGCAGAACCTAAGAACCTGTTGTTAAGCAGCAACATAATCTGATGACTCCATAAGCAAGAAAAATGCTATTGCTGATTTTGAGGAATACTGCTTTTGTACACGAGGGGTCAACTTCATTTGAGTTCTATTCATTAAATCAATGGGACTCGTTTTGAGATGTGTTCTATTAAAGTTGTCTGACATTCTGAGAGAAGAAGCCATCTTTCAATCAAGTTTATTCATACATTATTCATATTTTATTCATACATTATTATTATTATTATTATTATTATTATTGTGGCAGGCACTTTATCTAATGAAAATCCAGACAGATTTATTCCTCTCATTAGCTCACTGTTTGATTGCCCTGAGACAGAATGTCCCCCACAGGCTTAAGAAATGCTTACCTCCTCAATCTGAGCCGGCTGGTAAATCAACTTAATGATTTCAATTGCCCTCACTTCGCTTTATTACAATCTAAGCCCACAATTGATTTAGCCAAGCAAGAAAGTATATGGAGCACATTATCAAGATGTGTGTTTTGCAGAATGCAAAGCTCTAATGTGCTCCAGCAGTTTTGAGAGCAGAATCTGTGATCCACTGCAGTGAAATGACTTTCTTACTGAGCTGGTTTCCCTTGTCCTCGGAGTAACTTCCAGGGTTGCAAAAAGCCTCAAATGCTAGAACAATGCTATCTGTTTCATAGTGCTTGTGACTCTGAACGTAACACTTATCTTATGCAGTGGTGGGAAAAGATCGTAATTGTCTTACTTGAGTAAAAGTAATGATACCTTAATAGAAAATGACAGAAGTAAAAGTGAAAGTCACCCAGTAAAATACCACTTGAGTAAAAGTCAAAAAAAAAAATCTGGTTTTAAATGTACTTGAGAACAGGGAGATGGGAGAAGTCCTCCGTTTATTTACGGACAGATGGGGGGCACATTCCAACACTCAGACATCATCTACAAACGCACCACTTGTGTTAAGTGAGTCCGCCAGATCAGAGGCAGTGGGGATGACAGAGCATTATATTGATAGGTGCGTGAATCGGAACATATTACCGTCCAGCATGAGCATTCGAAATGTAACGAATACTTTTTGGTGTCAGAATAAATTTTTTAAGTACATTATTTTATTTGGGAATGTAGTGGAGTCAAAGTAAAATATAAATAGTAAAGTACAGTACATATACCCCACAAAAAATACTTAAGTAGTACTTTGAAGTATTTTATACTTTACACCACTGGTCTTATGTATGAAAAATGTAATTAAATATTCACTATACAGACTACAGTTTCCTTTGATATAAAAAAAAAAAAAAGACCTGTAATTAGCACATCATAGTGGATGTATGTGGGATAGAGCTAAATATGCCCAGGGCTCGGATTTGTAGAGAACTACCCAGATTTATTTTTGAAACACACAGCAAGCAAACATCTCTCTCCCTTCTCTGCCAGAGTGTAAAGTAAGAGAAAACGACAGAGTGCACATCAAAGGTGTGATTCCACTAAAGCTAGGTAGTACATCTGTTTACTCCAAACCACTCCCTGTGTTTCTGAGACATATCTGAACCCACAAAATATTGGACAAAAGATTTCAGGGGTCACAAGGTCAATTTCGTTAATTGTCGTATGATCGTTTATGCTCCCAAACCCAGATCTTAATGACTTAATTAGCACCGTAATTAGCTTAATTCGTTTTTATAACTCCATATTACTGTATCGAAATAAAGAAACAATGTCTCACACTATATATATATATATACACTCCCTGTAATTGGACGGATAAAGCTAACCAACCCTTTCGCCGAGCCTTCTTTAGGGTACAACCTGCAGAAGACACTGAGACTCATTGACTAAGAGTATTTGCTAAATGTCTCAAGGCTTTCATTCACAACGCTTCAACATACTCTTTTCATCCATACTTTCAGTGGCCACTGGCCAGTAATATAGTAAGATGGTGTAAAATGCCAAAAAATAAAGAAACCAATATAAATTCTAATTTTAGCATTTTGTACAGTAAATAGACCAAAAAAGTACTTGTCATTTTAATTTGCTAGATCATAGCGAGGTTCACAAGCTTTTGCTCTTTTTCCAATTGCATACTAGTCATCCGTATACAAACACACACACACACACACACACACACACACACACACACACACAAAACATACACAATTAAAGGCTCCTCTATCTTTCTCGGCTGCAGTCCCTAAACATTTGTTACATTTGCTGACAAAAACAATTCACATCAAATGTATAATTTGATCCTTGAAGCCTTCTGTTTCTAACGACGAGGTGCTCTGTTTCCAACTTGGCCAATGAGGATTTTAGGTTGACCCTTACTCTGCATAACAGCTAAGAATATTTTGGACTGATAGCGTCTTAAACTAAATTCGGAGAATAATGTACAATTCCCTACTGAAATGAATATGTACAAAACATTAAAATGCTATAAATAAATATTTGTTCATTTCCTGGGTTTAGTCCATCAAAAAATATTAGTTCACGAGAAATGTTATCCAGCCGAGTACAGAGGCACTGATTTACACTGTACATGTAATAACCATTGCTCTTCGACCATGCTATCCTTTGTAACAACACACACAGCTATAGTACAATCAAAAGATATATATATATATATATATATACACACACACACACACACACAACAGATATATTCAGCACGGCAACCCTCTCAGAGACGTAAGCACCCAACCCCAGCACAGTCAAAATAAAGACCAATCACTGTTAACAATCCAAGCTCTTGTGAAACCCCCCTGAAACGCACGGCTCAACACTAAAGGTGATTTACAAGGAATGTCTAAAAGGGAATATGAGGAAAAATAAAGCTGCAATGAAAGCGATATAGTGAATGATTGTTTTCCAGCGAACGCAACGTGGAATTTGATTCCCAACCGTCCTTTATTTTATTTTTTTGCAGTATTTTATAAAATAACAAGAGGCTCCTATTGGGCCTTAAAGTGCAGCTTTCCCCATTTACCTCAAGTTGCCAAAACAGCACTTGGAAAACCCATTGCTTATGCTCTTACCTTTGTAAAAAAAAAAGAAAAAACCATAATGTGGCATAATGCCAATAACAATAGCCCTTTGCAAGTCATAGCTAAGCTTTGTGAAACATAATTAATTAGCCATAGAGATTTTTTTTACAACAAAAATGTATCTGCAAACTAAATACGGTGACTGGTTCAGTCCAAAATCATTTATAGTGTAAGAGATTTTATAAATCATCAATACAGTGCCATACGGTATAATCCAACCAGTATAACAGTTTTACAATTATAACAGAAATAATAGACCTTTAAATCACAACTCACAAAAAAAATTACACTGAACATTTATTAAAAACTGCAATCACTTGCTGAGACTTTGTGGCTTAACGTGAGATTGTTGTGAAAATGACCTATGAATATTCCAGTAATAACCCATAACCATCTATTGTGTCTAATGAAGCCAAACTGTACATCCACATTTCTATCTGGAGCTATGCTCACTTTCAGCCCTTACACTACCTATGTATTTGTTATAGCTTGAAGTCATTTCTAGAGGCTGTCATCTCTCTCTCTCTCTCTCTCTCTCTCTCTCTCTCTCGTTTCCTCAAGTCACTCTGAACTGCATATCTCACAATGGCTACACAGCTGGCCAAGCACAGGTGTTATTTGGTGATGATGGCACTTCATCATCGATGCTTTAGGGTTGTGATCTCTGAATCTGAACCCTGATCATATTTTAATATTACCTCAGTGGTTGAGAGTTACTCATTTTTAAATGTGTTTATGTTTGTGTCAATATGTCTTTTACCATCTCCCCTCTCAAATCACAGAAAAATTTCAATTGCACACCTTTCCACACTCTGTGTTAAAATGATGTCACCAACCTTGTTTTGACATCTATAGTCCTCTCACCCATTCATAAATATATATTACAATAGGCTACACTTGTGTTTTTGTAGCTTGAAGTCTCCATGTAAAATCTATTGAATTATACTTGTTTTTAACTACACTACTATCATCACCAAGGAAGATGGAAAATACTTGTCACAATTCTCTGAGCAACTTCACATACAGTGTGATCCAGATCACATTGTGATCCATCCTTCACAGTGTGATCCAGATCACATTGTGATCCATCCTTCACAGTGTGATCCAGATCACATTGTGATCCATCCTTCACAGTGTGATCCAGATCACAGTGTGATCCATCCTTCACAGCGTGATCCAGATCACATTGTGATCCATCCTTCACAGTGTGATCCAGATTTGACATAATCAGACATGCATTCCAATCTAATGAACCTTAGTGGAGTGTTTACTCACATGGTTAAATTATAATTACAAGAAATGTGCCAGTTTCTTCATAAAGTGTGACATATTCTCTTTATCTGCCATGGCAATATTTTGTGATGTTTTCTTCGGGTGGAAAAATGCTGGCAACCAACGTCATATAAACTCATGTTATTCAACTTCAATTTCCCCCTTAGTAGTATAGTAGGCCTACATCCAATATAATGTTAGCTTCAGTGAATTATACAGTGCTGTTTAGCCATCACCTTATGCAGACACATTCATTACCAACCAACGCACACAGGTCATCCGCGTGCTCTAGCTGAAACACGGTCAAACTGGTGCAAACGGTGTTCAATCTCATCTGCTAAATGACAAACAGATTATCTTGTGAAATGTAGCTGTATATATTATATGATAACAAAAAAATGATGTTTTCGAGCGCAAAGAACAGAGTGGACTGCAAATGGAAACCTACTGCTAGTAGGCAAGGTTCCCTAAATAGTGTAGTTACAGCTTTTCGCCTCACCTGTTTTCTCTTTGATTTCGCAGAGAACGCTGAAGAGCGCGGGTTTCATTCTGTGACAGTTCAATCCATGTTTCCTTTGTCAGTAAAGAAACAAAAAATGCTTGTTAGTAACAACATTAGCTACAATATCAGTTTTGTGCCTTTAAAATTGGGGAAATAACTCAAATTGATAGGCCTCAAGGGCACATGTAGAGTTTATGGTATATATAGTTCCACTATTGTATGCAACTTCACATTAATTGAATTGTATAGTTATCGCTGTACGTTTTGTCGTTATCATGTTAATATTTTAATTGGTCAAAGACGCAATTTGCCAGATAGGGCACATGAGACATCATGCCTATGCAACCTTATTGAACATTAGGCTACCAATGAACAATCTGTCACAATTTAAAAAGTTGCCATAGGCCTATAGCCTATGACTGTAGCCTCTGTCTACAGAATAAGCCACAATTAAATTATTCGCCAACTGTGTGTAGAATTATTAATTCGCGAAATTAAAATAATTCAAAAGGACCAACTTTGCTTGCGCCTCGTCCAGACTTTGGTCGGTAATTGTCATTATTTGATGAAGAATGTCCCCAATATCTTGTTTTCTTCCGTCCCCATCGGTCCCCTCGTGTCCGTGGGGCGGCGGTAGTCCCATGCCTCCTTGTACCGAATGGCCAGCCAGAGTCACGCCGCTGAGCGCCTGCATTATCCGGGCTTGTTCCTCCATCATGATGCCGCAACACAATCAATATGCGCTTTTCAGCGAGGCAAAAAGAGAAGATTGTATATGTTTCAATCACATACAGGAGCAATATTGTCCGGCTGATGGCACATTGAAAATTGAACGCGATCTGTTACAGAAAATTGTAAATTATAGGTTACCGAGAACGGTACTCGACTATATAAAAAATCTTCTCTGATAGTTTTCTTCAATTCACAGCATGTAATGAAAATTATGTTTCAGTCTAAAATCAATATGATATTCATTATCTAACACTAATTAATCTGAGTAGCCTAGGCAATAGAGGTGTGTCTTGCAGGTAGCCTATTCATGCAAAAGGTCCGTGCTGTTTTCAGTCTGAATGTTGTCTTCAACCGATTCTCCCTGCGTATCCTCTTGGCATCCTCGTTGTTCTGGTCTTGATACGAACTTCCAAGATTCCATAGAAGCAGCAATCCAAGCGCAACTTGCAACCCAACACAATGTGCTACAGCGAAAATAACAATGTCACAAGGCACCACTTGCTTTTCTCAAAAGTTGCAGTGGATTCCCCGATGCTAAAATAAGGGTAATAACATGCTAGAAAAATAGCGAAGAGTAGGCCACTTTTAAAAGTTAAAAATTTGACAAAGAAATGGTATGATTGCGCAACAAATAGCAATGCGTAAATTCCTGTAGGTCTACTCCTGTCAAAATCACGTCAGTCTTAGGTTAGTTAACGGTTTTTGGTGGTGTGCTGAGCGATTGGGAGGACGTGATAGACTGAACGCTATAGCATCAAAAAAATAGAAGAACCGTATGAAGCTCCACCCCTTTCTGAGATGTAAAACCCTTGTCCCTCCTGTAGCCTCCCCCTCGGCTCTTACTACAGCACATAGCACTGAGATATGATGATGCTAATCTGAAGAGGACACCTATTCAGACAACGCAAAGTATCACTCTTAATTTGATCGTGCATAAAAAGACGCGTCGTCACTTAAACACATTCAAGGTTACGGCGCACAGACATTACCGAGTTGAGTGCTATAAAAAAGCTAGAATGAAACTATATGTGGAGAATGACCCCCTTCTGTAGCTCACGTGATCCAACTACGACCTGACCTATTCTAGGGCAGCAAGGTTCTAAACATGAAAGAGAGGGCCTTTTTTTCTCTCCAATCGTCTCTCTGCGGAAGTGGACTGAAGGTCAAATCCACCAATGATGGAATAGCAGAGTCAATGGCCCACCCTTAAGATAATTGTATGGGCAGTCAGTAACTTTCCATTGGTCGTTGTCACGAGTGATATTTGCATGGTGGTCCTCCTTTTTGGTTGCTATGACAGCAACTGTGAGAATTGGATGCACAACTTGAGAGACAAAGACAGTGTTCAGGCAGTTCAGCAATAATAAAATACTGTAGATAGTTATGTGAGAAGGATATACTTAACATCAAGAAAGGTATACCATTGTAGGCCTATGTGGATTAAAGAGTGGTTTTCTTTTCAGCTTTATTTTCAACAACTTTCCATATGATGGCACATAGGCCCAGCCGAAATCTGTGGTGGAAAAATAATAACAGAATGCACTCATCACGTCGATTAACAATGGCTTTCAACAAGAAGCTTGGAATGGTGCATTCCGATCAGGAAGTGGAGATTCATAATGTAACCATGCTTGAAATGCCAAAGTTGTGGCATCAATGCATGTGCAGTGCCTAAGCGCTAAAATGGAGGAATGTGGTCTTCTGGAGACGAGTCGGACTAAAGTGGGCACCTTGGCCTTCCAATGATCCCCTCCTTAACCTACTGTAGGCAACGTGAGAGTAAGGGCATTTTAATAAATGCATATTCAAATGAGGTACAAACTTATCTCCAATGGAAGAGTCCGCTTCCACGTGCAACAATGCATAAATTAAACAAATCAAAACACATACAGAAATATGGATTTATACAATGCGAGTTTCGACTGAATTGGGTGTTAAAAGCCTACATTCGCAGCCTAATTGAAACACGGAACCGGCCTGTTATTTGCTTATTGCCTTCGCCATGACTGGAAATACCGGAATCCGCTTACCCACACAGCCAACGCAGCCGCCTCCATTGTCTTCTGTGTAAAGCTAGCAGCAGATTTGCCTCCAACCCTGGCGGCAGCGGCACGGGGAGGGACGTCAGCTGCCGCCCGTTGCGTGCACAGGGATTTTTTCTCTGCCTCTCGAGTTAAACATATTGTAACTTTTGCAAGAACAAGTGTTGCTGGCTGGATCCTGTTTTCTTGGGTGGATAGACCTAACCCAGAGGTGTCGTGTTAGCCACTTTCTGTTCTGCCTGCATGTATCCTAGGTGTAGACAGCTTTACCTGTGTTTTCCCTTTTTAGTGTGTAAGGCCCTTGAGCAATCTGAACAATCACACTTTTTAGTCAACCAATGAGATATGTATTTTACTTTCGGCATTTCACTATGGATGTTTTTCTTGCAATTGTTTTGAGTCATTTTGACAAGAACATAAGTAAGCCCAAACTGTTTCTTTTAGGCCTCAACCTCACTTCCATAAAGCTAGTTCGGTCTTATGAACAGCAGATTAGTGACGATGTGTTGATTGAAATATGTCACGTATCAGCATGTGTTAAGGGTATATAGAGAAAATGTTAGATTGTGTCAATGGTTTATATCTTTAACGTTGACCTGTGTCTGCCACATTCAAACAAATGTTGGGAAATCAAATCTAACTTTATTTGTCACATGCGCCGAAAACACCTGTTGTATTCGGCGCACGTGACCAATAAAGTTAGATTTGATTTGATTTAAATGGAACAGTCCCAACGTATGCTTGAATGTGGCAGATAAACTAACAATCTCTCTACATAACTACCACAAGCTTAGTGATGATCATTGAGGGAACCATGCTGTTGAATGCTGTAGTCAATGAATAGCATTCTCACATAAGTGTTCCTTTTTGTCCAGGTGGGAAAGGGCAGTGTGGAGTGCAATAGAGATTGCATCATCTGTGGATCTGTATGAGCGGTATGCAAATTGGAGTGGGTCTAGGGTTTCAGGGATAATGATGTTGATGTGAGCTATGACCCACCTTTCAAAGCACTTCATGGCTACAGACGTGAGTGCTACGGGTCTGTAGTCATTTAGGCAGGTTACCTTCGCGTTCTTGGGCACACGGACTATGGTGGTCTGCTTGAAACATGTACGTATTACTGACTCGGACAGGGAGAGCTTCAGTGAAGACACTTGCCAGTTGGTCTGCGCTCTGAGTACACGTCCTGGTAATCTGTCGGCCTTGTGAATGTTGACGTCAGCTGATCGTCAACAGTCAGTTGACGACCTTGTGAAGGTCTTGCTCACATCGGCTACGGAGAGCGTCATCACGCAGTTGTCTGGAACAACTGGTACTCTCATGTTGTCTCAGTTGTCTCAGTTGTCAGTGTTGCTTGCCTCAAAGCGAGCATAAAAGGCATTTAGCTCGTCTGGTAGGCTTGTGTCACTGGGCAGCTCGCAGTAGGGTTTCCCTTTGTAGTCCGTAATAGTTTACAAGCCCTGCCACATTCGATGAACGCCAGAGCCTGTGCAGTAGGATTCAATCTTAGTCCTGTATTGATGCTTTGCCTGTTGGATGGTTTGTCTGAGGGCATAATGGGATTCCTTATAAGTGTCCGAAAGCGGCAGCTCTAGCCTTTAGCTCGGTGCGGATGTTGCCTGTAATCCATGGCTTCTGGTTGGGATATGTACGTACGGTCACTGTGGGGACAAAGTCGTCGATGCACTTATTAATGAAGCCGGTGACTGATGCAGTAAACTCCCCAATGTTATCAGATGAATCCCTGAACGTATTCCAGTCTGTGTTAGCAAAACAGTCCTGTAGCGTAGCATCCGCGTCATTGGACCACTTCCGTGTTGTGTGAGTCACTGGTACTTCCTGCTTTAGTTTTTGCTTTTAAGCAGGAATCTGGAGGATAGAATTATGGTCAGATTTCCCAAATGGAGGGCGAGGGAGAGCTTTATACACTTTGTTCGGAAAGTATTCAGAACCCTTGACTTTTTATGTCCTTTGGGTGGTGGACCATTCTTGATAAACACGGGAAACTGTTGAGCGTGAATAACCCAGCAGCATTGCAGTTCTTGACACAAACCAGTGCGCCTGGCACCTACCACATACCCCGTTCAAAGGCATGTCATGGAAAGAGCAGGTGTTCTTAATATTATGTATACTCAGTGTATATTGGCAATTATAAACCAAGTTTGGGTCCTGGATGCTGATTGGCTGAAAGCTGTGGTATATCAGATGTTATAAACTGGGTGGGTCGTGACCAGTTTAAAATAGCAATAAGGCACCTCGGACGTTACGTCATGCCTAAGAACAGCCCTTAGCCGTGGTATATTGGCCATATACCACACCCTCTCGTGCCTTATTGCTTAAATATTCCACAGTATGACCAAAAATGACTAATTATGTTGCTAACCAGTTTATAACCAACCCACCTCAGAGGTTTTTGGTACAGGTAACTGACAGAATAAAGGACACACCAACTTAATGTCTTAATAGGGTGTTGGGCCATCATGAGCCACCAGAACAGCTTCAATGCACCTTGGCATAGATTCTATTTTTTTGGGACATATCCATGGTGGTAGTAAAGCAATTTGACAAGAGAGGGAGAGCTAAAACAAACTTTTTTTCATATTTTATTACGTTACAGCCTTATTCTAAAATTGATTAAATCATTTCCCCCCACCTCATCAGTCTACACACAATACCCCATAACAACAAAGCAAAATCAAGTTTTTTAGAATTCTTTACAAATGTATAAAAAAAATGTAAAACTGAAACATCACATTTACATAAGTATTCAGACCCTTTACTCAGTACTTTGTTGAAGCACCTTTTGGCAGCGATTACAGCCTAGAGTCATCTTGGGTATGGCGCTACATGCTTGGCACACCTGTATTTGGGGAGTTTCTCCAATTCCTCTCTTCAGATCCTCTCAAGCTCTGTCAGGTTGGACAGAGAACGTCCCTGCACAGCTATTTTCAGGCCTCTTCAGAGATGTTCGATCAGGTTCAAGTCCGGGCTCTGGCTGGGCCACTCGAGGACATTCAGAGACTTGTCCCGAAGCCAATCCTGTGTTGTCTTCGCTGTGTGCTTGGGGTCATTGTCCTGTTGGAAGCTCATCCATATATTTATATGCATATATTATTCCATCCCTTTAGATTTGTGTGCATTAGGTAGTTGTTGTGGAATTGTTAGATTACTTGTTAGATATTGCTGCACTTTCTGAACTAGAAGCACAAGCATTTCACTACACTCGCAATAACATCTGCTAACTATGTGTATGTGATCAATAACATCTGCTAACTATGTGTATGTGATCAATAACATAATGCTAACTATGTGTATGTGATCAATAACATCTGCTAACTATGTGTATGTGATCAATAACATAATGCTAACTATGTGTATGTGATCAATAACATCTGCTAACTATGTGTATGTGATCAATAACATGTGTATGTGATCAATAACATCTGCTAACTATGTGTATGTGATCAATAACATCTGCTAACTATGTGTATGTGATCAATAACATCTGCTAACTATGTGTATGTGATCAATAACATCTGCTAACTATGTGTATGTGATCAATAACATCTGCTAACTATGTGTATGTGATCAATAACATCTGCTAACTATGTGTATGTGATCAATAACATAATGCTAACTATGTGTATGTGATCAATAACATCTGCTAACTATGTGTATGTGATCAATAACATCTGCTAACTATGTGTATGTGATCAATAACATCTGCTAACTATGTGTATGTGATCAATAACATCTGCTAACTATGTGTATGTGATCAATAACATAATGCTAACTATGTGTATGTGATCAATAACATCTGCTAACTATGTGTATGTGATCAATAACATCTGCTAACTATGTGTATGTGATCAATAACATCTGCTAACTATGTGTATGTGATCAATAACATCTGCTAACTATGTGTATGTGATCAATAACATCTGCTAACTATGTGTATGTGATCAATAACATCTGCTAACTATGTGTATGTGATCAATACAATTTGCTTTGCTTTGAACCTTCACTTTGCACAACCTTCATTGTACAATTGCTGTTCTACAACGGGTTACCAACTAAATAAAATTCTGTATTTTAATAAATGTATTCATAGGCTATTATTTCATCCCTTGATGAAAATACAGGCCTAATCAGACGCATCCATGGTTGCTAGCCAAGCTTGCTGGCTATTCAATCCATCGGTTAGGTTGCCAGAGACGCAAGGTAGTTGTTATGTCTTTTTGTTATTTGTATATGTGCCTAAGAACAGCCCTTAGCTGTGGTACAGTATATTGGACATATACCAAACCTCCTCAGGCCTAATTGCTTAACATATATAATAGCATGTGAATCAACATGGTTGTTTATGGGCAGGTTGACTGTAAAGAGATACCATAAACCACACATGCAGAGAGAATCATACATCATACAGCTATATGGGATTCATTGTAGTCAGTGTGCTTGGAAAATATTACTGATATTTATTGGTATAACACTTGAAGTCATTGATTAAATGCTTTTGTACGATGTGTGAACCATATATCAGTCATGGTGCGTAACTTTCTTCTGTTTCTTTTTTATATTTTTTCTTTTTTCTTTATTTTTATTTTACCCCTTTTTCTCACCAATTTTGTGGTATCCAATTGTTGTAGTAGCTACTATCTTGTCTCATCGCTACAACTCCCGTACGGGCTCGGGAGAGACGAAGGTTGAAAGTCATGCGTCCTCCGATACACAACCCAACCAGCCGCACTGCTTCTTAACACCGCGCGCATCCAACCCGGAAGCCAGGCGCACCAATGTGTCGGAGGGTACACCGTGCACCTGGCAACCTTGGTTAGCGCGCACTGCGCCCGGCCCGCCACAGAAGTCGCTGGTGCGCGATGAGACAAGGACATCCCTACCGACCAAGCCCTCCCTAACCAGGATGACGCTAGGCCAATTGTGCGTCGCCCCACGGACCTCCCGGTCGCGGTCTTTCTTCTGTTTCTATAGCCTGAAAAGTGATAATGCATATCACCTTCACCTGTTGTTTGTCAATCTCAAATATAGAATGAGTGATTTCCTAATGAGATTTACAATCTGCATGTAATTTCTTTTCCCACGGCAGAGGAGAATAGCATGATGTCATAGCACATTATCACTTGAGTTTGATATTACAATGACACATATTTATTGTGCTTGTCCCATTCAGGTTTCAAATTACAGTACAAATATTGGTTTTGAATGATGTGGTGTTGAATTCTACAATCAAATGAATAATCTCCTTTTAATGTGTATTCAATGGTTATGCAATATCCCAGCCACTGAAACATAATGAATAATATATTGTTATTCCATATCCCAACCACTGAAACATAATGAACAATATGTTGTTATTCCATATCCCAACCACTGAAACATAATGAATAATATGTTGTTATTACATATCCCAGCCACTGAAACATAATGAATAATATATTGTTATTCCATATCCCAACCACTGAAACATAATGAACAATATGTTGTTATTCCATATCCCAACCACTGAAACATAATGAATAATATGTTGTTATTCCATATCCCAACCACTGAAACATAATGAATAATATGTTGTTATTCCATATCCCAACCACTGAAACATAATGAATAATATGTTGTTATTCCATATCCCAACCACTGAAACATAATGAATAATATGTTGTTATTCCATATCCCAACCACTGAAACATAATGAATAATATGTTGTTATTCCATATCCCAACCACTGAAACATAATGAATAATATATTGTTATTCCATATCCCAACCACTGAAACATAATGAATAATATATTGTTATTCCATATCCCAACCACTGAAACATAATGAATAATATGTTGTTATTCCATATCCCAACCACTGAAACATAATGAATAATATGTTGTTATTCCATATCCCAACCACTGAAACATAATGAATAATATGTTGTTATTCCATATCCCAACCACTGAAACATAATGAATAATATGTTGTTATTCCATATCCCAACCACTGAAACATAATGAATAATATGTTGTTATAATCCCAACCACTGAAACATAATGAATAATATGTTGTTATTCCATATCCCAACCACTGAAACATAATGAATAATATATTGTTATTCCATATCCCAACCACTGAAACATAATGAATAAATATATTGTTATTAATATATTCCCAACCACTGAAACATAATGAATAATATGTTGTTATTCCATATCCCAACCACTGAAACATAATGAATAATATGTTGTTATTCCATATCCCAACCACTGAAACATAATGAATAATATGTTGTTATTCCATATCCCAACCACTGAAACATAATGAATAATATGTTGTTATTCCATATCCCAACCACTATTATAAACTGGAGGGTTCGAGCCCTGAATGTTGATTGGCTGACAGGCGTGGTATATCAGAATGTATACCACAGGTATGACAAAACATTTATTTTTACTGCTCTAATTATGTTGGTAAACTGTTTATAACAGCAATAAGGCACCTCTGGGGTTTGTGATATATGGCCAATATACCACGGCTAAGGTCTGTGTCCAGGCACTCCGTGTTGCGTCGTGCATATGAACAGCTATTTGTTGTGGTATATTGTGCCTTATTGATTAATTATATTTCGCTCCCATACAATTTGCTTGTAAATCCAGATTTCAGGACCATGTTCATTATGACCATATCCTTTACAATGGGAAAGATACTGTAATTATCCAGTCCGTTTGACTAAGTCTGGCTAATACAGTATTAAAATCATATTTTCTTTCTATACAGTATGTCTATCGTGTCATAACACAGTAGGGGAAAAATACAACTGAGAGCTTTTAGCCCTGTGCCTGATTCAACATTCCAACATTAAATCATTTTAACATTTTGTAAATATTTCCACTTTAATGTTGCCACGGTTTCAAGCGAGAGGCCTATTCCCAAGTAAGGACAGACACTCTTTGTTGATACTCTCGCAATCCCTCTGAAACTGTTGCAGAGGTGCGGGGTGGAATGTTTTTCTGACTTTTCCTCCCTTGAGCTATACGATGACACTGTCTTTTCACTTGACCTTGAAGTAGCAGCGTACCACTCCCAGGAGTTGAGGGAGAGAGGAGCTCCTGTTATGGATGCAGCATTCATCACTGAAATATGCTCCTGTCAAACCCCACTCTATATCCACAGAGCCTGTACGAGTTCCCAGGTAGCCTACAGAGTAAACGGAGCCCCAGTCAGAGGGCTGTGAGTGGATGGCTAGTTACCACATTACATTTTTTTGTGTCATATGAAATATATAAGTTATTCCTTGTTGTTATGGATTGAACACCCTATGCAAATGATGTATTGTATGCATGCAGGCACAAACACAGACACCATTGCACACATGCATAAACATAAACACAAATGCATGAACACTCACACCAAAGATGGTTAGCCTATCTACACACATGCAAAACACTCTCACAAGCACGTAATGTATAATGCTATGGACAGACAAGCTTGCATTCACACATATGCCTATTTCTCTCATCATACATACTGTCTCTTAACAAATGTGTGTGGTGATACGTTTGCACACTAGTATATCACACACACACACTATATAAATATTAAAGACAATTTTCTGCAATCTACACTATGAATTTCAAACCTAATTGTAAAGAAAATAAAAAGTTGTTCAATTCTCTGTGACTGTTCATTGCAATTTATTAATTGGCTATAGGTGAGCGCGTTAATTATTTCCTTAAATATTATTGGTTTAGCCAAACGTCAGTCAAGTTTTGTCTGGGGTGTTGTGTTTGGGGATGGGTCCCTCCCATCTTGCTTTGACACTCCACTTCCGGTGTGTAGGAACTGCATCAACACTGTCAACAGAGGAAATACATTGTCATGGAGTTTATTGTTGATTTTCTAAGAGTTAAAGTTTTTATTTTAGCGTTATTGAAATGAGACACTGTAACTGGACGTATGCACAGATGGTACAGTGTATCTCGGAACTTTCTCTTCCTCGGATAAGGCATGCATAACGGTAGGTTAGCAGGTTTGTAAGGCACAAATACCTAATAGTAGCTAGCGCAAGCCAGGGCCTTGCTAACGTTAGCTAGCTACAGTAAGATTACCATTAGCTAGCTAGTTTAGCCTCTGTTTATTAGGAATTATATAACTACAGTAGTTAGATAAGTGTTTACGCTTGCTCGTTTACATCTTTTGGCTATTTCGACAAGCTCCATCTAGATGGCTACCTAGCTAAAGTAACCAAAATATATGCAGGTAGTTAGCTAGTTAGCGCGCGAGTTGGTTTAGGGGTTTAGCCAAACAACCCAGTAGATAGGTACTATACCCAATTTTCTAGCGAATTTACTAACTATCTTCTACCGGCTATTGTGTTTTGCACAAATTATGATGATGATGCTGCTGTTAGCTTGCTAACGTTACTGCCTAGCTTAGTGTGCAGTGGGTTTGTAGCCAGTTAGCTACAAGCACGCGAGGAAGTTTGAGTTGTCTGCTTCGTTCGTGTTACTCAGGGATGGGCAACTGATGATAGGCCGCAGTGGCTTGCTGATCTGCATACCTACACACATGCAGTCAGAGCCGGCCCTAGCCTTTTGGGGGGGCCTTTGTACCCCTCCCCTCCACCACCACTTTGAGAGGGGAACACTTTAGGGGAGCCCCCTTTTTGTTCATTTCCAGCAATTCTACATATTTTGCTATAGGCAGTAGAGAAGATGTTGCAGTTTTAAAGCAAATTTTCTGCAGTTCTACACATTTTGACAGGGGTGGACAGAAGATTTAGCAATTGAATTGTAATTCTACTCATTTTCCCATGGGGTGGAGAAATTAAAATGAGCAGTTTTACAACACATTTCCTGCAATTTTGCCATTGGGTGGAAATAAATGTTTGCCGTTTTTTTAATGATATCTGAGTGAGATTTACTATCAATCAATGGGGGGACCCGGGTCCGTAATTCGACCTTGGAGACCCGGGTCCATAATTCGACCTTGGAGACCCGGGTCCATAATTCGACCTTGGAGACCCGGGTCCATAATTCGACCTTGGAGACCCGGGTCCATAATTCGACCTTGGAGACCCGGGTCCATAATTCGACCTTGATTACTACAACTGGCTGCTAAACAAATTTACCAATCTAAAAAATGTTAGCTGACATTGGTGACAGTCAATTGAGCCCCCTACCTCCCAGCTCAAAGATAACACCCTGATACTGACCCATAGCTAGGGTGTCAGAACTGTGGGTGGTTATCAGCTAGCTAGCAGACAAAACAAAATGTACACACTTTGTGGCAATACAAGACACTGGTGACACGTTTGCACCTCCTTTTCTGGTGCATGTTTAGGATGTCAACACTCAGGCTGTGAAACAGGTTTTCAGTTCAGTTATTGACTGTAAAGAAGGTTGCATTTTTTGTTGTTGAACATTACAAAGTAAGCAGCCGCTATCAATCTGGCATAGCTAGGTGTTGTGTATGTAGTAGTACAGTAGAAGTCTCTCTCTCTCTGTCTGTCTCTCTCTCTCTCTGTCTGTCTCTCTCCAGATAATAGCACCTATCCCGCCTCTGACTGACACTTACCTATGAGCCTACCCTGTCTCTCTCCATTTAGCCTACTGTAACCAGCATCTTAATCTTCTGCTCCGAAAAAAAAGTGGAGGACTTCGTTGTTGTTGGATGTATTGGGGCATATTTAAGCACAAGTAGGATGCGGTGGAGGAGAATGATGCCATAGCCTACCTGTTGCTCACCTCTGCAAAAAAGGACAGAAAAGGATTTGTCCCCATCATTCAAGTGGTCACTGACACAGTAAAGGGCGGTCCACACCAAGGACGATAACTATACCGATTTAAAATCAAATCAAATCAAATTTATTTATATAGCCCTTCGTACATCAGCTGATATCTCAAAGTGCTGTACAGAAACCCAGCCTAAAACCCCAAACAGCAAACAATGCAGGTGTAAAAGCACGGTGGCTAGGAAAAACTCCCTAGAAAGGCCAAAACCTAGGAAGAAACCTAGAGAGGAACCAGGCTATGTGGGGTGGCCAGTCCTCTTCTGGCTGTGCCGGGTAGAGATTATAACAGAACATGACCAAGATGTTCAAATGTTCATAAATGACCAGCATGGTGGAATAATAGTAAGGCAGAACAGTTGAAACTGGAGCAGCAGCCTAGTCAGGTGGACTGGGGACAGCAAGGAGTCATCATGTCAGGTAGTCCTGGGGCACGGTCCTAGGGCTCAGGTCCTCCGAGAGAGAGAAAGAAAGAGAGAATTAGAGAGAGCATATGTGGGGTGGCCAGTCCTCTTCTGGCTGTGCCGGGTGGAGATTATAACAGAACGTGGCCAAGATGTTCAAATGTTCATAAATGACCAGCATGGTTGAATAATAGTAAGGCAGAACAGTTGAAACTGGAGCAGCAGCATGGCCAGGTGGACTGGGGACAGCAAGGAGTCATCATGTCAGGTAGTCCTGGGACATGGTCCTAGGGCCCAGGCCAGTTGAAACTGGAGCAGCAGCATGGCCAGGTGGACTGGGGACAGCAAGGAGTCATCATGTCAGGTAGTCCTGGGGCATGGTCCTAGGGCTCAGGTCCTCCGAGAGAGAGAAAGAAAGAGAGAAGGAGAGAATTAGAGAACGCACACTTAGATTCACACAGGACACCGAATAGGACAGGAGAAGTACTCCAGATATAACAAACTGACCCTAGCCCCCCGACACATAAACTAATGCAGCATAAATACTGGAGGCTGAGACAGGAGGGGTCAGGAGACACTGTGGCCCCATCCGAGGACACCCCCGGACAGGGCCAAACAGGAAGGATATAACCCCACCCACTTTGCCAAAGCACAGCCCCCACACCACTAGAGGGATATCTTCAACCACCAACTTACCATCCTGAGACAAGGCCGAGTATAGCCCACAAAGATCTCCGCCACAGCTCAACCCAAGGGGGGGGCGCCAACCCAGACAGGCCGACCACAACAGTGAATCAACCCACCCAGGTGACGCACCCCCCCCCAGGGACGGCATGAGAGAGCCCCAGTAAGCCAGTGACTCAGCCCCCGTTGCCATACCAGGCAGTGATGCAACCAGTGATGATGCTCTCAATGGTGCAGCTGTATAACTTTTTGAGGATCTGAGGACCCATGCCAAATCTTTTCAGTCTCCTGAAGGGGAATAGGCTTTGTCGTGCCCTCTTTATGGCTGTATTGGTGTGTTTGGACCATTCTAGTTTGTTGGTGATGTGGACACCAAGGAACTTAAACTACACATAACTATAAAACGTTGGCGGGCATTCACACTAGAGGACAGTTTATCGTTCTACTGTGCTCCTGTCAATCAATTGATCAACTATCCTACTGCACGCTGTAGGTCTATTAATAATGTGGGGAAATTCAAGTGTTTTGTTATAGTGACAACTACAAATAATACTTCAATGTACATGTAATGAAAAATAAGATAGAAACCCACATTTAAATGTAGCAATTCGACAACAAACGCAGCTTATTAAATAACATTTTATTTGTTACATGCTCCGAATACAACAGGTGTAGTAGACCTTACAGTGAAATGCTGAATACAACAGGTGTAGTAGACCTTACAGTGAAATGCTGAATACAACAGATAATACCTTACAGTGAAATGCTGAATACAACAGGTGTAGTAGACCTTACAGTGAAATGCTGAATACAACAGGTGTAGTAGACCTTACAGTGAAATGCTGAATGCAACAGGTGTAGTAGACCTTACAGTGAAATGCTGAATACAACAGGTGTAGTAGACCTTACAGTGAAATGCTGAATACAACAGGTGTAGTAGACCTTACAGTGAAATGCTGAATACAACAGGTGTAGTAGACCTTACAGTGAAATGCTGAATACAACAGGTGTAGTAGACCTTACAGTGAAATGCTGAATACAACAGGTGTAGTAGACCTTACAGTGAAATGCTAAATACAACAGGTGTAGTAGACCTTACAGTAAAATGCTGAATACAACAGGTGTAGTAGACCTTACAGTGAAATGCTGAATACAACAGGTGTAGTAGACCTTACAGTGAAATGCTGAATACAACAGGTGTAGTAGACCTTACAGTGAAATGCTGAATACAACAGGTGTAGCAGACCTTACAGTGAAATGCTGAATACAACAGGTGTAGTAGACCTTACAGTGAAATGCTTACATACAAGCCCTTAACCAACAAAAGTAAGAAAATAAAAGAAATAAAGAGCAGCAGTAAAATAACAGTATCGAGGCTATATACAGGGGGTACCAGTACAGAGTCAATGTGCAGGGGCACAGGTTAGTTGAGGTAATCTGTACTTGTACTTGTAGGTAGAGTTAAAGTGACTATGCATAGATAATAAAGAGTAGCAGCAGTGTAAAAGAGGGGGTGGGACAATACAAATAGTCTGGGTAGCCATTTGATTAGCTGTTCAGGAGTCTTATGGCTTGGGGGTGAAATGCTGAATACAAGCCAGGGGCATAGACTTACAGCTGGTGCCGTTTGTCAACAGGTGTAGTAGACCCTATGACAGTGGTGTCTGGACAATTTTTAGTAGACCTTCATCTGACACTGCCTGGTATAACAGGTGTGTAGATGGCAGTGAAGCTGAATACAACAGGTGAGTAGACCTGGGCAGTGAAGTGCTGAATACAACAGGTGTAGTGACCTTGCGGTCGGATGACCCGAAGCAGTTGCCATACCAGGCAGTGATGCATACAACAGGTGTAGTAGACCAGTGGTGATGCTCTCAATGGTGCAGCTGTATAACTTTTGAGGATCTGAGGACCCAGGTGCCAAGATCTTTTCAGTCTCCTGAAGGGGAATAGGCTTACAACAGGTGTAGTAGACCCTCTTTATGGCTGTATTGGTGTGTTTGGACCATTCTAGTTTGCTCTACAACAGGTGCTCCACTACATCCCCAGTGAAATGAGAATGGGGGATGTAGCTCTTTACCTCCTTTTCCTGTAGTCCACAATCATCTCCTTTGTCTTGATCACGTTCAGGAGAGGTTGTTGTCCTGGCACCACACGGCCAGGTGTCTGACCTCCTACAGTGAAAGGCTGAATACAACAGGTGTAGTAGATCAGGCCAGTGAACTGTTGTGTTGTAATGGCTTAATAATGGTGTCGGAGTCGTGTGCCTGTCCATGCAGTCGTGGGTGAACAGGGAGTACAGGAGGGGACTGAGCACGCACCCCTGAGGGGCCCCAGTGTTGAGGATCAGTGTGGTAGATGTGTTGTTACCTACCACCTGGGGGCATCCCGTCAGCCTGTGCGTCTTACATTTTTACATCATGTCATTGCTTGCCTCGTTGCTCAAGTGGTTTGCTAGTAGGCTCCTTCTGACTCTGTCAGTCATGGATCATCTGTCTCTCAAGTATTACCAGTTACGAAGGAAAGCTCACTGTGCACCTTGCTTGTCCTCTCCCATTCGAGTGGCTATTCCTCACGCACCTATAACCTGGAGCGCTTCAATAGAACACGTTTTTGATTGGTTGTTGTTGATGTTGTATCCGGGGGGGTTAGCAATAGTTATCCACAATTGTTGTAGTTACAATGCATTCGGAAAGTATTCAGACCCCTTCCCTTTTTCCACATTTTGTTATGTTACAGCCTTATTCTAAAATTGATTAAATTTTTTCTCCCCTCATCAATCCACACACAATAACCCATAATGACATCACAATACCCCATAATGACAAAGTGAAAGCAGGTTTTTAGAATTGTTTTGAAAATGTATTAAAAACAGAAATGCCTTATTTACCCTTTGCTATGGGATTCGAAATTGAGCTCAGGTTCATCCTGTTTCCATTGATCATCCTTGAGATCTTTCTACAGCTTAATTGGAGTCCACCTGTGGTAAATTCAATTGATTGGACATGATTTGGAAAGGCACACACCTGTTTATGTAAGGTCCCACAGTTGACAGTGCAAGTCAGAGCAAAAACAAAGCCATGAGGATTAAGGAATTGTCCATATAGTTCTGAGACAGGATTGTGTCAAGGCACAGATCTGGGGAAGTGAACCAAAAGTCCCCAAGAACACAGTGGCCTCCATCATTTGTTAAATGGAAGAAGTTTGGAACCACCAAGACTATTCCTAGTTCTGGCCGCCTGGGCAATCAGGGGAGAAGGGCCTTGGTCAGCGAGGTGACCAAGAAGCTGATTGTCACTCTGACAGAGCTCCAGAGTTCCTCTGTGGAGATAGGGGAACCTTCCAGAAGGACAACCATCTCTGCAGCACTTCTACTAAGTTTTTAACTTACTAGTTATCTAAGCAAGCTGTCTGAATTAATAAGGTGAGGGGGCAAATAAATTCATTAAAAATCCTACAATGTGATTTTCAGGATTTTTTTCTTCTCATTTTGTCTGTCATAGTTGAAGTGTACCTATGATGAAAATTACAGGCTTCTCATCTTTTTAAGTGGGAGAACTTGCACAATTGGTGGCTGACTAAATACTTTTTTGCCCCACTGTATATACTGTGTATATATAAGTCTAATTTATATGTTAATGTTTTTAAATGTATATGAATTGGAAAATATTTTTGTCTGTAATGTCTCGTACCCCAGGAAGACTAGCTGTCACCGTTGGCTAATGCACCTCTCTTATTCAGAGGGGTTGGGTTAAATGCGGAAGACGCATTTCAGGTGAATGCATTGTTTTACAACTCACTAGGTATCCCCCTTTCCCTGACTTAGATACACTATTACCATCTAGGGCTGCACAATTAATCAACATTTTTATCGAAATTGTGATATTGACCTGCAATATCCATATTGCAAGATGCTGTGATTTCTTTTGAGGGGAACGCCACACAGTCCGTTTTTATAGTTTATTCTGTTTTTCGTCTCTTCACTGCTTTCCCACACACCAAACCCTGTACCTTGTCACTCAAGCAGGCACAGTTGGCTTGACTGTTGCATTCAGTCTCTCAATTTGAGTCTTCATGCTTCTGTTAGCCACTGCATGCAGTAAAAAACAAAGCTGTTTTCAACTTTGCTTCTTTGTATAAATCAACGTTTTCTGTATTATATTATTGGTTTGTGTAAATGTATCTCTGCAAAACGCTAGTTAGTCTTAGCAAGATCCACATGTGCTTAAAAAACAAATCTCATGCTTATCTCTAACTAGCTAACTGGCTAAATAAATGCACAAAACTTGCAAATATTATTGAGCTAGGAAGGGAAATCTGGCTAGCAAATGTTAGCTCTAGTGGTGTCAGCATGTTGTTTGTGCAACAATGTTCTGAATCAGAGTGGAAGCATATTCTAAAACCTTTGTCTGAATGTAACATGAATTCAAATGTAATTAGGGTCCCCTGGGAAACACTGACCAACACTTTGGTTCCTAGGACCCTGTCACAACAACTCTTATACCTGGCTTTTTATTTATTGTCATGCCAAACAACACCAATCATATAATTATATATATATACCATTTAGCAGACGCTTTTATCCAAAGCAACTTATGTGTGCATTTGTTTTTACATATTGGTTGTCTCGGGAATCCAACTCACGATCCTGGCAACCCAAGTATTTTGATCTAAAAAGCAATTGAAATCGCAATATTTAGATTAAAAAAAAAAATCATAATTAGAGTTTTTGCCCATATCCTGCAGCCCTATTACCATCTATTGATCAGACAAGGTGAACATATTCAAGCCTAGGTATTGATCAGATGGAGTGAACGTATTCTAGCCTAGGTATTGATCAGAAGGAATGAACATATTCAAGCCTAGGTATTCATCAGAAGGAGTGAACGTATTCTAGCCTAGGTATTGATCAGAAGGAGTGAACGTATTCAAGCCTAGGTATTCATCAGAAGGAATGAACATATTCAAGCCTAGGTATTCATCAGAAGGAGTGAACGTATTCTAGCCTAGGTATTGATCAGAAGGAGTGAACGTATTCAAGCCTAGGTATTCATCAGATATTCTAGCCTAGGTATTGATCAGATGGAGTGCGTATTCTAGCCTAGGTATTGATCAGAAGGAGTGAACGTATTCTAGCCAAGGTATTGATCAGATGGAGTGAGCGTATTCTAGCCTAGGTATTGATCAGATGGAGTGAACGTATTCTAGCCTAGGTATTGATCAGATGGAGTGAACGTATTCTAGCCTAGGTATTGATCAGAAGGAATGAACATATTCAAGCCTAGGTATTGATCAGAAGGAGTGAACGTATTCTAGCCAAGGTATTGATCAGAAGGAGTGAACGTATTCAAGCCTAGGTATTCATCAGATGGAGTGAACGTATTCTAGCCTAGGTATTGATCAGATGGAGTGAGCGTATTCTAGCCTAGGTATTGATCAGAAGGAGTGAACGTATTCTAGCCAAGGTATTGATCAGATGGAGTGAGCGTATTCTAGCCTAGGTATTGATCAGATGGAGTGAACGTATTCTAGCCTAGGTATTGATCAGATGGAGTGAACGTATTCTAGCCTAGGTATTGATCAGAAGGAATGAACATATTCAAGCCTAGGTATTGATCAGAAGGAGTGAACGTATTCTAGCCAAGGTATTGATCAGATGGAGTGAGCGTATTCTAGCCTAGGTATTGATCAGATGGAGTGAACGTATTCTAGCCTAGGTATTGATTAGGCGGAGTGAACGTATTCTAGCCAAGGTATTGATCAGATGGAGTGAACGTATTCTAGCCTAGGTATTGATCAGATGGAGTGAACGTATTCTAGCCTAGGTATTGATCAGATGGAGTGAACGTATTCTAGCCTAGGTATTGATCAGAAGGAGTGAGCGTATTCTAGCCAAGGTATTGATCAGATGGAGTGAACGTATTCTAGCCAAGGTATTGATCAGATGGAGTGAACGTATTCTAGCCTAGGTATTGATCAGATGGAGTGAACGTATTCTAGCCTAGGTATTGATTAGGCGGAGTGAACGTATTCTAGCCAAGGTATTGATCAGATGGAGTGAACGTATTCTAGCCTAGGTATTGATCAGATGGAGTGAACGTATTCTAGCCTAGGTATTGATTAGGCGGAGTGAACGTATTCTAGCCTAGGTATTGATCAGATGGAGTGAACGTATTCTAGCCTAGGTATTGATCAGATGGAGTGAACGTATTCTAGCCTAGGTATTGATCAGATGGAGTGAACGTATTCTAACCTAGGT
Organism: Oncorhynchus nerka; assembly: GCF_034236695.1. Classification (NCBI taxonomy): domain Eukaryota; kingdom Metazoa; phylum Chordata; class Actinopteri; order Salmoniformes; family Salmonidae; genus Oncorhynchus; species Oncorhynchus nerka. The sequence goes on from NC_088399.1 coordinate 9,205,248, forward strand.
ATTGATTAGGTGGAGTGAACGTATTCTAGCCTAGGTATTGATCAGATGGAGTGAACGTATTCTAGCCTAGGTATTGATCAGATGGAGTGAACGTATTCTAGCCTAGGTATTGATCAGATGGAGTGAACGTATTCTAGCCTAGGTATTGATTAGGCGGAGTGAACGTATTCTAGCCTAGGTATTGATCAGATGGAGTGAACGTATTCTAGCCTAGGTATTGATTAGGCGGAGTGAACGTATTCTAGCCTAGGTATTGATTAGGCGGAGTGAACGTATTCTAGCCTAGGTATTGATTAGGCGGAGTGAACGTATTCTAGCCTAGGTATTGATTAGGCGGAGTGAACGTATTTTCCGCCTCCTTCATGGTTTACAGATGACATAGGCCAGGGCTCTCCAACCCTGTTCCTGGAGAGCTACTGTTCTGTAGGTTTTCACTCCAACCCTGTTCCTGGAGAGCTACTGTTCTGTAGGTTTTCACTCCAACCCTGTTCCTGGAGAGCTACTGTTCTGTAGGTTTTCACTCCAACCCTGTTCCTGGAAGCTACCATACTGTAGGTATACTGTAGGTCAACTCCAACCCTGTTCTTGGAGAGCTACTGTTCTGTAGGTTTTCACTCCAACCCTGTTCCTGGAGAGCTACTGTTCTGTAGGTTTTCACTCCAACCCTGTTCCTGGAGAGCTACTGTTCTGTAGGTTTTCACTCCAACCCTGTTCCTGGAGAGCTACTGTTCTGTAGGTTTTCACTCCAACCCTGTTCCTGGAGAGCTACTGTTCTGTAGGTTTTCACTCCAACCCTGTTCCTGGAAGCTACCATACTGTAGGTATACTGTAGGTCAACTCCAACCCTGTTCTTGGAGAGCTACTGTTCTGTAGGTTTTCACTCCAATCCTGTTCCTGGAGAGCTACTGTCCAGTAGGTTTTCACTCCAACCCCAGTCTAGAACACCTGATTGTAATAATTAGCTGGTTGATAAGCTGAACCAGGTTAGTTACAACTGGAGTTGAGTTAAAACCTACAGGAGGGCAGTTCTACAGGAACAGGGTTGGAGTTAAAACCTACAGGAGGGCAGTTCTACAGGAACAGGGTTGGAGTTAAAACCTACAGGAGGGCAGTTCTACAGGAACAGGGTTGGAGTTAAAACCTACAGGAGGGCAGTTCTACAGGAACAGGGTTGGAGTTAAAACCTACAGGAGGGCAGTTCTACAGGAACAGGGTTGGAGTTAAAACCTACAGGAGGGCAGTTCTACAGGAACAGGGTTGGAGTTATAACCTACAGGAGGGCAGTTCTACAGGAACAGGGTTGGAGACCCCTGACATAGGCTATTCTGTGTTCTCCTCGTCCCTTTCCACATCATGATAGGACTTCTAAGGCCGGGCGATCTGTCTGATTGACACCACTTCATCACCTACTTACGACTGCTAAAGTGTTTTTGCCGTGACAGCCTGACTGGCGTACAGGTTCCACAGAAAGCGGGAGAGGTGTTGTCATATTTCACCTAGGCGTCCCTCAGCAAAGCCATCATTATTTAATTACCTTTTTTTAATTAGCCAATTAGCAATGCTCTATAGTTATGTAATGCTATGTGCCGGTCTAAGTGAGATGGTGCTGGAGTAGTAGGCTAGATTAACAGTTGTTTTCCTACTGGAAGCTAACATATAGCAGGTTTTGGATTGGTTGTTGAAGGAGTTCTTATTGTATTCGACCTAGACTCTGAAACAGTCGCTGTGCCTAGAACTCTGTCTCTCCTTGCCCGTCGCTCCCTTTGTTCTGTTTGGGGTGTGTTCTGCTTGATCTGAGGCCGTTTGAGATGAAACTGCCGATCAGAGTTATGTAACCACGGACAGATTGGTTTTACTTGGCGTGCGGCACGTTTTCCTTGCATTAGGCTCTAGACTTAGGCTCCATCAACCATCCTTTTTGTTAGTGCTCGTCTTTTCACCAGATTTTTAGGCCTAGTGAACATTTTCCCGTTGTGTTCAGATTCAGAAGGGAATCAAAATCATTCACTCTCTTTACCTAATGTCTTATCTTTTTTAAATATTTTTTTTTACATTTGGTTCCCACCTTTTTTCTCATTTCCTCTAGAACAGGGATGGGCAACTTTGATGGCCGTGGGAGGGGCCACAAAACATCTAAACTTTGATGGCCGTGGGAGGGGCCACAAAACATCTAAACTTTGGCCGTGGGAGGGGCCACAAAACATCTAAACTTTGATGGCCGTGGGAGGGGCCTCAAAACATCTCAACTCGTCTTGGAGCAAAACGTTTTAGCGGCTCCCCTCTTCACAGTGAGGACAACAAATATTTGAACGTTTTTTAAAGTTAATTTCTACACATTTTTCCATGAGGTGGAGAGAAGATTTTGCAACTTTTACAACTCATTTCATGCAATTTAATTTTTGTTGTGGGGTGGAGAGAGAAAATGGCTGTTTCTCTTATGATATCTGATTATCAATGGGGCCCACCCCCCGGTCGTAAATTCGACCATGCTTAATCCAAGTTCAGATACTTTTCTATATATTGAAAAGTATGCGACACCCGTTGCTGACAGGAGTTTAAAATCAAGCACACAGCCATGCAATCTCCATAGACAAACATTGGCAGTAGAATGGCCATTACTGAAGAGCTTGATTTTCAATGTGGCACAAGTCAGTTTGTCAAATTTCTGCCCTGTTAGAGCTGACCCCGGTCAACTGTAATAAGTGCTGTTATTGTGAAGTGGATACATCTTGGAGCAACAACGATGCAGCCGTGAAGTGGTAGGCCACACAAGCTCACGGAACGGGATCTCTGAAGTGCGTAGCTCGAACAAATCTGTGTCCTGGTTTGCAATACTCACTACCGAGTTCCAAACGGCCTCTGGAAGCAACGTCAGCACAATAACTGTTTGTCAGGAGCTTCATGAAATGAGTTTCCATGGCCGAGCAGCCGCACACAAGCATAAGATCACCATGCGCTATACCGTACGTTGGCTGGAGTGGTGCAAAGTTCGCCGCCATTGGGCTCTGGAGCAGTGGAAACGCGTTCTCTGGAGTGATGAATCACTCTTCACCATCTGGCAATCAGACGGACGAATCTGGGTTTGGCGGATGCCAGGAGAAACTCTACCTGTCCCAATGCATAGTGCCAACAGTAAAGTTTGGTGGAGGAGGAATAATGGTCTGGAGCTGTTTTTCATGGTTCGGGCCCCTTAGTTCCAGCGAAGGGGAATCTTAACGCTGCAGCATACAATGATATTCTAGACGATTCTGTGCTTCCAACTTTGTGGCAACAGTTTGGGGAAGACCCTTTCCTGTTTCAGCATGACAATGCCCCAGTGTACAAAGCGAGGTCCATACAGAAATGGTTTGTCGAGATCAGTATGGAATAACTTGACTGGCCTGCACAGAGTCCTGACCTCAACCCCATGAATTGGAACGCTGACTGCGAGCCAGGCCTAATAGCACAACATAAATGTCCAAACTCACCAATGCTCCTGTGGCTGCATGGAAGCAAGTCCCCACAGCAATGTTCCCAGAAGATTGGAGGCAGTTATAGCAGCAAAGGAGGGACCAACTCCATATTAATGCCCACAAGCAGGTGTCCACATACTTTTGATCATGTAATGTAGCTGGTCATGAGACTAACTTACCAATCTAAAACTGTTTTGCTGAAATGGGCCAATTGAATGACTGTCAGTGACTGTCATAACATTAGAACTACTGATGAAGAACCACATTTCCAAATTGCACCTTAACAGATCTAGAAATCAAAGTATTGATCCACAGGCCTACAAAAGGTGTGTCTGTCCACCAATTGCTCACCCCTGCTCTAAGAAAGCAACTGGTGAAAATGCTTCGCTCTTAAACAGGTGTTTAGTTAGCCTCAGAAGAAATATGGAGAGCGTGGCTAATGAATTGAATACATAATTTCCCTTCCTTGTGTTGCATATTGTGGGCAGACACTAATCTCTCCTAACTCTGCCCCAACAGGCTGGCACACATGTCCCATGGAGAGGAGAAAATAACCCCGAAGAGGAGAAGGAAAAAGAAGACGTCTCTGTTGCCCGGCTCCTAAAGTGATCAAGCACTCTGAGAGAGAGAGAGAGCTAGAGAGAGAGAGAGAGAGAGAGAGCGAGAGAGAGCGAGAAGAGAGAGAGCGAGAGAGAGAGAGAGAGAGCGAGAGAGAGAGAGAGCGCGAGAGAGAGAGAGCGACAGACAGACAGACAGACAGACAGACAGACAGACAGACAGGTAAGATCGAAGGGGGAAACAGAAACAAAGCAGTGAAACAAACAATGGCTTTCTTGGACAACCCAGCCATTATCTTGGCCCACATCCGGCAGTCCCATGTGACCAGCGATGACACGGGCATGTGTGAGATGGTGCTAATCGACCACGACGTGGACCTGGAGAAGTGGCAGCTGGCCTCGGTGCCCGGCAGCAGTGGGGGTTCACTGGGTTCGGGCTCCCTAGGCGAAGGGGAGAACCCGGGCTGCGACCTCTCCCAGTCATTGGACATCACCTCCAGCTGGGACTTTGGCATCCGTCGGCGCTCCAACACAGGTAAACAATAGGGGGCTCTGACTGTGGCGGGAGAACCAGTTAGTGGACGAGCGAGCCGTTTGTTGGGGCCTGCCGTGCGGAATCCAGATCAGTGGTTTACTCACAGAGGCTAGTTGGCCGGTGGTGTGGTGCTTTTTGTTATAGAAGGCAGCAATACAACAGGTTAATGCAGTATGTTTAGTAGAGAGCAGGTTGGGGTCACTTCCTAATTAGCCTTGTGAATGAATTGCAGAAGTCCACATAGAAAATAGTGGTCAATATGTCATTCCCTTCCTGAATTAATTGGACTGAATTGGAATGGAATTGACCCCAGCTGTAAAGTCTGTCTTTGAAAATCACATGTATTACCCCATGAACAAGCTTATATAAACCACCAGGGAAATATAATTATACAATTAGACTAAATAAAAGTTTCTCTGACAAAAGCCTGGTGTTAATCAGACGTGGGTTTCAAAAGTATTTTGTTTTCTTACAACTACTTTGAGCGTTTGAGCAAGCCTGCTTGGAGCGCTAGGTGGGTGGGGTTTACACTTTTGGAACTATTCCATTTGTTCCCTTGCGTCAGGCAAGCTCAATCGAGCGCCGCTAAAGTATTTGAAATAAAACAAATACAATTTGAACCCAGGCTTGGGGTTTATTGACCATGTTACCCCAGAGGAATTATTGTGGTTGGGTGCACCGAGCAGAACTCAGAACAGTTGGGCCTAGTGGCTGTGAAAGTGGTGTTTGACAGAGGCTGCTTGGTACACGCTGCTCATTTAATGTCCCTGGGCTTGTGATTTTCAGAGGTGGACGTTTACATTTTTACACGTTTATTTTGAATGCTTCATTTGGTCTTTGGTAAACTTAGCATTGATTTTTCTTATTTTGTTTCATTGGTCCACAGAATATTTCCCCATTTAGGCTTGTTTCGATGGGTTTTCGTAAAGTTCAATGGGGGGGGGGGGGGGGTTATTTTCTCTTTCAGTGTTTACCAATGACCAAATGAAGCATTCATTGAAAAGAACACCCTCCCTACAATCATACATGGGGGGGTTTGGTAATACTGTGGGGTTGTTTTGCTGCCTCTGGTACTGGGGGCCTTGAATGTGTACAAGACATTAGGAAATTATCAAAGTATTTTTGGGGTGCAATTTTCAACCCAGTGTCCTTAAACTGGGTCTAGGTTTTTGGGCCTTCCAGCAGGACAACAACTCAAAACAAACATTTTAAAAAAGCACCCATGAATGGTTCAAGAAATAACACTAGCCTGTTCTGGAGTGGCCAGCGATGAGTTCAGAGTTGAAAACAACAGTTGTCAGAAGGCACCACTCAAACATTGACAAATTGATAGCAGTTTGCAACTAAAGAGTGGGCCAAATTGCCAGCAGAAAGCTTCAGCTACAAGAAGCATTTGTCTGCAGATGTCTTCAGCAAAGGCTGTTGAACCAACTATTAGCTATTGGTTGCCAACCATTTTGTCAATACCATTGGTTTTTATTTTCTTCATTCTAATTGTAATCTTAAGTGACCCCGAAAAAAAACATTTTCTGTAGTTTTGACAATCCAATACCAATTTGTAGAGACCAAAAGGTTTTTAAAATTTCAACTCATTTGAGGAGAATTGTATTTATTTATTTTTATTTAACCTTTATTTAACTAGGCAAGTCAGTTAAGAACACATTTTTATTTAGTTTGGCATACACTGGCCAAACACTAACCTGGACGACGCCGGGACAGTTGTGATACAGCCTGGAATCGAACCAGGGTCTGTAGTGACGCCTCTAGCACTGAGATGCAGTTCCTTAGACCGCTGCGCCACTCGGGAGCCCACAAGAAATAGGGAATTATTTAAGAAAAGTGCAACGGTGCCCCTGCCAATATATTTGTGCTTCGCCCAGTGCTTGAAGCGATACATTGTGTTTGGTTTGCAGTGCCACTTTGTAGTACAGTCAACAAAGCACCACTATACTGAGAAGGATTCTTATTTTGTGAACGATTTCACACCAATGTTTTAATTGTTTGGGTCAGGATGAGGGTAGATTGTGTTTTTTTTTTTAAATGTATTTTTATTTAACTCGGCAAGCCAGTTAAGAACAAATTCTTATTTACAATGATGGCCTACTGGGGAACAGTGGGTTAACTGCCTGTTCAGGGGCAGAACGACATTTTTTTTTTTTTTTTTTTTTAACCTCTGGGATTCAATCTAGCAACCTTTCAGTTACTAGTCCAACGCTCTAACCACTAGGCTACCTGCCGTTGTGAAGTAAGGTGTGTATTGGACCTGTGGCCTTCCTCTTGGTAGTTCAGGTGTCAGAATTTATTATCCAAGAAATTAAACCACGCTGTACTTGGTACAGTGAATGCTGATTGGTTGTCTCAAAAATCAAACGGACAATAATATGTTTTCTTGGACAAATTCAAGTTTGGGTTCACGGCTCCCGAGGCCTTCATGGTCCACGACGTTTTTCTTAATGTCTTTGTTTATTTTTCTCTCTCCTTCTTCTCTTGGTTTTATGGACGGTTGGCGCAGCAGTTGTGGGCAGAAGCCATGGCAATCAGGGGGTCGCCGGGGCTTGATTTGTATGTAAATGGAAATTATGCCTTTTGTTCGCTCTGTTGCCCAAATGAAAAAGGACCTGCCTTTTTGTCGTTAACCCTTTCACTCATGGACATCAGCTCTTGAGGACCTTGAAGTGCTTATCAATGAAGGGTTATCTGTAGAGGTAGGCTAATGGATAATGTATAACATGTTATTGAGTAGCCATGGATAACATGTTATTGAGGAGCCATGGATAACATGTTATTGAGGAGCCATGGATAACATGTTATTGAGGAGCCATGGATAACATGTTATTGAGGAGCCATGGATAACATGTTATTGAGGAGCCATGGATAACATGTTATTGAGGAGCCATGGATAACATGTTATTGAGGAGCCATGGATAACATGTTATTGAGGAGCCATGGATAACATGTTATTGAGTAGTCATGGATAATCCTCTGTTATTCAACGAAGGTACGTTTTATGATCACACAATTGATGGAGTGAGATTCAAGCCCATGATATTACGTATTCAACCTTATAGGGATAGGCTACAGTAACTAATTTTTGTTGAACGGAGAATCTAGTCAGCCCACCAAATTGATGGGAATAGCCTAATTGGTTTCTACAGTGGTGCTGTGTCAAACGTGACCCTCAAGGTTATGTAGCTCGCTAAGCGAATGATGTGTTACTCGTACACACTATGCACTATAGGCCAGCCATAAACCTCCACGATTTCCATGATGTGGGTTCACTTGAGTCAGGAGGATGCTTGTGTGCTATGAATCCTCTTCAAAGGCAGAGGTGTGCAAGGTGGCTTTGTATGGAATTAACTGGGAACCAATGAGAGTTCAAATGCCTGGAGCACATTTTTGATCTATTGTGAGGTGCTTGGGGTTACTGCCAGAATCAGAGGGAGTCCAAAGGCCATCTGAAGTCTGGCTAGTAGACGATCTCCTTTTGGCTCCCTTGGCTCTTGTTGTGTTTGGGGAAGCAGTGGTGTTTTGGGGACTGAGTGTTCTTCTGCCGAGACTTCACCTGAAGTGGCTGACTGTCTCACCAGGACGTCAACAAGAAAGGCGCGAGAAACCAGGGGTGGCTGGTAAGAATCAAAATAAAGGGGAGAGGGGACACAAGTCTGTATAAAACCTGGTATAAAATGTTTTTTTCTAGAAAAATGTAAGTGTGACTGTTTGACTCAAGAGTGCCTGAATTGTGTAGTTGTTTTATTTCTATAATGTAGCTGTATAGATCTATTTTATATTACATTTTAATTCCATAATGTAGATGTATTGATCTATTTAATTTAATTTAAATTCTATAATGTAACTGTATAGATCTATTTTATAAAGTGTAAATTCTATAGTGTAGATGTATAGATCTATTTTATAAAGTGTAAATTCTATAGTGTAGCTGTATGTCCCAGGAAGACCCCCGTCCAGGTAACTGCCATCGCTGCAGGAAAAACCATTGGGTAGGGTGGGAGTGGTCATCTGTGTTGGGCGGACAGGTTTGACACGGCCCAGCGAGTGTTTCTAGTCGCCCTCCAGTGTTCCTCTTAGCATATCTCACACCTCCCAAGATGTTGTTTACCATCAGTGTCCACCGGGAGAGTGTTCCGCTGTGTCAAATGTACTTTAAATAAACTTCAGTTTCTGTTGTCATTCTCCTTTTGTAAGTGTGTGGCTGCATAGCCCTTACCAATGACAAAGGTAAAAAATATTTAAAAAATGACTCCGACAAAGTTTTCTTTTTTTTAAACTTTTTTTTTTAATGACCCTGACAAAGGTCAAAAATGACCCTGACAAAGGTAAAAAAAAGAAGAAAAAAGACAAGAATGACTTTGTTGATCTGGCTTTTTAAAATCTTTGTTTCATTACTTGTAAGCACTGTTTTATTTACTTCTTTTAAAGCTCAAAGACTTGAACGGTTAAGGAAGGAGCGACAGAACCAGATCAAATGCAAAAACATTCAATGGAAGGAGAGGTCGTCCTCGCAATCAGGTACACTACATTTCTCCTCTCCAGAAATATTTGTTTCAATGAAGCAAATTGCTTGAATTGTCCCTTGCTTTACACTGATCTCAGACAACTACAGTGCTGCATAGGGACTATTCATTGTTATTTTGCATTGATCAATCTCCACGTGATGTTACAACATCCGATAGCATGTTATAGAAACTGTCAAACCTAGCCGACTGCATATAATGAAATGTAATACTGTACAATATCTAGGCCTAATGCTATAAAGTCCTGTTTGACTTGGAATCTTGGCACAATCAATAACATGGGAGAATATAAGTAAGTTGTTCAATCAGTCTTGGTTTCCGCCAATGTCTCCGCTTCATTTTCTGTCTCCATCGCTTCTGTCACAGCGGAGGACCTGGGTTCCCTATTTGAGAAGAGGGACTTTAAAGGTAGACCCAGGAGCACTGGTACCAAGTCGACCCTCTCTCTCCGGCTCGAGCAATGCCCCCAGCAGCTCAACAACCCTTTCAACGAATACTCCAAATTCGACGGCAAGGTAGGTGCTCCCAGATGTCTGGTAATATATATCTGATTCTGGTATAAAACTACGCTGAATTACTTCATGTATCTCGAAAGCTTGAAACGGTATTTTTTTTTTTGTGCTGCAAAGAAAGACGAATCATGTTTGATGCCAATCGGTGCCATGTTTCACATGCATACATAAAAAAAAAAACTAGCAAACGTTTGCTCCTGCTCTCTAAACTAAAGATTTTGCTTCTTTTTCTGATTCCTCCCCAGATGCGTCAGGCCTTTTCCCTGCTATGGCAATGTCATTTACAAGCACTTAGGCAGTAATTCCAAAACTTGGAAACAATCTCCGAATGTATATTGCAATTTTGGAGCAGCTTCTCATCGCTAATGGCACAGGCGAAAGTCTCTGAAGGCTCGGTGACCTTATTTCTGTCATTTTGCTCTTAGACTCGCATGATCCAGAGAAAAGAGCAGACTGGGAGAATTGTGTGTCGAATAAATGTCAGGGTGAATTGCTCGGGCCTTTTACAGGGATTTGTGTAAAAGAGCAAAGGTCGCGGCAAAGTGCCTTGGCAGCTCGCAGACAACCTGGTGGCTCAGATTAAACAAATAGCCTTTGATTCATGCCAAAGACGGCCTCTGCTGAAGGAACCAGGGGACGAGCCTGCCTTTGCCTCTGCAATACACCCCAATACTAGAAATAATATTTACATTACAGATTACCTTTCATAATCCACCGCTCCCATCTCTTGTCTCCAGTTTTCTACATCGGCTTATGGGCTTAAAAGCACATGAGCTGTGTTAACATTTCATCAGTGAAATATGATTCAGAGATCCACCTCACTTTTTTTTTTTTTTTTGTTCATTGATACGTTATTTTCGTTCGGCAAGGAGGTAGTCGGTGTGTCACTTTTTCGTCTCTCTGTGACATCTGGTTGCCGATTAGCCAAGTTTGCTCAAAGACACGTCTCTCCACCAGTACCAGTAACAGCTGGTCGCGAAGACGTCACGTTTACAGTTGTACTTTTTAGAGCGGGAAGATGAGCGTTTTTTAATACGGCTTGCGTTCATTTGGGTCTACGTGTACGAAGCCGGGGGGGGCGTCGGTCGTAGATAAAGATTCATTGCGGCGGTTTGATTTAATGCCCGGGTAATGAGAGGCGTCCATGTGCTCGGGCAGATGTTTACACAGACCTCGCCCGCCCGGCTCTGACAGCAGTTAAAAAGTATAGTCACCGTAATCGAATCTCGTGGCGGGCCGCGTCAGGGAGGAGGACACAGATCGAATTAAACTGCGTTTTAAGATTAATGTGTAGACAGGTAGAGCAAAGAGTGATGGGCTTCTTTTTACCCCCACACCCCCACCCCCACACCCCCACCCTCACCCCCACCTCCACACCCCCCCAGTGTTTTTAAACCCATTCTTTGCATTTCCTGGAGGAAGGTCTTCCTAGAACTGTTTACTAGTGAGTAAATCCCCAAGAGCAATGGAAGTAAATGAAGTCTTTCTCTCGACTGCAGCTTTTCCAGTAATACTGAATCATAGAAAAGATGGACAGTTTAAAAAAAAAAATTTTTTATCCCCTGGTTCTTTTGTCAGTGGAGAAAAATGATTGTAGAGATTAAAAGGAGAATGTGAGAGAGAGAGCAAGAGATCATTAAGCCTTGAAAATGCAAATGAGGCTATCTCAGGAAATAATCGAACACGCTGTTCAATTGCTCAGAAATAACACCCCCAACCCCCAGTTTTTATACAGTTTTGTGGTGGTGACAGGATAATGGTTGCTAGGGGGGACTATTGATATTCTCTAGAAAATAAACATATCACGATTTGAAGACATATATTGTATGTAATCTGACTTGTTGACCATCAATGCCCTTTTTACATTCTTACATAAGACTCTTATTCACTTTGACTAATCTCTCCACAAAATGTAGCCCTTTTTGTATTGTTAGGGAGCACCTGGGTAGTCTCTTGCCACAAAGCTATATTTATGGTAGCCTCATCCCGACAGTGTGTCTGACTCTATTGATGTGTACCTGTGGCACGCACGATGGTCTTTCTTTTCCAATGTACACTCCTCCCTCTCAACCAGCTCCCTAACCTGGCCAATGTACCCTCCTCCCTCCCAACCAGCCCCCAAACCAGACCTATGTACTCTCCTCCCTCCCCACCAGCCCCCTAACCTGACCTATGTACCCTCCTCCCTCCCAACCAGCCCCCTAACCTGAACAATGTACCCTCCTACTTCCCAACCAGCCCCCAAACCAGACTTATGTACCCTCCTCCCTCCCAACCAGCCCCTTAACCAGACCTATGTACTAGAGGTCGATCGATTAATCAGAATGGCTGATTAATTAGGGCCGATTTCAAGTTTTCAGAACAATCGGATATCGGTATTTTTGGACACCGATTTGGCCGATTTAAAAAAAAAATAATATTTTTTTACACCTTTATTTAACTAGGCAAGTCAGTTAAGAACACATTCAGGGGCAGAACAACATATTTTTACCTTGTCAGCTCGGGGATTCAATCTTGCAACCTTACAGTTAACTAGTCCAACGCTCTAACCACCTGATTACATTACACTCCACGAGAAGCCTGCCTGTTACGCTAATGCAGTAAGCCAAGGTAAGTTGCTAACAATCAATCATAATCACTAGTTAACTACACATGGTTGATGATATTACTAGTTTATCTAGCGTGTCCTGCGTTGCATATAATCGATGCGGTGCGCATTCGCGGAAAAAGGAGTGTCGTTGCTCCAACGTGTCCCAAACCATAAACAGCAATGCCTTTCTTAAAATCAATACACAGAAGTATCTATTTTTAAACCTGCATATTTAGCTAAAAGAAATCCAGGTTAGCAGGCAATATTAACCAGGTGAAATTGTGTCACTTCTCTTGCGTTCATTGCACGCAGAGTCAGTGTATATGCAACCGTTTGGGCCGCCTAATTTGCCAGAATTTTACATAATTATAACATAACATTGAAGGTTGTGCAATGTAACAGGAATATTTAGACTTATGGATGCCACCCGTTAGATAAAATACGGAACAGTTCCATATTTCACTGAAAGAATAAACGTCTTGTTTTCGAAATGATAGTTTCTGGATTTGACCATATTAATGACCTAAGGCTCATATTTCTGTGTGTTATTATGTTATAATTAAGTCTATGATTTGATAGAGCATTCTGATTGAGTGATGGTAGGCAGCAGCAGGCTCGTAAGCATTTATTCAAACAGCACTTCTGTGCGTTTAGCCCGCAGCTCTTCGCTGTGCTTCAAGCATTGCACTGTTTATGACTTCAAGCCTATCAACTCCCGAGATTAGGCTGGTGTAACCGATGTGAAATGGCTAGCTAGTTAGCGGGGTGCACGCTAATAGCGTTTCAAAGGTCACTCGCTCTGAGACTTGGAGTGGTTTTTCCCCTTGCTCTGCATGGGTAATGCTGCTTCGAGGGTGGCTGTTGTCGATGTGTTCCTGGTTCGAGCCCAGGGAGGAGCGAGGAGAGGGACGGAAGCTATACTGTTACACTGGCAATACTATAGCCTATAAGAACATCCAATAGTCAAAGGTATATGAAATACAAATGGTATAGAGAGAAATAGTTCGAAAAATCCTATAATAACTACAACCTAAAACTTCTTACCTGGGAATATTGAAGACGCTGTTAATTAAAAGGAACCACCAGCTTTCATATGTTCTCATGTTCTGAGCAAGGAATTTAAACGTTAGCATTCTTACATGGCACATATTGCGCTTTTACTTTCTTCTCCAACACTTTGTTTTTGCATTATTTAAACCAAATTGAACATGTTTGATTATTTATTTGAGGCTAAATTGATTTTATTGATGTATTACATTAAGTTAAAATAAGTGTTCATTCAGTATTGTTGTAATTTTCATTATTACAAATAAATAAATAAAATCGTCTGAATAATCGGTATCGGCTTTTTTTGGTCCTCCAATAATCTTTATCGGTATCGGCGTTGAAAAATCATAATCGGTCGACCTCTGCTATGTACCCTCCTCCCTCCCCACCAGCCCCCTAACCAGACCTAAGTACTCGCCTCCCTCCCAACCAGTCCCCTAACCAAACCTATGTACCCTCCTCCCTCCCAACCAGCCCCCTAGCTAATATGTCCTCTCAACAATAACTACACCTCCAAACAGAAATGTATAATTTGCCCTCGAGGAAGGGTTAATAGCCACCAAAACTACCGGCTAGCCCAACGTTGAGTTCATTGGATATTATTAACCATGGCCCTCAGTGGAAAGAGCAGGCCGAAGGCGTGTGGAGAGGCCCCCAGGGGCTGTAAGAGACCCACCACTTAGGACTGTCACTTCCAAAGGAGGCCTCAGAGTACCTCTGACCTACAGTTGATCACACGTTGTCATCGTTCAGAGGTGGTGGCTCGGTACGAAGGCACAGAACCCAAAGTTCCGCCTGTCAGACAGGGAGAATTGATCTGCTCATTACCTAACAGCACCAACTCTTCCCTTTAACGAAGGGCTGAAATGAAGCTGCTACATGGCAGGAGGGGCAGAGTGGCAGCTAGCTTCAAGGACCTTTTGTCAGATGGGAGTTGGAAAACAATTGAACAGTACACCTGTCTAGTTTCCTATCTTTTGGTCTCCTTAGGTGTCGAATGGGTTCCAAAGCTGGTCCCTCTACACACACCAGTAGAGAAAAGCTCCATGAAGCTGGTCTCTCTGCACACGAGTAGAGAAAAGCTCCATGAAGCTGGTCTCTCTGCACACGAGTAGAGAAAAGCTCCATGAAGCTGGTCTCTCTGCACACACGAGTAGAGAACAGCTCCATGAAGCTGGTCTGTTACTTTAGAAAATTGAGAATACACTCAACTCTTTTGCCATGTAATCTGTTCAGATCCTCTTCGTTTGGCTCATTGAGCTGTGAATGCCTGATGCCTGAGTGAAATAGATTTCTCCCATCTGGAATAACAGCAGCCAAAGAGGACCTGACATCCTCCATTTCAATACTACAGGTGACTCTCATTAACTGGAAAAGTTAGAGATATTCTATGGGAACACAATCAGTGGCCGAAGATTTAAAGGAATTTAGACCTGTTGAAAAGATATGGAGGGTAGGCAAAAATGAGGCAATATCTGTTTGTTTTTGGATGAGGAAAAAGCTAACGAAAAGCCATTTCTTTAGAATTTACTGCCGGAGCTGGAAATCAACTGAAATGTGGGTTGTATAGGAAAAATGTCCCTGCTACATTTAAAAAGATTATCTTTCAATAACTTTGACAGAATACATTTTTTGTCGTTTATACTTCTCTTACCTCCTGTCTGCACCAATAACAATGACTTTTTAGTGGGACCTGGTTTGTCAAGGACTTCCCAGGAGTTGGAAACACGCACTAGACGGGAGGAAGACTGAACCCCACTCTGCTCCGTAGACGAGAGGAAGACTGAACCCCACTCTGCTCCGTAGACGAGAGGAAGACTGAACCCCACTCTGCTCCGTAGACGAGAGGAAGACTGAACCCCACTCTGCTCCGTAGACGGGAGGAAGACTGAACCCCACTCTGCTCCGTAGACGGGAGGAAGACTGAACCTCACTCTGCTCTGTAGACGAGAGGAAGACTGAACCTCACTCTGCTCTGTAGACGAGAGGAAGACTGAACCCCACTCTGCTCCGTAGACGGAAGACTGAACCCCACTCTGCTCCATAGACGGAAGACTGAACCCCACTCTGCTCCGTAGATGAGAGGAAGACTGAACCCCACTCTGCTCCGTAGACGAGAGGAAGACTGAACCCCACTCTGCTCCGTAGACGAGAGGAAGACTGAACCCCACTCTGCTCCGTAGACGGGAGGAAGACTGAACCCCACTCTGCTCTGTAGACGAGAGGAAGACTGAACCCCACTCTGCTCCATAGACGGGAGGAAGACTGAACCCCACTCTGCTCCGTAGACGGGAGGAAGACTGAACCCCACTCTGCTCCGTAGACGAGAGGAAGACTGAACCCCACTCTGCTCCGTAGACGAGAGGAAGACTGAACCCCACTCTGCTCCGTAAACGGGAGGAAGACTGAATCCCACTCTGCTCCGTAGACGGAAGACTGAACCCCACTCTGCTCCGTAGACGAGAGGAAGACTGAACCCCACTCTGCTCCGTAGACGAGAGGAAGACTGAACCCCACTAAGCTCCGTAGACGGGAGGAAGACTGAACCCCACTCTGCTCCGTAGACGGGAGGAAGACTGAACCCCACTCTGCTCCGTAGACGGGAGGAAGACTGAACCCCACTCTGCGCCGTAGACGAGAGGTAGACTGAACCCCACTCTGCTCCGTAGACGAGAGGAAGACTGAACCCCACTCTGCTCTGTAGACGAGAGGAAGACTGAACCCCACTCTGCTCCGTAGACGGGAGGAAGACTGAACCCCACTCTGCTCCGTAGACGGGAGGAAGACTGAACCCCACTCTGCTCCGTAGACGGGAGGAAGACTGAACCCCACTCTGCTCCGTAGACGGGAGGAAGACTGAACCTCACTCTGCTCCGTAGACGGGAGGAAGACTGAACCTCACTCTGCTCCGTAGACGGGAGGAAGACTGAACCCCACTCTGCTCCGTAGACGGGAGGAAGACTGAACCCCACTCTGCTCCGTAGACGAGAGGAAGACTGAACCCCACTCTGCTCCGTAGACGGGAGGAAGACTGAACCCCACTCTGCTCCGTAGACGGGAGGAAGACTGAACCTCACTCTGCTCCGTAGACGGGAGGAAGACTGAACCTCACTCTGCTCCGTAGACGGGAGGAAGACTGAACCCCCACTCTGCTCCGTAGACGAGAGGAAGACTGAACCCCACTCTGCTCCGTAGACGGGAGGAAGACTGAACCCCACTCTGCTCCGTAGACGGGAGGAAGACTGAACCTCACTCTGCTCCGTAGACGGGAGGAAGACTGAACCTCACTCTGCTCCGTAGACGGGAGGAAGACTGAACCCCCACTCTGCTCCGTAGACGGGAGGAAGACTGAACCTCACTCTGCTCCGTAGACGGGAGGAAGACTGAACCTCACTCTGCTCCGTAGACGGGAGGAAGACTGAACCCCCACTCTGCTCCGTAGACGGGAGGAAGACTGAACCTCACTCTGCTCCGTAGACGAGAGGAAGACTGAACCCCACTCTGCTCCGTAGACGGAAGACTGAACCCCACTCTGCTCCGTAGACGGAAGACTGAACCCCACTCTGCTCCGTAGACGGAAGACTGAACCCCACTCTGCTCCGTAGACGGAAGACTGAACCCCACTCTGCTCCGTAGACGGAAGACTGAACCCCACTCTGCTCCGTAGACGGAAGACTGAACCCCACTCTGCTCCGTAGACGGAAGACTGAACCCCACTCTGCTCCGTAGACGGAAGACTGAACCCCACTCTGCTCCGTAGACGGAAGACTGAACCCCACTCTGCTCCGTAGACGGAAGACTGAACCCCACTCTGCTCCGTAGACGGGAGGAACACTGAACCCCACTCTGCTCCGTAGACGGGAGGAAGACTGAACCCCACTCTGCTCCGTAGACGAGAGGAAGACTGAACCCCACTCTGCTCCGTAGACGAGAGGAAGACTGAACCCCACTCTGCTCCGTAGACGAGGAGAGGAAGAGAACCCCACTCTGCTCCGTAGGCGGAGGAAGACTGAACCCCACTCTGCTCCGACGGGAGGAAGACTGAACCCCACTCTGAGAGGAAGACTGAACCCCACTCTGCTCCGTAGACGGAGGAAGACTGACCCCACTCCGGGAGGAAGACACTCTGCTCCGTAGACGGGAGGAAGACTGAACCCCACTCGGGAGGAAGACTGAACCCCACTCTGCTCCGTAGACGGAGGAAGACTGAACCCCACTCTGCTCCGTAGACGGGAGGAAGACTGAACCCCACTCTGCTCCGTAGACGGGAGGAAGACTGAACCCCACTCTGCTCCGTAGACGGGAGGAAGACTGAACCCCACTCTGCTCCGTAGACGGGAGGAAGACTGAACCCCACTCTGCTCCGTAGACGGGAGGAAGACTGAACCCCACTCTGCTCCTAGACGGGAGGAAGACTGAACCCCACTCTGCTCCGTAGACGGGAGGAAGACTGAACCCCACTCTGCTCCGTAGACGGGAGGAAGACTGAACCCCACTCTGCTCCGTAGACGGGAGGAAGACTGAACCCCACTCTGCTCCGTAGACGAGAGGAAGACTGAACCCCCACTCTGCTCCGTAGACGAGAGGAAGACTGAACCCCACTCTGCTCCGTAGACGGGAGGAAGACTGAACCCCACTCTGCTCCGTAGACGGAAGACTGAACCCCACTCTGCTCTGTAGACGGAAGACTGAACCCCACTCTGCTCCGTAGACGGAAGACTGAACCCCACTCTGCTCCGTAGACGGAAGACTGAACCCCACTCTGCTCCGTAGACTGAAGACTGAACCCCACTCTGCTCCGTAGACGGGAGGAAGACTGAAACCCACTCTGCTCCGTAGACTGGAGGAAGACTGAACCCCACTCTGCTCCGTAGACATTTACATCAATTACATTTAAGTCATTTAGCAGACGCTCTTATCCAGAGCGACTTACAAATTGGTGCATTCACCTTATGACATCCGAGAGACTGAACCCCACTCTGCTCCGTAGACTGGAGGAAGACTGCGTAAAAGAGAAAGCAAGCAGCAAAAATAATAGATAATAGTTGCTTTCAACGTAGTCCCTGAACAGCTAGAGTCATATTCTAGATGACATCGGCACCTGTGCACACGGCATCGTCCGCCTGGGGGTGGGGTTGCTCGTCTACTTCCCCAACCCCCCCCTCAGACTTATTGTCGAAGGCCCAGACACCAACCCCCCCCCCCCAACAAAAAAAACACATCAAGGCCCCAGCTTCCCCATCCTGACATTACCATAGCAACCATCCTGAGACTGTAGCCCGGCGACACAGGGACCAACTAATTATGGTGATGATCTGGATAAGAGCGTCTGCTAAATGACTTAAATGTAAATGTAAATTAGTGAAATGGAGTCTTGTGTATTTGATTCATCATCACCATGGAGACAGAAAACATCACAATCACTTTTTAACAGAACAAATACCTCTCGAGACTTCTTAAGGATTAATTGATGGTGGCACCGATGCATATTTCTCTTCTGTTGTGGACGCCATCCATCCAGGTTCTTTTCATTTTGCACCAGAGACAGTTTGAGGGCTTTTCTTTTTTTGGTTGAAGATTTGCATCACTTGAGAAATGAACCCATGTGTAGTGATTTCAAGATGTTTTGTTGTGGAGCATATCGATTGGATGAGTCCACTCGTTGATTGGATGAGTGGTTGTGATATGACATGAGTGGCTATACCCTGGCATGCACTGTAAACCGTTTGTTCTCAATGCCCAGTTGTTAAACTTCAAGGTACTGTGTTAACTGATTAAAGCAGACACTTCACCACTAAGGCTGTCTATACACTATACAACTAGACTCTATTTTTGGCCAGTGTGCTGGTTCTCAAATCACATACAAATGGCTTGGGGGCCTGACTTCATTTTGTTATGTTAGCCGGACTCCATTTTGTTACGTTAACCGGACTCCATTTTGTTACGTTAGCCGGACTCCATTTTGTTACGTTAGCCCGACTCCATGCTGTTACGTTAGCCTGACGACATGCTGTTACGTTAGCCCGACTTCATTTTGTTACGTTAGCCCGACGACATGCTGTTACGTTAGCCCGACGACATGCTGTTACGTTAGCCCGACTCCATTTTGTTACGTTAGCCTGACTTCATTTTGTTACGTTAGCCCGACTCCATGCTGTTACGTTAGCCCGACGTCATGCTGTTACGTTAGCCCGACGTCATGCTGTTACGTTAGCCCGACGTCATGCTGTTACGTTAGCCCGACGTCATGCTGTTACGTTAGCCCGACGTCATGCTGTTACGTTAGCCCGACGTCATGCTGTTACCTTAGCCCGACGACATGCTGTTACGTTAGCCCGACGTCATGCTGTTACGTTAGCCCGACGACATGCTGTTACGTTAGCCCGACGACATGCTGTTACGTTAGCCCGACGACATGCTGTTACGTTAGCCCGACGACATGCTGTTACGTTAGCCCGACGACATGCTGTTACGTTAGCCCGACTCCATTTTGTTACGTTAGCCCGACTTCATTTTGTTACGTTAGCCCGACGACATGCTGTTACGTTAGCCCGACGACATGCTGTTACGTTAGCCCGACGACATGCTGTTACGTTAGCCCGACTTCATGCTGTTACGTTAGCCCGACGTCATGCTGTTACGTTAGCCCGACGTCATGCTGTTACGTTAGCCCGACGACATGCTGTTACGTTAGCCCGACGACATGCTGTTACGTTAGCCCGACTTCATGCTGACGTTAGCCCGGCGTCATGCTGTTACGTTAGCCCGACGTCATGCTGTTACGTTAGCCCGACGTCATGCTGTTACGTTAGCCCGACGACATGCTGTTACGTTAGCCCGACTTCATGCTGACGTTAGCCCGACTTCATGCTGTTACGTTAGCCCGACTTCATGCTGTTACGTTAGCCCGACTTCATGCTGTTACGTTAGCCCGACTTCATGCTGTTACGTTAGCCCGACTTCATGCTGTTACGTTAGCCCGACTTCATGCTGTTACGTTAGCCCGACGACATGCTGTTACGTTAGCCCGACGACATGCTGTTACGTTAGCCCGACGACATGCTGTTACGTTAGCCCGACGACATGCTGTTACGTTAGCCCGACTTCATGCTGTTACGTTAGCCCGACGTCATGCTGTTACGTTAGCCCGACGTCATGCTGTTACGTTAGCCCGACGTCATGCTGTTACGTTAGCCCGACGACATGCTGTTACGTTACCCCCGAGCTGTTATATTAGCCTGACTTCAATTCAAATTTTATTTGTCACGTGCCGAATACAACAGGTGTAGACCTTACCGTGAAATGCTTCCTTACAAGCCCTTAACCAACAATGCAGTTCAAGAAATGGAGTTAAAATATTTACTAAATAAACTAAAGTAAAAAGTAACTCAATAAAGTAACAATGAGGCTATATACAGGGGGTACCGGTACCGAGTCAATGTGCGGGTGTACAGGTTAGTCGAGGTAATTTGTAAATGTCGGTAGGGGGTAAAGGAACTATGCATAGATAATCAACAGCGAGTAGCAGCGGTGTAAAAACAAAGGGGGGGGTGAATAGTCAGGGTGGCCATTTGATTAATTGTTCAGCAGTCTTATGGCTTGGGGTTAGAAGCTGTTAAGGAGCCTTTTGGTCCTAGACTTGGCGCTCCGGTACAGCTTGTTGAGTGGTAGCAGAGAGGACAGTCTATGACTTGGGTGACTGGAGTCTTTTTATGGCCCCAGTGATGTACTGGGCCGTGCGCTCTACCTTCTGTAGCGCCTTACGGTCGGATGCCGAGCAGTTGCCATAGCAGGCAGTGATGCAACCTGTCAGGATGCTCTTGATGGTGCAGCTGTAGAACTTTTTGAGGATCTGGGGACCCATGCCAAATCTTTCCAGTCTCCTGAGGGGGAAAAGGTGTTGTCGTGCCCTCTTCACGACTGTCTTGGTGTGTTTGGACCATGATAGTTCGTTGGTGATGTAGACACCAAGGAACTTGAAACTCTCGACCCGCTCCACTACATCCCCGTCGATCAGCTCCTTTGTCTTGCTCACATTGAGGGGCGGCAGGGTAGCCTAGTGGTTAGAGCGTTGGACTAGTAATCGGAAGGTTGCAAGTTCAAACCCCAGAGCTGATAAGGTACAAATCTGTCATTCTGCCCCTGAACAGGCAGTTAACCCAACCCGTTAATTAAAAAAATACAAAAATGGAGGGAGAGGTTGTTGTCCTGCCACCACACTGCCAGGTCTTTGACCTCCTCCCTATAGGCCGTCTCATTGTTGTCAGTGATCAGGTGATCAGGCCTACCACTGTTGTGTCGTCAGCAAACTTGATGATGGTGTTGGAGTCGTGCTTGGCCTTGCAGTCATGAGTGAACAGGGTGTACAGGAGCGGACTAAGCACGCACACCTGAGGGGCCCCCGTGTTGAGGGTCAGCTTGGCGGATGTGTTGTTGCCTACCCTTACCACCTGAAGGATCCAGGAAGTCCAGGATCCAGTTGCAGAGGGAGGTGTTTAGTCCCAGAGTCCTTAGCTTAGTGATGAGCTTTGTGGGCACTATGGTGTTGAACGCTGAGCTTACACTACCTTTCAAAAGCAATTTTTTAGTTTTTTTGTTAATGTTGTAGCTGGAAACGGCAGATTTATCTGGAATATCTACATAGGTGTAGAGGCCCATTATCAGCAACCATCACTCCTGTGTTCCAATGGCACGTTGTGTTAGCTAATCCAAGTTTATCATTTTAAATGCTAATTGATCATTGGAAAACCCTTTTGTAATTATGTTAGCACAGCTGAAAACTGTTGTGCTGATTTTTAAAGAAACAATACAACTGGCCTTCTTTAGACTAGTTGAGTATCTGGAGCATCAGCATTTGTGGGTTCGATTACAGGCTCAAAATGGCCAGAAACAAATAACTTTCTTCTGAAAGTCTGTTCTTGTTGTGAGAAATGAAGGCTATTCCATGCAAGACATTGCTAAGAAACTGAAGATCTCGTACAACGCTGTGTACTACTCCCTTCACAGAACAGCGCAAATAGGTAGTGGGAGGCCCCGGTGCACAACTGAGCAAGAGGACTGTTAAATGTTAAATGTAGGACAAGTACATTTGAGTGTCAAGTTTGAGAAACAGACGCCTCATAAGTCCTCTACTGGCAGCTTCATTAAATAGTACCCGCAAAACACCAGTCTCAACGTCAACAGTGAAGAGGCGACACCGGGATGCTGGCCTTCTAGGCAGAGTTGCAAAGAAAAGAACATCTCAGACTGGCCAATAAAAATAAAATATTAAGATGGGTAAAGAACACAGACACTGGACAGAGGAACTCTGCCTAGAAGGCCAGCATCCCGGAGTCGCCTCCTCACTGTTGACGTTGAGACTGGTTTTTTGCAAGTACCATTCTGGAGTTTTGCGGGTACAGTTTTCATCTGTGCTAATATAATTGCAAAAGGGTTTTCTAATGATCAATTATCCTTTTAAAATGATAAACTTGGATTAGCTAACACAACGTGCCATTGGAACACAGGAGTGATGGTTGCTGATAATGGGCCTCTGTACGCCTATGTAGATATTCCATAGAAAATCAGCCGTTTCCAGCAACAAAAGTAATTTACAACATTAACATTGTCATCACTGTATTTCTGATCAATTTGATGTATATTTTAATGGACAAAAAAATGTGCTTGTCTTTAAAAAATAAAGACATTTCTCAGTGACCCCAAACTTTTGAACGGTAGTGTATGTGCTGAGTCGTACTCTGATGCATTCTGCCTAAAACAAAAAAATATCTTGCATAGTTTTGCATACTTAAGTCTTGCATAATTTGTTTTGTTTCTGCATTGAAAGTGGCAAATATCAAGTTGATTCGATCGCAATTGCCACACTAAAGGGAAACGTGTTAATAACTAAGAGAGAGGGAAAACTCTAGAAAGTTGAGTGAATTTCAATCTCATCTCCTTATGATATTTGTTCTGCACAGCAGACCTGGGCGAACTGCACTGCTGTCTCGGGGCAGTTTAGAGGGAACATTGGGTATGAACACTTTCCGAAGCCGTACTAAAACCCATGAGATTAAATTGATAGACCCGTGGAGGTTAAACTTATCGCCCTCTCTGTGTAATACATCACAGATATAGAGGGGAATTGTATAATGTAATTGTTGTGACAATAGAATGTCTTTTACTTAGCAACGGACAGAATTGTGGTCTGGTACACCTAGGAAATATGACGTCTTGAACTTCGAGAGCATACCCAGTGTCTTGTTTTGTATTTAATTAAGGTAAGTGAACAGCACAATTTTGCGGACATAAAATCTGATGTCAACATTTATTTATTCCACCTGAAATTATATTTTAGTTTCCCTTTCAAATGTTGGTGCTGCTATGTTTTCCCCAGAGTTGAAATATGCCAGTAGATATTGAATTCTTCCTCCTTAGTAAGACAAGAGGATGGACTCGAGGCTAGACGGTGACTGCTTATCTTTTATGGTTTTCTTTTGTCGTGTAATGAAGTCCTTTATCAAATGCAGGGTCAGGAGAAAACACGGGCCTGAGCACAGAGCGGAGACGGAGCCTGGCGGCGCTGTTGTGATGATCACCATGCCGATGACGTCGCCACGCGCTCCTCTCTCTCCCCGGGACCACTGGAGCCTCTGAAAACATCTGGGCCCTTTGATGGGAAAAATTACGTTTTTGGTCCAAATGACTCTATAATTTGGCACTTCCAGTCAGTCGAAACGCTTGATGCATCATTATTCGCGGGTCAGTAGAAAAAGTGCCTGCAACTCGGGCTTTCTGGCATGATTAAAAAACTATAAATGCGTCATTTAAGAAATTGCCGCTGTCAACGGGAAGCACGATGCGTGCATAAAACCCATTATGTGGAGGAGCTAATGAAAGGCCTTTACCCCAAAAAATAATTTTAGTAATTTAATAAATAAATTGTGGAATTTATTGAATGCTGCTTGGCACTGAAGGGAGGTTGTTTTTTCTCTCCAAATACAGTAATGTATTATGTCCTAATGTATTGTTCCAGCAGAACTGATTTCTGGCTCCCAGTTAATGAAGTACCATTTGGAAATGAGAACTTGTTCTCGATTTCCCTTTCTGATTGCATGTGGAAATGATAAATAAACGGTATAAAACCTACCCCCGTCTGATCCCTTTTGTGCAAAAAAACTCAGATTTCAACAGTATCACTTTTCAGTAGGACTAGTAACTCATGGTCGGTACTGTGCGTAGCACGTTGGTTTGACATTTTTATTGTGCTTAATCCTTTACAAAACATAGATACACAAGTTGATACACTGATAATATATATATACAGGGAATGTGGACAGTTTTAAAATACTGGTTGATCAAATGTTATAAAGCATTTCCTCAGATGGAAAAAATCTTATGAGAAACTGCTAGAAGAAACCTCTGTAATTGTTGTCTGTTCCTCTTCAGACACTTGGCAAAAATCTCCTGGGGTCAAATTAATTTCCAGGCCTCAGCTTATTGAACCGTGCTGTCACCGCATATTAAATTCAGCCCTGGGTCCTCCTCACACCTTGGCCCTCAAAGTTCTACCTGTTTTCAGCATCGCAAATAGCCTCCTCTTTCATTTTCTGACAGCTTACGGTTTTCCTTGTAGATTTGTCATTGTGCATCGTTTCATGCAAGCACTGGGGTGCTATTTTCCTTTGAATTAAATTGATCTAACTATTGTCTTCCTTTCTTTGCTGTAACTCTCTATGATGTCACACTTTCTGCTATTGTGTTCAACCGGCTCATTCCTAGGCATGGGAGGGACACTATATTGTGTATTAATTCTAATTACTGGCTTGTCTTGGCTGCCCGAAGAGATGAGCTTAAACGAATGAATCAACAGACATGCATATGGGAGTCTTGATCTTTATCTCAGCTGGTCTACCCAATCATATCATGTAGACATTTTCGGTGGAGGCTTGGTCCGGGCTTTAACTAAGCAGCAGGCTTACCACCATTTTGTTAGTGTTTTGTGTAGAAATCCACATTCAGTATGTCCACCTGTATGTTTATGGTGATATATTCTACGCTGGTTCGAGCTGATCTTCTGCCAGATAAATTAGCCTATAACACTTAAAAAAGGGACGTCATGTATCAAGCCCCTTGGAGCGATTAAACACACAGAGGCTGAGTTATAATGTACCCTGTTGTTCCTGATACGAGGACAAATGTAAATTATATTGCGGCTTACATTTATTTTTATTTTTTTAAAGCCACAAGCAACTGTAATGTATTCAATGAAAGTCGTCTGCCAAAGAAAGGCTGGAGGACCTTACCACCAGCAATTATTTAGAGTATCTTATTGGTCCACAGTGCATTCATGTCAGGGGAATCTTTTCATTATCAACAATTTGAACCTGAGATTTAACGTCAGCATCTTTGCATGCATTTAAATGGCAGTTATATACTTATTTTCAGTTAGGCAGACATATCCTCAGCTAGAATTTGACCGATAAGTGAATATGACGTTTAATGTACAGTGTAACATTACCTGTATCTCCCCCCCCCCCCCTTTTCTCTCCTGCAGGGCCACGTAGGTACAACCGCAACCAAAAAAATTGACGTCTACCTCTCGATGCAGTCTGCACAGGAGAAACTGCATCCCATGATGGTGGTGACCATCGCCAACGCTCGGGTCCACGACCTCATTGGCCTCATCTGCTGGCAGTACACCAGCGAGGGCCGCGAACCCAAACTCAAGTGAGTGTCCATTGACAGTATGGCCTGTCCCAATTATCTATCCCCCCCAAGTGTGCACTTGTTCAATATCTTTCTCTGATTTGAAAAGAAATGACTGACATAAGAAATATGGTGTAAACTCTTTCTAGCCCAGGGGTTTCTAACAGGTAGATCTCCCTCTAGCCTAGGGTTTCTAACAGGTAGATCTCCCTCTAACCCAGGGGTTTCCATCAGGTAGATCTCCCTCTAACCCAGGGGTTTCTAACAGGTAGATCTCCCTCTAACCTAGGGGTTTCTATCAGGTAGATCTCCCTCTAGCTCAGGGTTTTCCATCAGGTAGATCTCCCTCTAACCCAGGGGTTTCTAACAGGTAGATCTCCCTCTAGCTCAGGGTTTTCCATCAGGTAGATCTCCCTCTAACCCAGGGGTTTCTCACAGGTAGATCTCCCTCTAGCCCAGGGGTTTCTCACAGGTAGATCTCCCTCTAGCCCAGGGGTTTCTCACAGGTAGATCTCCCTCTAGCCCAGGGGTTTCTCACAGGTAGATCTCCCTCTAGCCCAGGGGTTTCTCACAGGTAGATCTCCCTCTAACCCAGGGGTTTCTCACAGGTAGATCTCCCTCTAGCCCAGGGGTTTCTCACAGGTAGATCTCCCTCTAGCCCAGGGGTTTCTCACAGGTAGATCTCCCTCTAACCCAGGGGTTTCTCACAGGTAGATCTCCCTCTAGCCCAGGGGTTTCTCACAGGTAGATCTCCCTCTAGCCCAGGGGTTTCTCACAGGTAGATCTCCCTCTAGCTCAGGGTTTTCCATCAGGTAGATCTCCCTCTAACCCAGGGGTTTCTCACAGGTAGATCTCCCTCTAGCCCAGGGGTTTCTCACAGGTAGATCTCCCTCTAGCCCAGGGGTTTCTCACAGGTAGATCTCCCTCTAGCCCAGGGGTTTCTCACAGGTAGATCTCCCTCTAGCCCAGGGGTTTCTCACAGGTAGATCTCCCTCTAGCCCAGGGGTTTCTCACAGGTAGATCTCCCTCTAGCCCAGGGGTTTCTCACAGGTAGATCTCCCTCTAGCCCAGGGGACTACCCATAGCTCTCAGCTCCCCTATGAGTATCTCACCAAGCAATTCTGAAAGTACATGCATTTGTTTTTAATATGTTCCATCGCAAACTGTCATAAACATATAGCTCCCGCCTTCTATCCAATCAGAAGCCACATTGACATTATCCTAGCCCTGCTTAGCCACTATTGGCTTAAAAAGCCAAATTTAACAATATTGCTGTTTGTCTATTTGGGGTGCAGAGTTGTCTATCGATGCTATTTAATGATGACCATCTTATGGGTAGACAAAGACTTTCCCCCGAAACCTTCTCAATTAAATATTAACTTCAAAGTAGACTTACCTGACAGAAAGACATCATGAATATTTATATGGATTAAGTGGCCCTTGTTTTTGCACATTCTGCCATGACGTGTGCTGTATCGGTCGACCTGACAGAAACATCACTAAGACCGACACGTTCCTCTTTCTAAATACACCCCACAAAAACCTGACAGAAACATCACTAAGACCGACACATTCCTCTTTCTAAATACACCCCACAAAAATCTGACCTCCAAAATCGGTCTTCTGGTGTGATTTAGGCATTGACATGGACTCAGAACATACATTTTAGTTGTTTCTCTATGAATAATTGTAATATTGAGAGTCAAATATAATTTCATGCGGCCTCTTAGTGTTTTGTTGTCCATTATTTGACAAGGTATATTAAAAGATAACATGTCTCTTGTACACCAAGGCCTTGGGAAAGAGTTGCAGGGTAGAGAAGTATATGCCTATTTGAAATAGAATTGCAGCTCGGGGACCCCTTGCCATAGCCTATGCTTCCAGTAATTCAATGCTTTTAGACTTGTGGGAAGTAGTGACCACTCAAACAAAAAATACACCAACATAATTTATGAAAATACAAACACAAAAATGACAATATAATAACATTATGAACTAGTGGATGTGTTTGAGCCAGGGTTGGGGTCAGCGCAGAAACCGAAAGTCCAAAAAATTGAGGAATATTGTCATTTCGGGTTTACTTGCTGAACTCACTGAATTTAAAATGGAATTGACCCCAACCCTGATTTGAACAGTAAAATACTTTCTTTGGATAATCATCTGTCTGTGATATCTGGTCTAATGTGTTCCCCTATCGATCGCCAGCGTCTCATCATCACAACACTAAGATTTCTCCCCTTGTTTACTTGAATAGTCTCCACGGTTCACACAATCAACCGTGGAAGAATGCAACTCCTCGGTCTGTGGCACAACATCAGGATTTATTAGATAGCCAGTCTGAAAGTGGATACTGTTTGGAGGGGAGGAGGAGAGGGGGGGGGGGGGGGACAGAGAAAGAATGCATAATAAGAGAGAGAGAGGGGGGGGGTGTAACAAAACAACAACAAAACACCCAGCCAGCACAAAGCCCAATGTGGACAGTTGGGAGGTTGAGGTGGGACATGAGTGGCATAGCAATGAGCCTTTAGTCCCCTGGAGGGCCCTGCCATACACAGTGAAGAGGAAGGGATGAGAAGGAGAGAAGAGGTACAGATCAAGGATGATAGGGGGTACACTCACCCCTCCTTTCTGTAGAAATGACATGACCTTTGAACCCACCCCCCACCACCACCACCTAAAGCAGTTCTTGTCCCTAGGGAAGAGCCCTGGGCCACTATGATAATGGATCTGATGAAGGCTGGAGACAGTGGAGAGCTCTAGGTGCTGAGATGCAGTGCGTAGATGAACCCTGAGAGTGCTTGCTGAGTGGTTACAAGGCGTTATTCGCTAGCTACGCCAGAGTTCAAAGGTGCTCTTAAATCTTCATATTAGAAACAAAAAATACCAAGTCGCTCTTTATAATGGGTGCAAATTAGAAAGTTCTTCGTTAACTTGGCACGTCTACATGGATAATGAAATTGACATGCTGGCCATTCCAATGAAAAGTGTTTGATATTTAAAAGAAGGTAGCAAATGAGTCCTTGGTCCCCTGGAGGGCCCTGCCACGTGCAGAGGAGAGGAACAGATAGAGGGTATAATCACCCCTCCCTTCTGTGGAAATGACAGTGACCTTTGACCCCCACCACCACCACCAAATTGCAGAATAAAGAAAGACTGAAGGGATGAGGTGGAGTGATTGTTGTTTTACAAAACTGGTAAATGATAAAAGTTAGCAGTTTGTTAAGCTTGTGTGAATCAATACGCCACGTTCATGAAGAGCGCTATTAGTGGAAGAAGTGTTTCTCCGAATGTAGGCGGAGCACAAATCCCCTTGAGACTAGATGGTTGCAAATAGAATATACAGTCTGTTTCAAAGTTTTGTATTTCTGTACTTATCTTCTAATTTCTAGAACAGTACTTG
Organism: Oncorhynchus nerka; assembly: GCF_034236695.1. Classification (NCBI taxonomy): domain Eukaryota; kingdom Metazoa; phylum Chordata; class Actinopteri; order Salmoniformes; family Salmonidae; genus Oncorhynchus; species Oncorhynchus nerka. The sequence continues at coordinate 9,234,560 of NC_088399.1, forward strand.
TGACTTGTGGCTCGAGGGATGCTTGTCTTTACTCTCTTGTCTTTCGGGAAACAGTGAGTGTTTGTACGACAGGGAACCAGACGAGACGATGTGCTGTGAGAATGACTGAAAGAGGTGGGAGGAGCGAGGGAAAGGAGAGAGGGAAAGCGGTACAGGGATAATTGTGGTACAGTCGGTGTTGGGTGTGGAAACTGACTTGTCGGATGGGTTTGCGATTTTCCCGTCCCCCACATCTCTTTCAAATCTCTCTCGTTACGTCCCACCTCTCTCGCCCCCTCTCTCCACCCTCTCTCCCCTCTCCACCCTGTCTCTCCTCTCCACCCTCTCTCTCTTCTCTCCACCCTCTCTCTCTCCTCTCCACCCTCCACCCTTCTCTCCACCCTCTCCTCCTCTCCACCCTCCTCTCTCCTCTCCACCCTCTCCACCCTCTCTCTCTCCTCTCCACCCCTCTCTCTCCTCTCCTCTCTCTCCACCCTCTCTCTCTCCCTCTCCACCCTCTCTCTCTCCTCTCCACCCTCTCTCTCCTCTCCACCCTCTCTCTCTCCTCTCCACCCTCTCTCTCTCCTCTCCACCCCTCTCTCTCTCTCTCCACCTCCACCCTCTCTCTCTCCTCTCCACCCCCTCTCTCCTCTCCACCCTCTCTCTCTCCTCTCCACCCTCTCTCTCCTCTCCACCCTCTCTCTCTCTCTCTCTCCCCCTCTCTCTCCTCTCCACCCCTCTCTCTCTCTCCACCTCTCTCTCTCTCTCCTCCACCCCCCTCTCCTCTCTCCTCTCCACCCCTCTCTCTCCTCTCCACCCTCTCTCTCTCCTCTCCACCCTCTCTCTCCTCTCCACCTCTCTCTCCTCTCCACCCTCCTCTCCTCTCCACCCTCTCCTCCTCTCCACCCCTCTCTCTCCTCTCCACCCTCTCTCCACCCTCTCTCTCTCCTCTCCACCCTCTCTCTCTCCTCTCCACCCCCTCTCTCCCCTCTCTCCTCTCCACCCCTCTCTCTCCTTTCCACCCTCTCTCTCCTTTCCACCCTCTCCTCTCCACCCTCTCTCTCCTCTCCACCCTCTCTCTCCCTCCCTCCCTGCCTCCCTCGCTCCACCTGCTCTCTCTCTCTCTCTTTCTTTCTGTCTCTCTGTCTCTGTCTGTCTGGGTGACAGACTGGCTGACAGGATGTCTTTACTGTTAGGACCAGCACCACCAGACTGACTGACAGGATGTCTTTTACTGTTAGGACCAGCACCACCAGACTGACTAACAGGTAGGACCAGCACCACCAGACTGACTGACAGGATGTCTTTTACTGTTAGGACCAGCACCACCAGACTGACTGACAGGTAGGACCAGCACCACCAGACTGACTGACAGGATGTCTTTAATGGTAGGGCCAGCACCACCAGACTGACTGACAGGATGTCTTTACTGGTAGGACCAGCACCACCAGACTGACTGACAGGATGTCTTTAATGGTAGGGCCAGCACCACCAAGACTGACTGACAGGATGTCTTTACTGGTAGGACCAGCACCACCAGACTGACTGACAGGATGTCTTTACTGGTATGGCCAGCACCACCAGACTGACTGACAGGATGTCTTTACTGGTAGGACCAGCACCACCAGACTGACTGACAGGATGTCTTTACTGGTAGGACCAGCACCACCAGACTGACTGACAGGATGTCTTTACTGGTATGGCCAGCACCACCAGACTGACTGACAGGATGTCTTTACTGGTAGGACCAGCACCACCAGACTGACTGACAGGGTCTTTAGGACCAGCACCACCAGACTGACTGACAGGATGTCTTTACTGGTAGGACCAGCACCACCAGACTGACTGACAGGATGTCTTTACTGGTATAGCCAGCACCACCAGACTGACTGACAGGTAGGACCAGCACCACCAGACTGACTGACAGGATGTCTTTACTGGTAGGACCAGCACCACCAGACTGACTGACGGGATGTATTTTACTGTTAGGACCAGCACCACCAGACTGACTGACAGGATGTCTTTTACTGTTAGGACCAGCACCACCAGACTGACTGACAGGTAGGACCAGCACCACCAGACTGACTGACAGGTAGGACCAGCACCACCAGACTGACTGACAGGTAGGACCAGCACCACCAGACTGACTGACAGGTAGGACCAGCACCACCAGACTGACTGACAGGTAGGACCAGCACCACCAGACTGACTGACGGGATGTATTTTACTGTTAGGACCAGCACCACCAGACTGACTGACAGGTAGGACCAGCACCACCAGACTGACTGACAGGTAGGACCAGCACCACCAGACTGACTGACAGGTAGGACCAGCACCACCAGACTGACTGATGTCAGGTAGGACCAGCACCACCAGACTGACTGACAGGATGTCTTTACTGTAGGACCAGCACCACCAGACTGACTGACAGGTAGGACCAGCACCACCAGACTGACTGACTGGTAGGACCAGCACCACCAGACTGACTGACAGGATGTCTTTTACTGTTAGGACCAGCACCACCAGACTGACTGACAGGTAGGACCAGCACCACCAGTTGACTGACAGGTAGGACCAGCACCACCAGAGCACAGGTAGGACCAGCACCACCATTTGACTGACAGGTAGGACCAGCACCACCAGACTGACTGACATGATGTATTTTTTGACTGACAGGTAGGACCAGCACCACCAGACTGACTGACAGGTAGGACCAGCACCACCAGACTGACTGACAGGTAGGACCAGCACCACCAGACTGACTGACAGGATGAGCACCTGCTAAATGACAAAAATGTCAAATGTAAATGTTTTACATACAGATCTCATATTACTATATTGAATTAAATGTTTTTTAAACATTGTTTTAATATTGATATCATAAATGTATCATTTGTACAGTTCTCTATTAAATATGTAGTTATTTGTTCCAGTTGACTGTGTGAAACCTAGCAGTACACTTATTTTTCTGAGAGTGAGGTGGATATATTGCGAAAATACATAATTATTTGTCTCTGAAATCATCAAGTGATAGATTTTAAACAAATACATGTCTGTCATTGAACAACCCCATGCCATGATTAGATAGTGAAAAAGCACACCAATCTCTTTCATAATTTCCTTAATTAAACAATAAAAGCTAATTGATCAACATTTATGAAAATGGATATATAGTGTTTTGGAATGAGTATGTTATCACTAGCAGCATCATATCACCAGGTAATATTCTGAGTATGTTGTCTATCACTAGCAGCACCATATCACCAGGTAACATTCTGAGTATGTTGTCTAACAGCACCATATCACCAGGTAACATTCTGAGTATGTTGTCTATCACTAGCAGCACCATATCACCAGGTAACATTCTGAGTATGTTGTCTATCACTAGCAGCACCATATCACCAGGTAACATTCTGAGTATGTTGTCTATCACTAGCAGCACCATATCACCAGGTAACATTCTGAGTATGTTGTCTAGCAGCACCATATCACCAGGTAACATTCTGAGTATGTTGTCTATCACTAGCAGCACCATATCACCAGGTAACATTCTGAGTATGTTGTCTAACACTAGCAGCACCATATCACCAGGTAACATTCTGAGTATGTTGTCTAACACTAGCAGCACCATATCACCAGGTAACATTCTGAGTATGTTGTCTATCACTAGCAGCACCATATCACCAGGTAACATTCTGAGTATGTTGTCTAACACTAGCAGCACCATATCACCAGGTAACATTCTGAGTATGTTGTCTAACAGCACCATATCACCAGGTAACATTCTGAGTATGTTGTCTATCACTAGCAGCACCATATCACCAGGTAACATTCTGAGTATGTTGTCTATCACTAGCAGCACCATATCACCAGGTAACATTCTGAGTATGTTGTCTATCACTAGCACCACCATATCACCAGGTAACATTCTGAGTATGTTGTCTATCACTAGCAGCACCATATCACCAGGTAACATTCTGAGTATGTTGTCTATCACTAGCAGCACCATATCACCAGGTAACATTCTGAGTATGTTGTCTAACACTAGCAGCACCATATCACCAGGTAACATTCTGAGTATGTTGTCTATCACTAGCAGCACCATATCACCAGGTAACATTCTGAGTATGTTGTCTATCACTAGCAGCACCATATCACCAGGTAACATTCTGAGTATGTTGTCTAACAGCACCATATCACCAGGTAACATTCTGAGTATGTTGTCTATCACTAACAGCACCATATCACCAGGTAACATTCTGAGTATGTTGTCTATCACTAGCAGCACCATATCACCAGGTAACATTCTGAGTATGTTGTCTATCACTAACAGCACCATATCACCAGGTAACATTCTGAGTATGTTGTCTAACAGCACCATATCACCAGGTAACATTCTGAGTATGTTGTCTATCACTAGCAGCACCATATCAGCAGGTAACATTCTGAGTATGTTGTCTATCACTAACAGCACCATATCACCAGGTAACATTCTGAGTATGTTGTCTATCACTAGCAGCACCATATCACCAGGTAACATTCTGAGTATGTTGTCTATCACTAGCAGCACCATATCACCAGGTAACATTCTGAGTATGTTGTCTATCACTAGCAGCACCATATCACCAGGTAACATTCTGAGTATGTTGTCTATCACTAGCAGCACCATATCACCAGGTAACATTCTGAGTATGTTGTCTATCAGCACCATATCACCAGGTAACATTCTGAGTATGTTGTCTATCACTAACAGCACCATATCACCAGGTAACATTCTGAGTATGTTGTCTATCACTAGCAGCACCATATCACCAGGTAACATTCTAAGTTTGTTGTCTAACAGCACCATATCACCAGGTAACACTGAGTATGTGTAAATGTACGTGATGGAAGTGATGGAAAGAAAGGCTTTTGGAGGGATACACACAGAGCTCTCTGCGTTCCCAGACCCCCAAGTTGTTCCATTCTATACACCCCACTAGAACAAGCCCCTCTCTGTTGTCTCCATTTTAATTACCCTCTCTTTTAATTGCCCCGACGGCGTAAATCGTGTCGCTGTTTGTTTTGTTCAGTGTCTGTCATTGTTACTTTCCAAAGCTGGGGGCGGTCGTAGCCGCTCTAAGGTTTTCATGGAAACCGTGAATGGATGCCAAGACGGTGCTTCAGGGGGTTGGGGTAGGGCAGAGTGTGGGGACTCTTTAGGGGGTGGGGGCAGAGAGAGGGTACTCTTTAGAGGGTAGGGGCAGAGAGAGGGTACTCTTTAGGGGGTGGGGGCAGAGAGAGGGTACTCTTTAGAGGGTAGGGGCAGAGAGAGAGGGGGTGGGGGGAGAGGGTACTCTTTAGGGGGTGGGGGCAGAGAGAGGGTACTCTTTAGGGGGTGGGTGCAGAGAGAGGGTACTCTTTAGGGGTGGGGGTGGAATGAGAGTGGACTAGGGTTGGGGGCGGAGATAGGAGACTAGGGGGTGGAGTGGGACAGAGAGAGGAGACTAGGGGGTGGGGTGGAGAGAGGGGACTAGGGGGTGGGTACTCAATTTATTTAACCTTTATTTAACTAGGCAAGTAAGTTAAGAACAAATTCATATTTACAATGACACCCTACACCGACCAAACCTGGACGCCGCTGGGCCAATTGTGCACCGCCCTGTGGTACTCCCAATCACGGCCAGTTGTGATACAGCCTGGGTTCGAACCAGGGTCTCGAGGGACACCTCTAGCACTGAGATGCTAGCAGAGAGCGAGGTTATGGACACAAGTGTTGCTGACAGGATTGTGTGGACTGTTTTAAAGTGTGTGCACACACACACACACACACACACACACACAAAAGTACATACACAAATGCATGCATGCACTGAACTGAACTCCATTTCACTTTAACAGAGTTTGGCTTCACGGTCACTTTGCTAGCAGATCTATTCTTTATTCACTGATGTAACAAATATTAAATATTGTCACTCCCTTTTTCTCTCATCCTCCCTGTTTCTGTCCCTCCTACCTCCCTCTCATCCTCCCTGTTTCTGTCCCTCCTAACTCCCTCTCATCCTCTTTGTTTCTGTCCCTCCTACCTCCCTCTCATCCTCCCTGTTTCTGTCCCTCCTACCTCCCTCCTACTTCCCTCTCATCCTCCCTGTTTCTTTCCCTCCTACCTCCCTCCTACTTTCCTCTCATCCTCCCTGTTTCTTTCCCTCCTACCTCCCTCTCATCCTCCCTGTTTCTGTCCCTCCTACCTCCCTCTCATATCCTGCTTTTCGTTCTCTTTTCTGTCTCTATATTTCTCTGTTTCTCTTTCTTTCCTATCCTCCCTCTTTCTCTCTCAACCCTCTGCCCCCCTTTTTTCTCTGCCTCTCTCTGTTATCCTTCCTCTCTCTCTCTCCCCTTGTTCTTTTTCTCTGCCTCTCTCTCCTATCCTTCCTCTCTCTCTCCCCTTGTTCTTTTTCTCTGCCTCTCTCTCCTATCCTTCCTCTCTCTCTCCCCTTGTTCTTTTTCTCTGCCTCTCTCTCCTATCCTTCCTCTCTCTCTCCCCTTGTTCTTTTTCTCTGCCTCTCTCTCCTATCCTTCCCTCTCTCTCTCCCCCTGTTCTTTTTCTCTGCCTCTCTCCTATCCTTCCCCCCCACCTGTTTTTCTCTGCCTCTCTCTCCTATCCTTCCTCTCTCTCCCCCCTGTTCTCTCTCTCTCTCCTCCAGTGAGAACGTGAATGCATACTGCCTCCACATAGCAGAGGATGACGGGGAGGTGGACACAGACTTCCCCCCTTTGGACTCCAATGAGCCCATCCACAAGTTTGGTTTCAGCACTCTGGCCCTGGTCGAGAAGTACTCGTCCCCCGGCCTGGCCGCCAAGCAGTCCCTCTTTGTACGAATGTAAGTCCTTATAAAGCAACCATAACATAGTCCTTCCTTTGGCTCAGTTGGGAGAGCATAGCGCTAGCAACGCTAGGGTTCTGGATTCAGGGCGTGTAGCCTTGCGGTTAAGAGAGTTGGGCCAGTAACTGAAAGATTGCATGTTCGAATCCCCAAGCCGACAAAGCAGAATATGTGCCGTTGTGCCCTTGAGCAAGGCAGTTAACCCCAAACAACAACTACTCCCCGGCTGCTGATGATATATATTTTAAAAATGTCAACTGTTTCCATCCCTAGATTTGACATCCATAGATTTCAACACCTACTTTTTTATCTTGAGACTGAGTTAAGATTGTTAAGGGGGAAGAAGGAAAACAGTACAAGGCAATCCTTTTAGGGTCTATTTCCACTGAAACAGCATGCAATTCACATGGTGCTTTTCTTGGAGCAAAGCAAACGGCTGGCCAAGGGAACGTTATAAGGGAACATGTGGCCTCCATATTAGCTGTTAAACACGATAAACAGAACAATATGAGATTTTAGCCAGGCTTTGTAATACAGTTGATCTGTAGATTCCACCTGTCAAACCTTCACTGATTGATTGTGCACACAAAAACATTTTGACACACACGCACGCACACGCACACAGTTATTATGCCCCATAACCAAGAGCCACATACATGGTGACGATGAAATGCTGTTACCCCGGATGGACATATTATTTATCCAATATGTATGTTTTCTCATAAGACCATTTGTCAAGCAATTTGTAAGCAGCGTCCAAATACAGGCCTTGGTCCGTCCGATAAGCAGTCCGTAATGACAGTCTGATTAAAACGAGCAATCAGATTCTGATTATGCATTTCCTCCAGCTTATAATTATAGGCCGTTTTCAATTTCAAAAGCTTTTCACTTTCACATACCTTTCTTTTTTTTCTTTCTCCTCTTCGGCTCTGTTTTTCAGCAGAGGAAAAGTGTAAAGGCCTAAGAATTCTGAAAGCCTTGCCAAAATGAAAAAGTGAAAGCCAATCAAAAAAAAAGTTTAAAAAAAAAGAACCCTCCTCCTACCCAATGAGAAATGTGTATTTCGTCAGTCGCAAATCCAGGAAAGGAAACAACCACCTCCCCATCACCAAGTCTCCTCCTCCTCCTCTCCCACCACCCTTTATTTCCCCGAATATTCATCACAGCGATCGCAATGATTCCAGAAGTCCAGATGTCAAGCTGCAAACTCGTGTTGTACGTTGTATTACGCTCTAAATTTTTCAGCTCTGACTCGGTTTCCTTTTTGGCACAGGACCCTGTCTGGAAACCAGTCCCCCTTTTTACCCTGTTTGGAAACCAGTCTCCCGTTTCTCTCCCTCCTCCCGAGGAACACTTTGTTTATTGAATTGGATAAATGAATTGGCTAGTCATTAAGTATGACATGGTTATATCAGGCTTTAGTTATCAAAGTAGATTTTGTTTCTGAATTGTCAGGCGATATGCTCTGACATAATGTGTAGATACGTTGTTGTGTTTTAATCTCTGTGTGATAAAATATGTTAATCTCTGTGAGAGTGGGTCTAGGAGATGTTAATCTCTCTGAGAGTTGTTCTAGGAGATGTTAATCTCTCTGAGAGTGGGTCTAGGAGATGTTAATCTCTGTGAGAGTGGGTCTAGGAGATGTTAATCTCTCTGAGAGTTGTTCTAGGAGATGTTAATCTCTCTGTGAGAGTGGGTCTAGGAGATGTTAATCTCTCTGTGAGAGTTGTTCTAGGAGATGTTAATCTCTCTGTGAGAGTGGGTCTAGGAGATGTTAATCTCTCTGTGAGAGTGGGGGTAGGAGATGTTAATCTCTGTGAGAGTGGGTCTAGGAGATGTTAATCTCTCTGAGAGTTGTTCTAGGAGATGTTAATCTCTCTGTGAGAGTGGGTCTAGGAGATGTTAATCTCTCTGTGAGAGTGGGTCTAGGAGATGTTCATCTCTGTGAGTATTAAGCCAGCTGAAGTGACACAACCTCAGCCCGACATGTGGTCATCTTTTCCTCTGTCAAGTACATGGAAAACGTCTCTCTTGGTTCTTTGGAATCAATTTCAGTGATTGCTTAGGTTTGTGGAGAATTTGGGTCAGCCCTTAACATACTGTTCATTTCATGGACGGTTAAAGAGGAGAGCATCGAACTTGCCTTTGAAAACTTCTATAAACTTTGAATGGATGTTTTTGAAATCAAGTTTAACCAATCCAAGATTAGCTCTAGCCTCCTCATTCTCAACAATACTGATGTCAATAGGAATTTTCAGATCTGCCCTCTTGTTTTTTGTTGTTTTCCTTACCCTCAGTTAGAACAGTTTACCCCCAGTTAGAACAGTTTACCCCCAGTTAGAACAGTTTACCCCCAGTTAGAACAGTTTACCCCCAGTTAGAACAGTTTACCCCCAGTTAGAACAGTTTACCCCCAGTTAGAACAGTTTACCCCCAGTTGGAGCAGTTTACCCCCAGTTGCAGCAGTTTACCCCCAGTTGCAGCAGTTTACCCCCAGTTGGAGCAGTTTACCCCCAGTTGGAGCAGTTTACCCCCAGTTGGAGCAGTTTACCCCCAGTTGGAGCAGTTTACCCCCAGTTAGAACAGTTTACCCCCAGTTAGAACAGTTTACCCCCAGTTAAGAACAGTTTACCCCCAATTAGAACAGTTTACCCCCTCACCCAGTTGGAGCAGTTTACCCCAGTTAGAACAGTTTATCCTCAGTTAGAACAGTTTACCCCCAGTTAGAACAGTTTACCCCCAGTTAGAACAGTTTATCCCCAGTTAGAACAGTTTACCCCCAGTTAGAACAGTTTACCCCCAGTTAGAACAGTTTATCCCCAGTTAGAACAGTTTACCCCCAGTTAGAACAGTTTACCCCCAGTTAGAACAGTTTATCCCCAGTTAGAACAGTTTACCCCCAGTTAGAACAGTTTACCCCCAACAGTTTACCCCCAGTTGGAGCAGTTTACCCCCAGTTGGAGCAGTTTACCCCCAGTTGGAGCAGTTTACCCCCAGTTGGAGCAGTTTACCCCGGTTAGAACAGTTTACCCCCAATTAGAACAGTTTACCCCCTCACCCAGTTGGAGCAGTTTACCCCCAGTTAGAACAGTTTACCCCCAGTTAGAACAGTTTATCCTCAGTTAGAACAGTTTACCCCCAGTTAGAACAGTTTACCCCAGTTAGAACAGTTTACCCCAGTTAGAACAGTTTACCCCCAGTTAGAACAGTTTACCCCCAGTTAGAACAGTTTATCCCCAGTTAGAACAGTTTACCCCCAGTTAGAACAGTTTACCCCCAGTTAGAACAGTTTACCCCCAGTTAGAACAGTTTACCCCCAGTTAGAACAGTTTACCCCCAGTTAGAACAGTTTATCCCCAGTTAGAACAGTTTATCCCCAGTTAGAACAGTTTACATTTACATTTACATTTAAGTCATTTACCCCCAGTTAGAACAGTTTACCCCCAGTTAGAACATTTTACCCCAGTTAGAACAGTTTACCCCCTCCCCAGTTGGAGCAGTTTACCCCCAGTTGGGAGTGGGGTGGGGATTCCAACGCTCTAACCACTAGGCTACGCTGGAGCGGTTTACCCTCAGTTGGAGCAGTTTACCCCCAGTTGGAGCAGTTTACCCCCAGTTGGAGCAGTTTACCCCAGTTGGAGCAGTTTACCCCAGTTGGAACAGTTTACCCCCAGTTGGAACAGTTTACCCCCTAGTTGGAGCAGTTTACCCCTAGTTGGAGCAGTTTACCCCCAGTTGGAGCAGTTTACCCTCAGTTGGAACAGTTTACCCTATGTTGGAGCAGTTTACCCCCAGTTGGAGCAGTTTACCCCAGTTGGAGCAGTTTACCCCCAGTTGGAACAGTTTACCCCCAGTTGGAACAGTTTACCCCCAGTTGGAACAGTTTACCCCCAGTTGGAACAGTTTACCCCTAGTTGGAGCAGTTTACCCCCAGTTGGAGCAGTTTACCCTCAGTTGGAACAGTTTACCCTATGTTGGAGCAGTTTACCCCCAGTTGGAGCAGTTTACCCCGGTTGGAGCAGTTTACCCCGGTTGGAGCAGTTTACCCCGGTTGGAACAGTTTACCCCCGGTTGGAACAGTTTACCCCGGTTGGAACAGTTTACCCCGGTTGGAACAGTTTACCCCCGGTTGGAACAGTTTACCCCCAATTGGAACAGTTTACCCCCGGTTGGAACAGTTTACCCCCAGTTGGAACAGTTTACCCCCTCCACACACACTCAATCTTAGGACCTACTGAAGAGATGATTCTTCAATAAAGACTTAAAGGTCGAGACCAAGTCTGTGTCTCTCACATTGATTGGCAGACTATTCCATAAAAATGTCGCTCTATAGGAGAAAACCCTGCCTCCAGCAATTTGCTTAGAAATTCAAGGGACAGTAAGGAGGCCAACGTCTTGTGACTGTAGCGTACTTGTCGGTATGTACGGCAGGACCAAATCGGAGAGATTGGTAGGAGCAAACCCATGTAATGCCTTATAGGCATAGAGGTCCTGATTAGCAGGAAGCTTGGCCCCAGTGATGTACTGGGTGTACGCACTACCCTCTCTAGTGCCTTGCGGTCAGAAGCCGAGCAGTTGCCATACCAGGCAGTGATGCAACCAGTCAGGATGCTCTCGATGGTGCAGCTGTAGAACGTTTTGAGGATATGAGGGCTTGGTGCAAACTTTTGATGGGGAATAGGCTTTGTCGTGCCCTCTTCGCGACTGTCTTGGTGTGTTTGGACCATCATTGTTTGTTGGTGATGTTGTTACCTAACCTTACCACCTGGGGGCGACCCGTCAGGAAGTCTAGGATCCAGTTGCAGAGGGAGGGGTTTAGTCCCAGTGTCCTTACCTTTGTGATGAGCTTTGAGGGCACTGTGGTGTTGAACGCTGAGCTGTAGTCAATGAACAGCATTCTCACGTTGGTGTTCCTTTTGTTCAGGTGGGAAAGGGCAGTGTGGAGTGCAATAGAGATTGCATAATCTGTGGATCTGTTGGGGCCTTATGCAAATTGGAGTGGGTCTAGGCTTTCTGGGATAATGGTGTTGATGTGAGCCATGACCAGTCTTTCAAAGCACTTCTTGGCTACAGACGTTAGTGGTACGGGTCTGTAGTTATTTAGGCAGGTTACCTTAGTGTTCTTGGGCACAGGGACTTTGTTGGTATTACAGACTCAGTCAGGGACAGGTTGAAAATGTCAGTGAAGACACATGCCAGTTGGTCACCGCGTGCTCGGAGTTCACGTCCTGGTAATCCGTCTCTGTGACAAGCACATCACGCAAGCACAGCACTTACACAAATGACTGATGATTGGCTGAGAGAAATTGATGATGAAATGATTGTGGGGGCTGTCTTGTTTAGACTTCAGTGCAGCTTTTGACATTATCGATCATAGTCTGCTGTTGTAAAAACGCATGTGTTATGGCTTTACACCCCCTGCTTAACCATATGTGTTACGGCTTTACACCCCCTGCTAAAAGATATGTGTTACGGCTTTACACCCCCTGCTAAAATATATGTGTTACGGCTTTACACCTCCTGCTAAAATATATGTGTTACGGCTTTACACCCCCTGCTAAAACATATGTGTTACGGCTTTACGCCTCCTGCTAAAATGTATGTGTTACGGCTTTACACCCCCTGCTAAAACGTATGTGTTACGGCTTTACACCCCCTGCTAAAACGTATGTGTTACGGCTTTACACCCCCTGCTAAAACGTATGTGTTACGGCTTTACACCCCCTGCTAAAATGTGGATAAAGAGTTACTTGTCTAACAGAACACAGAGGGTGTTTTTTAATGGAAGCCTCTCAAATATAATCCAGTTAGAAACAGGAATTCTCCAGGGTAGCCGTTTGGGCCCCTTTTTTCAATTTTTACTAACGACATGCCACTGACTTTGAGTAAAGCCAGAGTGACTATGTATGAGGATGACTCAACACTACACACGTCAGCTACTACAGCGACTGGAATGACTGCAACACTTAACAAAGAGCTGCAGTTAGTTTCAGAATGGGTGGCAAGGAATAAGTTGGTCCTAAATATTTCAAAAACTCAAAGCATTGTAATTGGGATAAAACGTTAACTAAACCCTAAACCTCAACTAAATCTTGTAATAAATAATGTGGAAATTGAGCAAGTTGAGATGACTAAACTGCTTGGAGTAACCCTGGATTGTAAACTGTCATGGTCAAAACATATTGATACAGTAGTAGCTAAGATGGGGAGAAGTCTGTCTATAATAAAGCGCTGCTCTGACTTCTTAACAACAGTATCAACAAGGCAGGTCCTACAGGCCCTAGTTTCTACCTTCTTAACAACACTATCAACAAGGCAGGTCCTACAGGCCCTAGTTTTGTCGCACCTTGACTACTGTTCAGTCGTTTGGTCAGGTGCCACAAAAAATTACTTCTTACTTCATCACTACTTTTATTTATGAGAGGTATTGACATGTTGAATGCACCAAGCTGTCTGTCTATACTACTGGCACACAGCTCAGACACCCATGCATATGCCACAAGAGGTCTCTTCACAGTCCCCAAGTCCAGAACAGACTATGGGAGGCACACAGTGCTATATAGAGCCATGACTACTTGGAACTCTATTCCACATCAAGTAACTGACGCAAAAAAACAGATGAAAAAACACCTTATGGAACAGTGGGGACTGTGAAGAAACACAAACAGGCCCATACACATACTCACACACACACACGATAACATACACACTATACTACATACACATGGATTTAGTACTGTAGATATGTGGTAGTGGTGGAGTTGGGGCCTGAGGGCACACAGTGTGCTGTGAATGTACTGTAATTTTGAAAAATAAATGGTATAAACTTCCCTAATTTCGCTGGGCCCCAGAAAGAGTAGCTGCTCCCAAAGCAGCAGCTAATGGGGATCCATAATAATTACAAATGTTAACCTGTCTTAAGGTCTTAAATCGGCTACGGAGAGCGTGATCACACAGTCGTCCGGAACAGCTGATGCATGCATGCTTCAGTGTTGCTTACCTCGAAGCGAGCATATAAGTAGTTTAGCTCGTCTGGTAGGCTTGTGACACTGGGCTGCTCGCAGTTGTTGTGCTTCCTTGTTGTCTGTAATCGTTTGCATGCGAGCGTCGGAGCCGGTGTCGTACGATTCAATCTTAGTCCTGTATTGACACTTTTCCTGTTTGATAGTTCGTCTGAGAGCATAGTGGGATTTCTTATAAGCGTCCGGGTTTGAGTCCCGCTCCCTTTAGCTCAGTGCGGATGTTGTAATCCATGGCTTCTGGTTTGGGGTCTGTACGTGCAGACACTGTGGGGACGACGTCATCGATGAGCTTATTGATGAAGCCAGTGACTGATATAGTGTACTCCTCAATGCCATCGGAAGAATCCCGGAACATATTCCATTCTGTGATAGCAAAGCAGTCCTGTAGCTTAGCATCTTCATCTGACCACTTTTTTTTAAAGACCTAGTCGCTGGCGATTCCTGCTTGTATTTTGACTTGTAAGGAGGAATCACGGTCAGATTTGCCAAATGGAGGGCGAGGGAGAGCTTTGTACGCGTCTGTGTGTGGAGTAAAGGTTATCTAGAGTTTTTTTTCTTCTTCTGGTTGCACATTTAACATGCTGGTAGAAATGAGGTAAAATAGATTTAAGTTTCCCTGCATTAAAATCCCCGGCCACTAGGAGCACCGTCTTAGTGCCAGCATCGATTTGTGGTGGTAAATAGACAGCTTTGAAAAATATTGATGAAAACTCTCTTGGTAAATAGTGTGGTCTACAGCTTATCATGAAATACTCTACCTCAGGCGGGCAAAACCTCGAGACTTCCTTAATATTAGATTTCGTGCACCAGCTGTTGTTTACAAATAGACCCAGATTGCCACCCCTTGTCTTACCGGAGCCAGCTGTTCTATCTTGCTGATGCAGCGTAAACCCCGCCAGCTGTATGTTATCCATGTTGTCGTTCAGCCAAGACTTGGAGAAACATAAGATATTCGTTTTTAATGTCCCAATGGTAGGATATTCGTGATTGTAGTTCATCTATTTTGTTATCCAATATTTTGTACGTTGGCTAATAGGACTGATGGTAGAGGCAGATTACCAACTCACTGTCGGATCCTTACAAGGCATCCCAAACTACTTCCCTGATATCTCCATCTCTTTCTCCCGAGAATGACGAGGATTATGGCCTTGACGGGTGTCCGACTCGTTAAAGAAAAAAATCTTTGTCCAGTACGGGGCGAGTAATCGCTGTCCTGATATCCAGAAGCTCTTTGTCCAGTACGGGGCGAGTAATCGCTGTCCTGATATCCAGAAGCTCTTTGTCCAGTACGGGGCGAGTAATCGCTGTCCTGATATCCAGAAGCTCTTTGTCCAGTACGGGGCGAGTAATCGCTGTCCTGATATCCAGAAGCTCTTTGTCCAGTACGGGGCGAGTAATCGCTGTCCTGATATCCAGAAGCTCTTTGTCCAGTACGGGGCGAGTAATCGCTGTCCTGATATCCAGAAGCTCTTTGTCCAGTACGGGGCGAGTAATCGCTGTCCTGATATCCAGAAGCTCTTTGTCCAGTACGGGGCGAGTAATCGCTGTCCTGATATCCAGAAGCTCTTTGTCCAGTACAGGGCGAGTAATCGCTGTCCTGATATCCAGAAGCTCTTTGTCCTGTACGGGGCGAGTAATCGCTGTCCTGATATCCAGAAGCTCTTTGTCCTGTACGGGGCGAGTAATCGTTCTCCTGATATCCAGAAGCTATTTTATGTCATAAGAGATGATGGCAGAAACATTATTGCACAAAATAATTGACAAATAACGCAAAAAAACCCCACACATTAGCACAATTGGTTAAGAGCCCGTAAAACGGCTGCCATCTCCTCTGGCGCCCCCAGTTAGAGCAGTGTTCCCCCAGTTAAAGCATTTTTTTCTGTGTTGTGCCCAGGGACTGTACTCTAATCAGTTAGTTGTGTTAATTTATCGGAGAGAGCTTTTTAAGGAGCTCCTATTCATTTTAATTGCTAATCGGGTTTGGAGAGGCTGCCTCTGCCAGGGAGAAGTTGGCACTCGATGATGGCCAGAGTCTCAGGTTGTGTGTGTGTCTTTCTGGGGCCTTGTTTGTGTATACAAGTGTTAAAGTGTGTGTGTTGGTAAATGTGTGTGTGTGTGTGTTATAGCTTAAATCACAGAGCCCCCCTGGTTCTGCTTTACAGACATGCACTCCTGTATATTACCATTGGGCCTGGGCCCAAAAAGCCTGCTCTTTATCCACTGATTCCCCCATAGGGCCTCTTTAAGCGCTCTGTCTGATGGCTAGACTAGCTGGACCCTTTAAAGAGCCACAGAACACGCTGATTGCCATGTCTGTTTTTCTGTTGCTCATTAGAAATACGAGATTTCAGTCTTGGAAGTGTGTTTCCTGACTGAGTCAGCATTTGGTTAATGTTTGTGCCCCATGAGCCAATTTCGCTTCTTAAAATCCCCAGAATTAATCTAAGATAAGATAATAATCTGTAATTTATTGATGTTTTTGCTGAGGATGTTTTAGTTGATCAATTTTACATCTAAAAAGGTGTTTGGTGCAGTATTTCTGTAGTAAAACAATGAGCAAAGTGTTGTCTTATGTAAACAAATTCGGACTATGCTATTGGATTGATAACAATCTGCAGCTGTGCACCCCATGTTAGTTGTGGCTAGGCTAGGCTAGCTGGGCCCTGTAAACGCTCCATATTCGGCGCATGTGACAAGCTAAATTTGATTTGATCTGGTGGCAAGGCTAGCTGGGCACTTTAAGCGCCTGGTCTGGTGGCTAGGCTAGGCTAGCTGGGCACTAAGCGCTTCGTCTGGTGGCTAGGCTAGCTGGGCACTTCTAGCTGGGCACTTTAAGCGCTTCGTCTGGTGGCTAGGCTAGCTGGGCCCTTTAAGCGCTTCGTCTGGTGGCTAGGCTAGCTGGGCACTTTAAGCGCTTCGTCTGGTGGCTAGGCTAGCTGGGCACTTTAAGCGCTTCGTCTGGTGGCTAGGCTAGCTGGGCCCTTTAAGCGCTTCGTCTGGTGGCTTGGCTGGCTACACTGGCTAGGCTAACTGGGCCCTTTTAATTGCTTCGACTGGTGGCTAGCTGGGCCCTTTAAGCGCTTCATCTGGTGGCTAGGCTAAACCCAAGCATCAAGCTTGGCTCTGAATCGTTGCCCTGGTTGAGGAGTAAAGCAGTGTGAAGGATGCTGAGCCCTATCTATGGAGTGTGAAGGATGCTGAGCCCTATCTATGGAGTGTGAAGGGAATGAAAGTTTGGCATGGCGTGAATAGGAATGGATCTCTTGTCTCAGTACATGGCGCTGTGAGGGTTAAGTACGCGCCACTCTGGGCCTGGCCCCATCCCTGCTAGGGTGAGGTACGTCAAGGACCCTATTTATTTTTTAAATCACAATGAATAAGATGACATGGACAAGGGGGCAAGAAAGAGGGCCAAGGTGAGAAGGGGAGACTTCCAGACTGACCTGAAGGCTGGACTGTGGTCAGCAAGAAGAGCTCTGAACACACAACCAAGGCCAGCCAGCCAGTTGCTGAAGTTGGAAGGCTCAACCTTAGGAAGAGGACAGGCCCAGGCAGATAGCAGGGGACTGTTCTGTCCAGACCTGACTGAAACCAGGGCGTATGGACTGTTCTGTCCAGAGCTGACTGAAACCAGGGCGTATGGACTGTTCTGTCCAGAGCTGACTGAAACCAGGGCGTATAGACTGTTCTGTCCAGAGCTGACTGAAACCTGGGCAGATGGACTGTTCTGTCCACACCTGACTGAAACCTGGGCGGATGGACTGTTCTGTCCAGACCTGACTGAAACCTGGGCAGATGGACTGTTCTGTCCAGACCTGATTGAATCCAGGACGGATGGACTGTTCTGTCCAGACCTGACTGAAACCTGGGCGGATGGACTGTTCTGTCCAGACCTGACTGAAACCTGGGCAGATGGACTGTTCTGTCCAGACCTGACTGAAACCAGGGCGAATGGACTGTTCTGTCCAGACCTGACTGAAACCAGGGCGAATGGACTGTTCTGTCCAGACCTGACTGAAACCAGGGCGAATGGACTGTTCTGTCCAGACCTGACTGAAACCAGGGCGAATGGACTGTTCTGTCCAGACCTGATTGAATCCAGGACGGATGGACTGTTCTGTCCAGACCTGACTGAAACCAGGACAGATGGACACATCTCTCACAGCTGGCCGTGACCTGGAGACACATGGGGCAGCGCACAATTGGCCCAGCGTTGTCCAGTTTAGGGGGAGGGTTTGGCCGGCCGGGATGTCCTTCTCCCATCGCGCTCTAGCGACTCCTGTGGCGGACCGGGCGCATTCACTCGCCAGGTGTACGACGTTTCCTCCGACACATTGGTGCGGCTGGCTCCCGGTTTAAGCAGGCATTGTGTCAAGAAGCAGAGCGGCTTGGCGGTGTCGTGTTTCGGAGGACTCACGGCTCTCGTCCTTCGCCCGAGTCCGTACGGGAGTTGCAGCGATGGGACAAGACTGTAAACTACCAATTGGAAACCACGAAATTGGGGAGAAAAAGGGGTAAAAAAATGTATAAAATACTTAACACATTCTTATTTACAATGACGGCCTACCCTGTCCAAACACGGACAACGCTGGGCCAATTGTGCTCCGCCCTATGAGACTCCCAATAACAACCAGTTGTGATACAGACCAGGATCGAACCAGCGTCTGTAGTGACTCCTCTAGCATTCACTCTGTGAATTCACGCATTCACTCGGCCCGGGCGCATGGTCGCCAGGTGTACGACGTTTCCTCCGACACATTGGTGCGGCTGGCTCCCGGTTTAAGCAGGCATTGTGTCAAGAAGCAGAGCGGCTTGGCGGTGTCGTGTTTCGGAGGACTCACGGCTCTCGTCCTTCGCCCGAGTCCGTACGGGAGTTGCAGCGATGGGACAAGACTGTAAACTACCAATTGGAAACCACGAAATTGGGGAGAAAAAGGGGTAAAAAAATGTATAAAATACTTAACACATTCTTATTTACAATGACGGCCTACCCTGTCCAAACACGGACAACGCTGGGCCAATTGTGCTCCGCCCTATGAGACTCCCAATAACAACCAGTTGTGATACAGACCAGGATCGAACCAGCGTCTGTAGTGACTCCTCTAGCACTGATATGCAGTGTCTTAGACCTCTGCACCACTTGGTAGCCCACTGAGATGCAGTGCCTTAGACCTCTGCTCCACCCGGTAGCCCACTGAGATGCAGTGCCTTAGACCGCTGCTCCACTCGGGAGCCCACTGAGATGCAGTGCCTTAGACCTCTGCTCCACCCGGTAGCCCACTGAGATGCAGTGCCTTAGACCGCTGCTCCACTCGGGAGCCCACTGAGATGCAGTGTCTTATAGCGCTGCTCCACTCGCGTGCCCACTGAGATGCAGTGTCTTATAGCGCTGCTCCACTCTGGAGCCCACTGAGATGCACTGCCTTAGACAGCTGCTCCACTCTGGAGCCCACTGAGATGCAGTGTCTTATAGCGCTGCTCCACTCTGGAGCCCACTGAGATGCAGTGCCTTAGACAGCTGCTCCACTCTGGAGCCCACTGAGATGCAGTGCCTTAGACAGATGCTCCACTCTGGAGCCCACTGAGATGCAGTGTCTTAAACCTCTGCCCCACCCGGTAGCCCACTGAGATGCAGTGTCTTAGACCTCTGCTCCACTCCGTAGCCCACTGAGATGCAGTGCCTTAGACCTCTGCTCCACTCTGGAGCCCACTGAGATGCAGTGCCTTAGACAGCTGCTCCACTCGGGAGCCCACTGAGATGCAGTGCCTTAGACCTCTGCTCCACTCTGGAGCCCACTGAGATGCAGTGCCTTAGACAGCTGCTCCACTCGGGAGCCCACTGAGATGCAGTGCCTTAGACCTCTGCTCCACTCGGGAGCCCACTGAGATGCAGTGTCTTAGACCTCTGCTCCACTCGGGAACCCACTGAGATGCAGTGCCTTAGACCTCTGCTCCACTCTGGAGCCCACTGATATGCAGTGTCTTAGACCTCTGCTCCACTCGGGAGCCCACTGAGATGCAGTGTCTTAGACCTCTGCTCCACTCGGGAGCCCACTGAGATGCAGTGTCTTAGACCTCTGCTCCACTCGGGAACCCACTGAGATGCAGTGCCTTAGACCTCTGCTCCACTCTGGAGCCCACTGATATGCAGTGTCTTAGACCTCTGCTCCACTCGGGAGCCCACTGAGATGCAGTGCCTTAGACCTCTGCTCCTCTCGGGGGCCCACTGAGATGCAGTGCCTTAGACCTCTGCTCCACTCAGGAGCCCACTGATATGCAGTGTCTTAGACCTCTGCTCCACTCGGGGGCCCACTGAGATGCAGTGTCTTAGACCGCTGCTCCAATCTGGAGCCTTAATGTTGTCTAGTTTTCCGTGTTCCATTTTGTTGGTCTAACTTTGTGCACTTGTTTTATGCTGACTTTATACGACTTTAAATCTTTCCTTTGCATCGTTTCCACTTCATCATTTACGTTTAGGAAGGTGACGCATTCCGATTCACTCAGAACAGTAGCAGGTTAACCTTCCTGAATTTACTACTGCGATTGTTATGACGTAATACCCTCGTGTGTTATTGGGTTATGACACGGCATCTGCATGATTGATGGATAGTGGAAAAACAAATCTGCGGAGGCCTTATCCAATAGAACAAGGGCTTTCTTTTGACTAAACTGTTTTGTGAGACCGCTTCCCACTCGCCTGCTTTAATGGCATCATAAATAGCGCTCCTATCTTTTGAAAGTGCCTAAAATGAAGTGCTCCAAGCGGTGCTAGTAAATAAGTGTGCTATTGGCCCTAACAACCCGATAAATGCGAGGTGACGCTTTTAGGATAACGAATCAGGTGTTTGTGTCCCAGAGTCAACTGGAGAGAGCCTACTGATATTTGTTTCACTTCTGCTGAGGCGGGCGCTTTGTTGTCACTTTGTCTGCAGATGTATTATTTCTTCACTTATATAACTAATATCTCCCTCTCTCTCTCCCCCTCTCTCTCTCCCCCTCTCCCCCTCCTCCTATCTCCCCCTCCCTCTCTCTCTCTCCCTGTCTCTGTCTCTCTCCCCTGTCTCTGTCTCTCTCCCCTCTCTTTGTCTCTCTCCCCCTCTCTCTGTCCCTCCCCCTCTGTCACTCTCTCTGTCCCACTCTCTCTCTCCCTCTCTCTCCCCCTCCCTCTCTCTACCCTCCCCTCCCCTCCCTCTCTCTACCCCCCCCCCTCCCTCTCTCTCCCCCTCTGTCTCTGTCTCTCTCCCCCTGTCTCTGTCTCTCTCCCCCTCTCTTTGTCTCTCTCCCCCTCTCTCTCTCCCTCCCCTCCGTCTCTCTCTCTCTCTCTCTGTCCCACTCTCTCTCTCTCTCTGTCCCACTCTCTCTCTCTCTCTGTCCCACTCTCTCTCTCTCTCTCTCTCTTCCCCTCTCTCTCTCTCTCTCTCTCTTCCCCCTCTCTCTCTCTCTCTCTCTCTCTCTCTCTCTCTCCCCTCCCCCTCTCTCTCCCTCTCTCTCTCCCCCTCCCCCTCTCTCTCTCTCCCCCTCTCTCTCTCCCCATCTCTCTCTCTCTCTCTCTCCCCCATCCCTCTCTCTCCCCCTCCGTCTCTGTCTCTCTCTCCCCCTCGGTCTCTGTCTCTCTCTCTCTGTCCCACTCTCTCTCCCCCTCCATCTCTCTCTCCCCTCCCCCTCCGTCTCTCTCTCTCCCCTCCCCCTCTCTCTCTCCCCTCTGTCTCCCCCCTCTGTCTCCCCCTCTTTCTCTCTCTCTCCCCCTCTTTCTCTCTCTCTCCCCCTCCGTCTCTGTCTCTCTCCTGTTTTTTTTTCCTACAGAAATGCTGTCCATGGTTTTTCTCTCATCCCAGTGGACAGCCTGAAGGTGACCATGAAGGAGATCCTGCAGAAGGCACTGAAGAAGAGGAAAGGCTCTCAGAAAGGCTCTGGTATGGGTGGCGTAGAGGCTTTATTACATGCTTATGGAAATCCTATTAACCCCATTGTGAAGCACCCAAACAATGAAAGTAGCATGTAAGTAGTAAGTAGTGTGCTTCATATATTTGAGTGTGCGCGTGCATGCACAAGTGTGTGTACTTGAATTTGCGTCTGCCCTCCCCTTATTGTGTTGCTATCTTCACACAAAGCATTTCCACAACCCCTACCCCTCCAGAAAAACCATCAGGGTACGATCTCTGATAGGGCTGCCACACAGTGTTTAATTTGTCATGCCCAGATCACCTGGGGATCTGATAGCAACTGAGGTTTTAATACAAAAGTCAGACGGAACCGATCGCCTCTCCCAACGCCAGGACACAGATTAAGCTGGGGCGGCACGGGGTGGGGCTGGCGCTTTCTCTCAACCCCCCTCCCACCCCCGCCTCCCAACCAGTGATAAAGGCCTGAAAGGGATCATGTCGGGAAGCAACGGAGGCACAGAGCACAGTAGAGAAGACAACACACAGCAGTCCACATACTGAGTGGAAAGAGCAGCCCACATACTGAGTGGAGAGGGCAGTCCCACCTACTGAGTGGAGAGGGCAGTCCCACCTACTGAGTGGAGAGAGCAGTCCCACCTACTGAGTGGAGAGGGCAGCCCACATACTGAGTGGAGAGGGCAGCCCACATACTGAGTGGAGAGGGCAGTCCCACCTACTGAGTGGAGAGGGCAGTCCCACCTACTGAGTGGAGAGGGCAGTCCCACCTACTGAGTGGAGAGGGCAGTCCCACCTACTGAGTGGAGAGGGCAGTCCCACCTACTGAGTGGAGAGGGCAGTCCCACCTACTGAGTGGAGAGGGCAGTCCCACCTACTGAGTGGAGAGAGCAGTCCCACCTACTGAGTGGAGAGGGCAGCCCACATACTGAGTGGAGAGAGCAGCCCACCTACTGAGTGGAGAGAGCAGCCCACCTACTGAGTGGAGAGAGCAGCCCACCTACTGAGTGGAGAGAGCAGCCCACCTACTGAGTGGAGAGAGCAGCCCACATACTGAGTGGAGAGAGCAGCCCACATACTGAGTGGAGAGAGCAGTCCCACCTACTGAGTGGAGAGAGCAGTCCCACCTACTGAGTGGAGAGAGCAGCCCACCTACTGAGTGGAGAGAGCAGCCCACATACTGAGTGGAGAGAGCAGCCCACATACTGAGTGGAGAGAGCAGCCCACATACTGAGTGGAGAGAGCAGCCCACATACTGAGTGGAGAGAGCAGCCCACATACTGAGTGGAGAGAGCAGCCCACATACTGAGTGGAGAGAGAAGCCCACATACTGAGTGGAGAGAGCAGCCCACATACTGAGTGGAGAGAGCAGCCCACATACTGAGTGGAGAGAGCAGCCCACATACTGAGTGGAGAGAGCAGCCCCACCTACTGAGTGGAGAGAGCAGCCCACATACTGAGTGGAGAGAGCAGCCCACATACTGAGTGGAGAGAGCAGCCCCACCTACTGAGTGGAGAGAGCAGCCCACATACTGAGTGGAGAGAGCAGCCCACATACTGAGTGGAGAGAGCAGCCCACATACTGAGTGGAGAGAGCAGCCCACATACTGAGTGGAGAGAGCAGCCCACATACTGAGTGGAGAGAGCAGCCCACATACTGAGTGGAGAGAGCAGCCCACATACTGAGTGGAGAGAGCAGCCCCACCTACTGAGTGGAGAGAGCAGCCCACATACTGAGTGGAGAGAGCAGCCCACATACTGAGTGGAGAGAGGTGTGGAAGGGAGGAGGTCTATTCTCTCGTTGACCCCCCCCCCTCCGGCTTGTACTACAACTGGCTGTCCCTTTTTTATCTGCCCCCACCTGATCACCAGCGTGCCCCCCCCACCCCTCGTTCTAATGACCTCCTCCATCCTCCGTGGTTTGCTGTCACAACCACTGAAGACAATGTTTGATGATGATGATGATGATGGTGGCGATGATGGCGACGATCCCCTTAGACTGGACAAGGCCATGGCATGTCTGCCTATTGTCTGTTCTATTGCTTGAGACTTCAGCCTACTGTCTACCAGGGCCTAGAGTGATGAAGACATTAGCAATCCCCTAACTAGCTCCCTCAAACGGAGCTAACCTCTCCACAACACTAACCTTGCCAGTGGCTTGGTCCTACCCCTTTTTGCTGTAGTGTTTGTTTTTGTTTTTTTCATCTTTTCTTGGGGATATCGTGTACAATGTCCTTGTACCAAGACAACCATTTTGTTGTCTTTGTCTTCTCAGATTGGACCGAATTGGAAAAAAAAAAAAAAGTTTAAAAAAATGGTATCCCAAAATGCAGTGCTACACCGCTATTAGTAGAAGTTAAAAGAAGAAGAAGTTTGTGTCTTGAACTTATATCCTATTATAAATGCAATTTGTGCTAAAAGCCTTCTTTAGGAATGTAATAGTATGCATAGCCTCTGGCTACTAAAAGCAGAGTTCCATTTAACTCCATGAAAATTGAATGAACCACTGTTCTCGGGACATGCTTTGCTAAGTGAGTTGAAGAGGATGTGCTTTGCCGATGACTGAATCTTTCATTTCAGCGCCCTGCTTCTAAAAAGTAGAAGAGCGTCTTGCTGTACCATTTCTACATTGATTTTTGTTTATTTAGATGTTGTTGTTGTTGATTATGAACCAATCTGTTTGTGTTAGAATTTGGACCTGAAATATGGAGAGTGAAATTCTGTTTTTGCAACACAACTTCCTTATGTCGGCCACCTCTGTCCATAAGTGTTGTGGTGGTACAAATGTTAACACCTTCAAACCCTCTTTCATTTAAAAAACCTCCACCCTTTAGAAATGTCAAGTCCTAAGACCCCATTAGAGGTTTGATGTCTGGATATCACACCAATTCCATATACTCGTCTGAAAACATCTATCCTTTAGACTTGTATTCGTATACAGGTTGGAAATGGCAGATTTGGTCACTGATAAATCAGCAAAATTGGAACGCAGTGGCTGTACAGTAGCCTGCTATAAATGACGCCAGAGTTCAGGCTCTGCTCTTCACAGCTCTGTATGGGGGTTTGACTGAAAGAAGTTCTGAACTTGAGCACTGTGTGACCAAGCAGTTGCCCCGAACTCACCTGATAATTAGGCAACTTTGGCAAATGTTTTGTTGTCTGAGGGAGGGAAATGCTGTAAATTAGGCGACTCTTATGTATTTTGAAAGATGAGACGTTGATTATAATAAATACCGCTTTGATGTCATACAAACCAAACCAAACCAAACACCTGTGAGTCCAAATGTGCACTTCACATTTCCATCTCATAAAACTGATGGAATATATAGTTCAACGTTTATGATCACTATGTTAGTTGTACAGTTACCAGATGACATGGTGTTATACCCTGGGTCGTTCTGAACAGAATGAGTCTGTTTGATGAACAGTTACCAGATGACATGGTGTTATACCCTGGGTCGTTCTGAACAGAATGAGTCTGTTTGATGAACAGTTACCAGATGACATGGTGTTATACCCTGGGTCGTTCTGAACAGAATGAGTCTGTTTGTTGTACAGTTACCAGATGACATGGTGTTATACCCTGGGTATACGGAATGAGTCTGTTTGTTGTACAGTTACCAGATGACATGGTGTTATACCCTGGGTCGTTCTGAACGGAATGAGTCTGTTTGATGTACAGTTACCAGATGACATGGTGTTATACCCTGGGTCGTTCTGAACAGAATGAGTCTGTTTGATGAACAGTTACCAGATGACATGGTGTTATACCCTGGGTCGTTCTGAACAGAATGAGTCTGTTTGATGAACAGTTACCAGATGACATGGTGTTATACCCTGGGTCGTTCTGAACAGAATGAGTCTGTTTGTTGTACAGTTACCAGATGACATGGTGTCTGTTTGATGAACCCTGGGTCATTCTGAACAGAATGAGTTTGTTTGATGAACAGTTACCAGATGACATGGTGTTATACCCTGGGTCGTTCTGAACAGAATGAGTCTGTTTAGTTGTACAGTTACCAGATGACATGGTGACATGGTGTTATACCCTGGGTCGTTCTGAACAGAATGAGTTTGTTTGATGAACAGTTACCAGATGACATGGTGTTATACCCTGGGTCGTTCTGAACAGAATGAGTCTGTTTGATGAACAGTTACCAGATGACATGGTGTTATACCCTGGGTCGTTCTGAACAGAATGAGTCTGTTAGTTGTACAGTTACCAGATGACATGGTGTTATACCCTGGGTCATTCTGAACAGAATGAGTTTGTTTGATGAACAGGTACCAGATGACATGGTGTTATACCCTGGGTCGTTCTGAACAGAATGAGTCTGTTTGATGTACAGTTACCAGATGACATGGTGTTATACCCTGGGTCGTTCTGAACAGAATGAGTCTGTTTGATGTACAGTTACCAGATGACATGGTGTTATACCCTGGGTCGTTCTGAACAGAATGAGTCTGTTTGTTGTACAGTTACCAGATGACATGTTGTCATACCCTGGGTCGTTCTGAACAGAATGAGTCTGTTTGTTGAACAGTTACCAGATGACATGGTGTTATACCCTGGGTCGTTCTGAACAGAATGAGTCTGTTTGATGTACAGTTACCAGATGACATGGTGTTATACCCTGGGTCGTTCTGAACAGAATGAGTCTGTTTGATGAACAGTTACCAGATGACATGGTGTTATACCCTGGGTCGTTCTGAACAGAATGAGTCTGTTTGATGTACAGTTACCAGATGACATGGTGTTATACCCTGGGTCGTTCTGAACAGAATGAGTCTGTTTGATGTATTGTGATAAATTCACTGTGGAACACGGCACCTGAATGATCTCATGACCTCTTTCTATGCTCATCAAAATTACAATCTGTTTCTCTGAATTGAATTGTGAAACTCTGTCACATTGTATTTTAGAACTTAGCTGGTCATGTTGGCAATAGAACCAACGTTTAAAACGAGGCCCACCTGACCCCGATTGTGATTTATAATGGGCCGTTTTTGGATTGAATGAACAACAACAGTAATTGTGTGATGACGAGGACGCAGGGCTGTGTTCAAAACAATTACAAGTGTGCTTGCTGTAGTTCCTCAACGGCAGAGCTGGGAGAGCTCAAATAAGCACCTTTATAGTTGAAGAGTCTTCTTTGAGTCATAAAAACGCATCGACATGACTTAGGAACTGTGCCCACTTTGGAGAGGTGTGTGTCCACTTGGAGACTCAGGTTAGTCCTCTCACTCAAACCCTTGTCATTTTTTAAATCTTATGTGGTTCCTACCACTAATTTTACTGAATGTATCCAGAGTTTTTTCAGGTTTCGTTATTGACAAATGTGGCAAAAAGTACAATAAATGTAAAATGCACGAAAAAATCAACAGAGTAATGTTTAGATTCAGTCTTGTGTCAGGGTAACTGTTGTCGTAAACTTTGGTCTGATAATTTTCCCATGATCTCCAAACTGTTCCCTACCATGCTTATGTATTTCATATTTCTTCTGTAAGAAACATTTGAATGGAGGCCAATGTGCTCACTGCTCATTGATTGTCTGTATTGTTATTGTTTTTAATGACCTACTCAGGGACTGTGGTTGAAAATTAGCCGGCTGGCTAAAACCGGCACTTTTACTAAAACGTTGATTAATGTGCCCCGTCCCTGTAAAAATAAAACTCAATTCAATGGAGACCAATTCCTATCAGTGTAAAGGGTTAAATAATTATGAATAAGCCCAAATAGCTGAAGTCCAATCACAGGCAAGATCATTTTGGTTGCCCCTCCCCGTCCCAGACGTGAGCTCTTTTTTCAAACCTCCCCTTCCCAGACGTGAGCTCTTTTTTCAAACCTCCCCCTCCCAGACGTGAGCTCTTTTTTCAAACCTCCCCCTCCCAGACGTGAGCTCTTTTTTCAAACCTCTCCCTCCCAGACGTGAGCTCTTTTTTCAAACCTCCCCTTCCCAGACGTGAGCTCTTTTTTCAAACCTCCCCTTCCCAGACGTGAGCTCTTTTTTCAAACCTCTCCCTCCCAGACGTGAGCTCTTTTTTTCAAACCTCCCCCTCCCAGACGTGAGCTCTTTTTTCAAACCTCTCCCTCCCAGACGTGAGCTCTTTTTTCAAACCTCCCCTTCCCAGACGTGAGCTATTTTTTTCCAAGCCTCCCCTTCCTAGACGTGAGCTCTTTTTTTAAAACCTCCCCTTCCCAGACGTGAGCTGTTTTATACCCCACAGTATTAGTACTCCTTTATACCCACAGTATTAGTCATCTTTATACCCACAGTATTAGTCCTCCTTTTATACCCACAGTATTAGTCCTCTTTATACCCATCGTATTAGTCCTCTTTATACCCATCGTATTAGTCCTCTTATACCCACAGTATTAGTCATCTTTATACCCACAGTATTAGTCCTCCTTTTATACCCACAGTATTAGTCCTCTTTATACCCACAGTATTAGTCCTCCTTATACCCACAGTATTAGTCATCCTTTATACCCACAGTATTAGTCATCTTTATACCCACCGTATTAGTCCTCCTTTATACCCACAGTATTAGTCCTCTTTATACCCACAGTATTAGTCCTCTTTATACCCACAGTATTAGCCCTCTTTATACCCACAGTATTAGTCCTCCTTTATACCCACAGTATTAGTCCTCCTTTTACCCACCATATTAGTCATCTTTATACCCACCGTATTAGTCCTCCTTTATACCCCACAGTATTAGTCCTCTTTATACCCACAGTATTAGTCCTCCTTTATACCCACAGTATTAGTCCTCCTTTTACCCACCATATTAGTCCTCCTTATACCCACAGTATTAGTCCTTTGTACCCACAGTATTAGTCATCTTTATACCCACAGTATTAGTCATCTTTATACCCACCGTATTAGTCCTCCTTTATACCCCAAAGTATTAGTCCTCTTTATACCCACAGTATTAGTCCTCCTTATACCCACAGTATTAGTCCTCCTTTGTACCCACAGTATTAGTCATCTTTATACCCCAAAGTATTAGTCCTCCTTTATACCCACAGTATTAGTCCTCCTTATACCCACAGTATTAGTCCTCCTTTGTACCCACAGTATTAGTCCTCCTTTGTACCCACCATATTAGTCCTCTTTATACCCAAAGTATTAGTCCTCTTTTTACTCACCGTATTAGTCATGTTTATACCCACAGTATTAGTCCTCTTTTTACTCACCGTATTAGTCATGTTTATACCCACAGTATTAGTCATCTTTATACCCACAGTATTAGTCATCTTTATACCCACAGTATTAGTCATCTTTATACCCACAGTATTAGTCCTCCTTTTACCCACCATATTAGTCCTCCTTATACCCACAGTATTAGTCCTTTATACCCACAGTATTATTCATCTTTATACCCACAGTATTAGTCCTCCTTTGTACCCACAGTATTTGTCATCTTTATACCCCACCCTATTAGTCCTCCTTTATACCCACAGTATTAGTCCTCCTTTGTACCCACAGTATTAGTCCTCCTTTGTACCCACAGTATTCGTCATCTTTATACCCCACCCTATTAGTCCTCCTTTAAACCCACAGTATTAGTCCTCCTTTATACCCACAGTATTAGTCCTCTTTATACCCCACAGTATTAGTCCTCTTTTTACCCACAGTATTAGTCATCTTTATACCCACCGTATTAGTCCTCCTTTATACCCACAGTATTAGTCCTCTTTTTACCCACAGTATTAGTCCTCTTTATACCCCACAGTATTAGCCCTCTTTATACCCACAGTATTAGTCCTCTTTTATACCAACAGTATTAGCCCTCTTTATACCCCACAGTATTAGCCCTCTTTATACCCACAGTATTAGTCCTCTTTATACCCCACAATATTAGCCCTCTTTATACCCACAGTATTAGTCCTCTTTTATACCAACAGTATTAGCCCTCTTTATACCCACAGTATTAGTCCTCCTTTATACCCACAGTATTAGCCCTCTTTATACCCCACAGTATTAGCCCTCTTTATACCCACAGTATTAGTCCTCTTTATACCCCACAGTATTAGCCCTCTTTATACCCACAGTATTAGCCCTCTTTATACCCCACAGTATTAGCCCTCTTTATACCCACAGTATTAGTCCTCTTTATACCCCACAATATTAGCCCTCTTTATACCCACAGTATTAGTCCTCTTTTATACCAACAGTATTAGCCCTCTTTATACCCACAGTATTAGTCCTCCTTTATACCCACAGTATTAGCCCTCTTTATACCCACAGTATTAGTCCTCCTTTATACCCCACAGTATTAGTCATCTTTATACCCACAGTATTAGTCCTCCTTTATACCCACAGTATTAGTCATCTTTATACCCCACAGTATAAACCAGTACAAACCGGAAATTCCGCTATTGTGCCTAATCCTTATTGTGGCTAGCTTCACAACACACAACCTGGACCGCGGACTGGTCGAGCCTCACTAGCCAGATGAAGCTAGCTGGGCAACCGGGTTAAGTAGCTGGCTAGCTATTTATTGTCATGAACTGAAATTCAATATCAATTCAGCGAACAACAAGTGGCAACCTAGCTAATACTTACTCACAAGGATTCCTAAATCATTGCTAAGAATGATGAAAATGACTGCAGTTTCTACTGGTCATTGTTTTCAATCGGTTTGTATTGGTGTTAGCTAGGTACCAAGCTAAAGCTAACTACCCCAGAAGTTGCAGTCGAACAAATTATGCTTTATTACCAACGCTGTATTGTAAACACATCGTTCGTGGCCGGTGTTTACTTGTTTTCGGACTATTTTGTACAGCTTTGACAGTGCTACTGTATCTTTTTTTGACACACAAAGACCCCAAATGGCGTTCTATAGTATGTATGTCGTGAAGCTAATAGCAGTGACGCTATTACTGTGTAACTCTGGTTGTACAACATCGGAAAATTAGCGATCTTGGTAGTGTGTACCGGTGCCGGTTGTGTGTACCGGTGTAACGGTTGATTGTCAAGGGCAACGAAATTCCATTATCTTGGCTTTAATGGATTTCGCCTCTGAGTCGTCTCCCTGAAATGTTCTTACTCTTTCAAATGACTGATTGACTTGTTGACTGCTCGTTTCACACAGCAGGCGTTGTGTGGACTAGGTTCGAAATGCTGTGTTGCACGTGTAGCGCAAAATATTACGTGCCGTTATTAAGTCATGTACCTACGTTATATAGGTATGAATGGTACCTTTAACATCGACGTTAAACTAGACATCAAATCAAATTTTATGAGTCACATGCGCTGAATACAAGCAAGGTGTAGACCTTGCAGTGAAATGCTTACTTACTTAAGCCCCTAACCAACAGAGCCGTTTAAAAAAAATACGGATAAGAATAGACATCGGCCAATACCGATGTTGGCATTTTTAGCTAATATCGGCCGATTCCGATACGTTCACCGATATATCGTCTAATCCCTAACATAAAGGAGGACTACTTTTTCACTTTCTGGGGGCTTTTTGCTTGAAGTGTGAAGTCATAGTTACAGGAATAGTTATGAGAATTGGGACCAGAAGAACCCTCTTGGATTGCAACTGAAACCTGTCCCCAATTTGACTGAAATTGCCTCAATGGCTACGGGAATAAATATTATTCTACAGCCCCCTACCCTTAAGACACAGATGTTCATGCTCGCGCATAAGACGCACGCACACACACACACATACACACACACACACACACATACACATACACAAAAGTGTTTGAAATGATCTAATTCGTCAAAGCGTTCCCAATTGCTCATTTGACGGAAAGGGAAAAAAAAACTTGAACTTGTTTAATCATGAAAGCCCCTCTGCAGCGCCTTGGCGAAGGATAAATACCTCACGGTCTCCTGAGGTAAACTACATCACCAGCTCCCCGACCTTCCAGAAACAGGGGGAGCTCTTTCACAGCTACTGAGTGGGGGGCCATTATCCCTGTAACGTTTCCAGATTTGGGCTTTTACGTCTTCAAAAGTGTCACTTTTAGCTCTCGTTTCAGGTGAGAGCTGCCTGTGAATAGAACCAGAGGGTTGCCAGTTCCTCTGGGAATTGAATAGGTTAAGTGCGAAAGAGTGCACAAAAGGAAAGGGAAGACAGAGTATTTCTGAATGTCTAGCTATGCCAAGCAAGGCAGCCATTTTAATGGAGAATCTTCCTCCTTGTGGGTAACACGACACTGACTGTATAATGTGCCAGCGATTAAAGATAATAACAGATAATCATTACAATAACAGTGAGCTCAGCGGACACTATACCACACTCAGACACACCAACACTCTGGCTCTCTATTGGTCAGACACACCAACGCTCTGGCTCTCTATTGGTCAGACACACCAACACTCTGGCTCCTCTATTGGTCAGACACACCAACACTCTGGCTCTCTATTGGTCAGACACACCAACACTCTGGCTCTCTATTGGTCAGACACACCAACACTCTGGCTCTCTATTGGTCAGACACACCAACACTCTGGCTCTCTATTGGTCAGACACACCAACACTCTGGCTCTCTATTGGTCAGACACACCAACACTCTGGCTCCTCTATTGGTCAGACACACCAACACTCTGGCTCTCTATTGGTCAGACACACCAACACTCTGGCTCTCTATTGGTCAGACACACCCAACACTCTGGCTCTCTGGCTCTCTATTTCAGGTCAGACTCTGGCTCTCACACCAACACTCTGGCTCTCACCAACACACTCTGGCTCTCTATTGGTCAGACACACCAACACACTCTGGCTCTCTATTGGTCAGACACACCAACACACTCTGGCTCTCTATTGGTCAGACACACCAACACTCTGGCTCTCTGGTCAGCTCTGGCTCTCTATTGGTCAACACTTGGCTCTCTGTTGGTCAGACAACACTCTGGCTCTCTGTTGGTCAGACACACCAACACTCTGGCTCTCTATTGGTCAGACACACCAACACTCTGGCTCTCTATTGGTCAGACACACCAACACTCTGGCTCTCTATTGGTCAGACACACCAACACTCTGGCTCTCTGTTGGTCAGACACACCAACACTCTGGCTCTCTGTTGGTCAGACACACCATATCGTCTAGGACATACTGTATAGCTTGAAGTTATACTGTATCTAGCTACTTTTGAGCACATGTCCTCTTTTAAGTGTTTCCTGTCAACTTTAGCTACATGTCTTCTCTACATGTGTTTGTGTTCATGGGGACATCCCAGAGTATGGTCTTTTATGTCCTTGTTTTTTAAAACCAATGTGTTCCTCTCGGGAGTATAGTCACCCACAGATGTTCTCACAAAAACTTGCACCCTTGTGATTTATTTTATTTCCAGTAAGACTTCCCAAATTATGATTATTTTGTATTTATTTTTCGCTCTAAATGTTGGTGTTAGACTACGCCGTATGTCTAACCTTTGCCCTCAACATTTTTGCGTCGTCTTCCCCGAGCAGTGGCACTTCTGATCCTTTTCAGCCAGCTGCAAAACAGACAGGGGTCAAAGGTCGACGCATGCCTCTTCTGTAAAGAGATACAATGGAGTACCACAGGGCTTAGTCCCGATCCCCTTTTCATTTTCACTCTGTACCTGCTCTATCTGGTGCCATTACCAACGCTGCCATACGTCTACACAGACACCCACCAAATCTCACAGAGAGAACCCTTTGAGTCCAGTGAAGCGTGGCCTCCTTGCCTGACCTGGCTAGCATGGTGGGAGCTCAGGTGATGCTTTGGATTTATTTCTAGATCCATTTTGCAGTCCAGGAACCTGAGTGATGGTGATTAGGTTGTGGCCCCAGTGTCTGTGGAAAATGGTCTGGTTGATAACCCCAAACACCACCTCTCTCTCTCTCTCTCTCTCTCTCTCTCTTTCTCACACACACACACACACACACACCATCAAAGAGAGGGCTACTCTCTCATTTACATTTAGATGAGTATTGATTATTTATTTACTCACTAGAGTGAGACTCTTTTCCAATCTTCTTTGTCTCTCATGCTCTCTTTCAATCTCTCCTTCGCTTTCTTTTCACAATAAGAGTTCAAGGTCTCGCCATCTTGCCGTGCTTGAATGATCATTTTTACCTCTGCGTTTTTTACAAAAAATAAAAAATAAAAATTATATATATTTTTTTACCTCCAGTGGTTTCCGTATAAAATGGGATCAACGGGCTGAGTTTGCTCCCAAAAAATACTGGTATTGGCCATTTTAGGTTTCATTGGCTGATGAAGTGACCTTTTTCACAGAATCCTTTTGCATAGTAGCATCTTTCCATTCCTTTTTTTCTATAGCGGGAGCTTAACATAAATGTGCTCTCCTTGACTGATCGTGTTAATCCCAGTTCTACCAAACACCCGTTAGGTCAAACCAACAGCAACAGTGAAGAATTGCCAGGAACCAAACATACTTCATCATAACGTGCTGTTCAGAATTCGTCTAGACAGACCCGGGATCCAATTGAAGGTAGCCATGCAACCATTTTATGTATGAAATTCATCTCGGTACTCTGCAAGGTGACACGACCTCTCCTTCCTTAAGGGCAGAGTGCTTATCACCGACAGCCCTCTCTCCACTCCCCTCTCTCCACTCCCCTCTCTCCACTCCTTTCTCCCCTCCACTAAATCTGCTTATAATCAGATGGGCCCCCAGTCCATAAGGACGTTCGAAACACTCAAACGTCCCCCAAAATATCACATGAAGAAACAAAATCACCCTGCAACCCGACATGTTTATAAAAGGTAAACTGAATGAAGTGGCCCGACGTGGATTCTCTAAATGATATGAAATATGACGTGGTGTGTGAAGGTGAGAGAGAGGGGGATATAAAACGGGTGGGTCTGTGCCAGAAGATAAGGGGGTATTGAATGGGGCTCGAGCACATTATCGAGCAAACTGTGGTGACATTTGGGGAGGAGGTGATGGCTGGGCCTAGGACGACGCGTGTGTCTGAACTGCAGATGAGGTCTGAAGCTCGGGGGGAGGTGTGTGTGTGTGTGTGTGTGTGTGTGCGCACCTTGCCTTTGTCTAACGTGAGTAGGTGTGTCTATTTGTGTTTGAGAGTCAACTGTCCACATTTTACTTTTTATTTTTATTTTTTATGTTTCTACATGTTAGTCATTAAACAGATGCTTTAATCCAGAGTTGTTTACGATTGGTTCATTCATCTTAAGCTGGCCAGGCGAGACAACCACATCTCAGTTATACTAAGTGTATATTTCCTCAATAAAATAGCGATCAGCTAATAGGACAAAGTGAACCGTTAGTTCACGAAGGGCAGTTAAAAGGGTGTTACTTTTTTAGTTTATTTACATTTTTGTTTTTGTTGATTGTTGTATGTGAACAATGAATGAATGTATAGAAAAGTCTTGTCAACAGTAAACTACATGATGGGCAGTTGGCCTGATGGAGCCGGTCTCGTTAACCAATCAGATGTTAGTTGCACCCAGGCTTAACTAAGGATGGCAGTTTTCTTTCCAGCGTTCAGTTTCAGTCATCGTTTCATTCTAGTTGTGCGAGTTGGTTTTACAACTATGAACTGCGCAGTTATAGCTCACACCTACACCGTCCTTTCAATGGTATTATAAACACACACGTTCACCCAGTAACAAACATATTATACACACACACACACACACACACAGTAACAAACATATTATACACACACACACACACACACACACAGTAACAAACATATTATACACACACACACACACACACACAGTAACAAACATATTATACACACACACACACACACACACACAGTAACAACACATATTACACACACACAGTAACAAACACACACACACACACACACACAGTAACAAACATATTATACACACACACACACACACACACAGTAACAAACATATTATACACACACACACACACAAACACACACACACACACACACAGTAACAAACATATTATACACACACACACACAGTAACAAACATATTATACACACACACACACACACACACACACACACACACACAGTAACAAACATATTATACACACACACACACACACACAGTAACAAACATATTATACACACACACACACACACACAGTAACAAACGTATTATACACACACACACACGGTATCAAACGTATTATTCACACACCAAGGCAGGGCATCTTTTCCTCTCAGCATATGGTTTTTGTTGGGAGAGCTTTGGCATTTTTTTTATCCTGGTGGTCACTTTATCAAGGCTCACCCCAGCCGCTCACCATCGTGTTCCGCGTCATGTCCTTTACCAAGGCTCACCCCAGCCGCTCACCATCGTGCTCCGCGTCATGTCCTTTACCAAGGCTCACCCCAGCCGCTCACCATCGTGCTCCGCGTCACTTTATCAGGCTCAACAAACTCGCGTCATGTCCTTTACCAAGGCTCACCCCAGCCGCTCACCATCACACGTCATGTCCTTTACAAGGCTCACCCCAGCCGCTCACCATCGTGCTCCGCGTCACTTTACAGGCTCAGCCGCTCACCATCGTGCTCCGCGTCATGTCCTTTATCAAGGCTCACCCCAGCAGCTCACCATCGTGCTCCAGGCAGGTCACGTCCTTTATCAAGGCTCACCCCAGCAGCTCACCATCGCATTTTTGCTCCTGCGTCACGTCCTTTATCAAGGCTCACCCCAGCCGCTCACCATCGTGCTCCGCGTCACGTCCTTTATCAAGGCTCACCCCAGCCGCTCACCATCGTGCTCCGCGTCACGTCCTTTATCAAGGCTCACCCCAGCCGCTCACCATCGTGCTCCTTTATCGCTCAGCCGTCCTTTATCAAGGCTCACCCCAGCCGCTCACCATCGTGCTCCGCGTCACGTCCTTTATCAAGGCTCACCCCAGCCGCTCACCATCGTGCTCCGCGTCATGTCCTTTATCAAGGCTCACCCCAGCCGCTCACCATCGTGCTCCGCGTGACGTCCTTTATCAAGGCTCACCATCGTGCTCCGCGTGACGTCCTTTATCAAGGCTCACCATCACGTCCTTTATCAAGGTTCACCCCAGCCGCTCACCATCGTGCTCCGCGTCACGTCCTTTATCAAGGCTCACCATCGTGCTCCGCGTCACGTCCTTTACCAAGGCTCACCCCAGCTGCTCACCATCGTGCTCCGCGTCATGTCCTTTATCAAGGCTCACCCCAGCTGCTCACCATCGTGCTCCGCGTGATGTCCTTTACCAAGGCTCACCATCGTGCTCCGCGTCACGTCCTTTACCAAGGCTCACCATCGTGCTCCGCGTCATGTCCTTTATCAAGGCTCACCCCAGCTGCTCACCATCGTGCTCACGCCCTTTACCAAGGCTCACCATCGTGCTCCGCGTCCGTCCTTTATCAAGGCTCACCATCGTGCTCGCGTCACGTCCTTTATCAAGGCTCACCATCGTGCTCGCGTCACATCTTTTACCAAGGCTCACCATCGTGCTCCGCGTCATGTCCTTTATCAAGGCTCACCATCGTGGCGTCACGCCCTTTACCAAGGCTCACCCCAGCCGCTCACCATCGTGCTCCGCGTCATGTCCTTTATCAAGGCTCACCCCAGCCGCTCACCATCGTGCTCCGCGTCATGTCCTTTATCAAGGCTCACCCCAGCTCACCATCGTGCGTCACCTTTATCAAGGCTCACCATCGTGCTCCGCGTCATGTCCTTTATCAAGGCTCACCCCAGCCGCTCACCATCGTGCTCCGCGTCATGTCCTTTATCAAGGCTCACCCCAGCCGCTCACCATCGTGCTCCAGCGCGTCATGTCCTTTATCAAGCTCACCATCGTGCTCCTCGTCATGTCCTTTATCAAGGCTCACCCCAGCAGCTCACCATCGTGCTCGCGTCATGTCCTTTATCAGGCTCACCCCAGCCGCTCACCATCGCGTCCACGTCCTTTATCAAGGCTCACCCCAGCCGCTCACCATCGTGCTCCGCGTCACGTCCTTTATCAAGGCTCACCCCAGCCGCTCACCATCGTGCTCCGCGTCACGTCCTTTATCAAGGCTCACCCCAGCCGCTCACCATCGTGCTCCGCGTCACGTCCTTTATCAAGGCTCACCAGCCGCTCACCATCGTGTTCGCGTCATGTCCTTTATCAAGGCTCACCCCAGCCGCTCACCATCGTGCTCCGCGTCATGTCCTTTATCAAGGCTCACCCCAGCCGCTCACCATCGTGCTCCGCGTGACGTCCTTTATCAAGGCTCACCATCGTGCTCCGCGTGACGTCCTTTATCAAGGCTCACCATCACGTCCTTTATCAAGGTTCACCCCAGCCGCTCACCATCGTGCTCCGCGTCACGTCCTTTATCAAGGCTCACCATCGTGCTCCGCGTCATGTCCTTTACCAAGGCTCACCCCAGCTGCTCACCATCGTGCTCCGCGTCATGTCCTTTATCAAGGCTCACCCCAGCTGCTCACCATCGTGCTCCGCGTGATGTCCTTTACCAAGGCTCACCATCGTGCTCCGCGTCACGTCCTTTACCAAGGCTCACCATCGTGCTCCGCGTCATGTCCTTTATCAAGGCTCACCCCAGCTGCTCACCATCGTGCTCCGCGTCACGTCCTTTACCAAGGCTCACCATCGTGCTCCGCGTCACGTCCTTTACCAAGGCTCACCATCGTGCTCCGCGTCACGTCCTTTATCAAGGCTCACCATCGTGCTCCGCGTCACATCTTTTACCAAGGCTCACCATCGTGCTCCGCGTCATGTCCTTTATCAAGGCTCACCATCGTGCTCCGCGTCACGTCCTTTACCAAGGCTCACCCCAGCCGCTCACCATCGTGCTCCGCGTCATGTCCTTTATCAAGGCTCACCCCAGCCGCTCACCATCGTGCTCCGCGTCATGTCCTTTATCAAGGCTCACCCCAGCCGCTCACCATCGTGCTCCGCGTCATGTCCTTTACCAAGGCTCACCCCAGCCGCTCACCATCGTGCTCCGCGTCACGTCCTTTATCAAGGCTCACCATCGTGCTCCGCGTCATGTCCTTTATCAAGGCTCACCCCAGCCGCTCACCATCGTGCTCCGCGTCATGTCCTTTATCAAGGCTCACCCCAGCCGCTCACCATCGTGCTCCGCGTCATGTCCTTTATCAAGGCTCACCCCAGCCGCTCACCATCGTGCTCCGCGTCATGTCCTTTATCAAGGCTCACCCCAGCCGCTCACCATCGTGCTCCGCGTCACGTCCTTTATCAAGGCTCACCATCGTGCTCGCGTCATGTCCTTTATCGGCTCCAGCCGCTCACCATCGTGCTCCGCCTTTGTCCTTTATCAAGGCTCACCCCAGCCGCTCACCATCGTGCTCGCGTCATGTCCTTTATCAAGGCTCACCCCAGCCGCTCACCATCGTGGCGT
Source organism: Oncorhynchus nerka (assembly GCF_034236695.1). Taxonomy (NCBI): domain Eukaryota; kingdom Metazoa; phylum Chordata; class Actinopteri; order Salmoniformes; family Salmonidae; genus Oncorhynchus; species Oncorhynchus nerka. The sequence goes on from NC_088399.1 coordinate 9,273,646, forward strand.
CATGTCCTTTATCAAGGCTCACCATCGTGCTCCGCGTCATGTCCTTTATCAAGGCTCACCCCAGCCGCTCACCATCGTGCTCCGCGTCACGTCCTTTATCAAGGCTCACCCCAGCCGCTCACCATCGTGCTCCGCGTCACGTCCTTTATCAAGGCTCACCCCAGCCGCTCACCATCGTGCTCCGCGTCACGTCCTTTATCAAGGCTCACCCCAGCCGCTCACCATCGTGCTCCGCGTCATGTCCTTTATCAAGGCTCACCCCAGCCGCTCACCATCGTGCTCCGCGTCATGTCCTTTATCAAGGCTCACCCCAGCCGCTCACCATCGTGCTCCGCGTCATGTCCTTTATCAAGGCTCACCCCAGCCGCTCACCATCGTGCTCCGCGTCATGTCCTTTATCAAGGCTCACCCCAGCCGCTCACCATCGTGCTCCGCGTCACGTCCTTTATCAAGGCTCACCATCGTGCTCCGCGTCATGTCCTTTATCAAGGCTCACCCCAGCCGCTCACCATCGTGCTCCGCGTCATGTCCTTTATCAAGGCTCACCCCAGCCGCTCACCATCGTGCTCCTCGTCATGTCCTTTATCAAGGCTCACCCCAGCAGCTCACCATCGTGCTCCGCGTCATGTCCTTTATCAAGGCTCACCCCAGCCGCTCACCATCGTGCTCCGCGTCACGTCCTTTATCAAGGCTCACCCCAGCCGCTCACCATCGTGCTCCGCGTCCGTCCTTTATCAGGCTCAGCCGCTCACCATCGTGCTCCGCGTCACGTCCTTTATCAAGGCTCACCCCAGCCGCTCACCATCGTGCTCCGCGTCACGTCCTTTATCAAGGCTCACCCCAGCCGCTCACCATCGTGCTCCGCGTCATGTCCTTTATCAAGGCTCACCCCAGCCGCTCACCATCGTGCTCGCGTCATGTCCTTTATCAAGGCTCACCCCAGCTGCTCACCATCGTGCTCCGCGTCATGTCCTTTACCAAGGCTCACCCCAGCCGCTCACCATCGTGCTCAGCGTCACGTCCTTTATCAAGGCTCACCATCGTGCTCGCGTCATGTCCTTTATCAAGGCTCACCCCAGCCGCTCACCATCGTGCTCCGCGTCATGTCCTTTATCAAGGCTCACCCCAGCCGCTCACCATCGTGCTCCGCGTCATGTCCTTTATCAAGGCTCACCCCAGCCGCTCACCATCGTGCTCCGCGTCATGTCCTTTATCAAGGCTCACCCCAGCAGCTCACCATCGTGCTCCGCGTCATGTCCTTTATCAAGGCTCACCCCAGCCGCTCACCATCGTGCTCCGCGTCACGTCCTTTATCAAGGCTCACCCCAGCCGCTCACCATCGTGCTCCGCGTCACGTCCTTTATCAAGGCTCACCCCAGCCGCTCACCATCGTGCTCCGCGTCACGTCCTTTATCAAGGCTCACCCCAGCCGCTCACCATCGTGCTCCGCGTCACGTCCTTTATCAAGGTGCTCACCGCGTGCTCGCGTCATGTCCTTTATCAAGGCTCACCCCAGCCGCTCACCATCGTGCTCCGCGTCATGTCCTTTATCAAGGCTCACCCCAGCCGCTCACCATCGTGCTCCGCGTGACGTCCTTTATCAAGGCTCACCATCGTGCTCCGCGTGACGTCCTTTATCAAGGCTCACCATCACGGCTCACCCCAGCCGCTCACCATCGTGCTCCGCGTCACGTCCTTTATCAAGGCTCACCATCGTGCTCCGCTTCACGTCCTTTCAAGGCTCACCCCAGCTGCTCACCATCGTGCTCCGCGTCATGTCCTTTATCAAGGCTCACCCCAGCTGCTCACCATCGTGCTCCGCGTGATGTCCTTTACCAAGGCTCACCATCGTGCTCCGCGTCACGTCCTTTACCAAGGCTCACCATCGTGCTCCGCGTCATGTCCTTTATCAAGGCTCACCCCAGCTGCTCACCATCGTGCTCCGCGTCACGTCCTTTACCAAGGCTCACCATCGTGCTCCGCGTCACGTCCTTTATCAAGGCTCACCATCGTGCTCGCGTCACGTCCTTTATCAAGGCTCACCATCGTGCTCGCGTCACATCCTTTACCAAGGCTCCGTGCTCGCGTCACATCTTTACCAAGGCTCACCATCGTGCTCCGCGTCATGTCCTTTATCAAGGCTCACCATCGTGCTCGCGTCATGTCCTTTATCAAGGCTCACCCCAGCCGCTCACCATCGTGCTCCGCGTCATGTCCTTTATCAAGGCTCACCCCAGCCGCTCACCATCGTGCTCGCGTCATGTCCTTTATCAAGGCTCACCCCAGCCGCTCACCATCGTGCTCAGCGTCATGTCCTTTATCAAGGCTCACCCCAGCCGCTCACCATCGTGCTCCGCGTCATGTCCTTTATCAAGGCTCCCCAGGCTCACCATCGTGCTCCGCGTCATGTCCTTTATCGCTCATGTCCTTTATCAAGGCTCACCCCACGTCCTTTACCAAGGCTCACCATCGTGCTCCGCGTCACGTCCTTTATCAAGGCTCACCCCAGCGTGCTCACCATCGTGCTCGCGTCATGTCCTCCTTTATCAAGGCTCACCCCAGCCGCTCACCATCGTGCTCCGCGTCATGTCCTTTATCAAGGCTCACCCCAGCTCACCATCGCGCGTCACCATCAAGGTGCTCCGCGTCATGTCCTTTATCAAGGCTCACCCCAGCCGCTCACCTCACCATGTCCTTTCGTGCACCATCGCGTCATGTCCTTTATCAAGGCTCACCCCAGCCGCTCACCATCGTGCTCCGCGTCATGTCCTTTATCAAGGCTCACCCCAGCCGCTCACCATCGTGCTCGCCACGTCCTTTATCAAGGCTCACCCCAGCCGCTCACCATCGTGCTCCGCGTCACGTCCTTTATCAAGGCTCACCCCAGCCGCTCACCATCGTGCTCCGCGTCACGTCCTTTATCAAGGCTCACCCCAGCCGTCCTTTATCTCACCATCGTGCTCCGCGTCATGTCCTTTATCAAGGCTCACCCCAGCCGCTCACCATCGTGCTCCGCGTGACGTCCTTTATCAAGGCTCACCATCGTGCTCCGCGTGACGTCCTTTACCAAGGCTCACCCCAGCCGCTCACCATCGTGCTCCGCGTGACGTCCTTTATCAAGGCTCACCATCGTGTCGTGGACGCCCTTTATCAAGGCTCACCCCAGCCGCTCACCATCGTGCTCCGCGTGGCCACGTCCTTTATCAAGGCTCACCCCAACCGCTCACCATCGTGCTCCGCGTCACGTCCTTTATCAAGGCTCACCCCAACCGCTCACCATCGTGCTCCGCGTCACGTCCTTTATCAAGGCTCACCCCAGCCGCTCACCATCGTGCTCCGCGTCATGTCCTTTATCAAGGCTCACCCCAGCCGCTCACCATCGTGCTCCGCGTCATGTCCTTTATCAAGGCTCACCCCAGCCGCTCACCATCGTGCTCGCGTCACGCCCTTTAGGCTCAAGGCTCACGCCCACGTCCTTTATCAAGGCTCACCATCACCGTGCTCGCGTGACGTCCTTTATCAAGGCTCACCATCGTGCTCCGCGTGACGTCCTTTATCAAGGCTCACCATCACGTCCTTTATCAAGGTTCACCCCAGCCGCTCACCATCGTGCTCCGCGTCACGTCCTTTATCAAGGCTCACCATCGTGCTCCGCGTCACGTCCTTTACCAAGGCTCACCCCAGCTGCTCACCATCGTGCTCCGCGTCATGTCCTTTATCAAGGCTCACCCCAGCTGCTCACCATCGTGCTCCGCGTGATGTCCTTTACCAAGGCTCACCATCGTGCTCCGCGTCACGTCCTTTACCAAGGCTCACCATCGTGCTCCGCGTCATGTCCTTTATCAAGGCTCACCCCAGCTGCTCACCATCGTGCTCCGCGTCACGTCCTTTACCAAGGCTCACCATCGTGCTCCGCGTCACGTCCTTTACCAAGGCTCACCATCGTGCTCCGCGTCACGTCCTTTATCAAGGCTCACCATCGTGCTCCGCGTCACATCTTTTACCAAGGCTCACCATCGTGCTCCGCGTCATGTCCTTTATCAAGGCTCACCATCGTGCTCCGCGTCACGTCCTTTATCAAGGCTCACCCCAGCCGCTCACCATCGTGCTCCGCGTCATGTCCTTTATCAAGGCTCACCCCAGCCGCTCACCATCGTGCTCCGCGTCATGTCCTTTATCAAGGCTCACCCCAGCCGCTCACCATCGTGCTCCGCGTCATGTCCTTTATCAAGGCTCACCCCAGCCGCTCACCATCGTGCTCCGCGTGACGTCCTTTATCAAGGCTCACCATCGTGCTCCGCGTCACGTCCTTTTCAAGGCTCAAGGCTCACCATCGTGCTCCGCGTCACGTCCTTTATCAAGGCTCACGCGTCACGTCTTTTACCAAGGCTCACCCCAGCCGCTCACCATCGTGCTCGCGTCATGTCCTTTATCAAGGCTCACCCCAGCCGCTCACCATCGTGCTCAGCGCGTCCTTTATCAAGGCTCACCCCAGCCGCTCACCATCGTGCTCGCGTCATGTCCTTTATCAAGGCTCAGCCGCTCACCATCGTGCTCCGCGTCACCTTTATCAAGTGCTCACCCCAGCGTCACCATCGTGCTCCTTCACGTCCTTTATCCAAGGCTCACCCCAGCCGCTCACCATCGTGCTCCGCGTCACGTCCTTTATCAAGGCTCAGCCGCTCACCATCGTGCTCCGCGTCACGTCCTTTATCAAGGCTCACCCCAGCCGCTCACCATCGTGCTCCGCGTCGTCCTTTATCAAGGGCCGCTCACCATCGTGCTCCGCGTCATGTCCTTTATCAAGGCTCACAGTCCTTTATCAAGGCTCACCATCGTGCTCGCGTCGTCCTTTAGGCTCACCCCAGCCGCTCACCATCGTGCTCGCGTCACGTCCTTTATCAAGGCTCACCAGCGTCGTCCTCACCATCGTGTCCCTTTATCAGGCGCGTCATGTCCTTTATCAGGCTCACCCCAGCCGCTCACCATCGTGCTCGCGTCACGTCCTTTATCAAGGCTCACCATCGTGCTCCGCTCACGTCCTTTATCGTGCTCCGTTCCTTTACCAAGGCTCAGCCGCTCACCAGCCGCTCGCGTCACGTCCTTTACCAAGGCTCACCCCAGCTGCTCACCATCGTGCTCCGCGTGCTCACGTCCTTTTCAAGGCTATCACCAGGCTCACCCTTTATCAAGGCCGCTCACCATCGTGCTCGCGTCATGTCCTTTATCAAGGCTCACCCCCTGCTCACCATCGTGCTCCGCGTGATGTCCTTTAGGCTCAGGCCACCCGCCCTTCACCAGGCTCACCATCGTGCTCGCGTCATGTCCTTTATCAAGGCTCACCCCAGCTGCTCACCATCGTGCTCGCGTCACGTCCTTTATCAAGGCTCACCAGCCGCTCCTTTACCAAGGCTCACCATCGTGCTCAGCGTCATGTCACGTCCTTTATCAAGGCTCACCCCAGCCGCTCACCATCGTGCTCGCGTCACGTCCTTTATCAAGGCTCACCCCAGCCGCTCACCATCGTGCTCGCGTCATGTCCTTTATCAAGGCTCACCCCATCAAGGCTCACCATCGTGCTCGCGTGCGTCCTTTATCAAGGCTCACCATCACGTCCTTTATCAAGGCTCACCGCCACCATCGTGCTCCGCTCACGTCCTTTATCAAGGCTCACCATCGTGCTCCGCGTCACGTCCTTTATCAAGGCTCACCCCAGCTGCTCACCATCGTGCTCCGCGTCATGTCCTTTATCAAGGCTCACCCCAGCTGCTCACCATCGTGCTCCGCGTCATGTCCTTTATCAAGGCTCACCATCGTGCTCCGCGTCGTCAAGGCTCCGCGCTCACCATCGTGCTCCGCGTCACGTCCTTTATCAAGGCTCACCCCAGGCCGCTCACCATCGTGCTCGCGTCATGTCCTTTATCAAGGCTCACCCCAGCCGCTCACCATCGTGCTCCGCGTCATGTCCTTTATCAAGGCTCACCCCAGGCTCACCATCGTGCTCCGCGTCGTCCTTATCAAGGCTCACCCCAGGCTCACCATCGTGCTCGCGTCATGTCCTTTATCAAGGCTCACCCCAGCCGCTCACCATCGTGCTCCGCGTCACGTCCTTTATCACCAGGCTCACCCCAGCTCATCCCGCTCACCATCGTGCTCCGCGTCACGTCCTTTATCAAGGCTCACCCCAGCCGCTCACCATCGTGCTCGCGTCCGTCCTTTATCAAGGCTCACCCCAGCCGCTCACCATCGTGCTCCGCGTCACGTCCTTTATCAAGGCTCACCCCAGCCGCTCACCATCGTGCTCGCGTCACGTCCTTTATCAAGGCTCACCCCAGCCGCTCACCATCGTGCTCCGCGTCACGTCCTTTATCAAGGCTCACCATCACCATCGTGCTCCGCGTCATGTCCTTTATCAAGGCTCATCGTGCTCCCCAGCTCACCCCAGCCGCTCACCATCGTGCTCCGCGTCCGCACGTCCTTTAGGCTACGTCCCTTTATCAAGGTTCACCCCAGCCGCTCACCATCGTGCTCCGCGTCATGTCCTTTATCAAGGCTCACCCCAGCCGCTCACCATCGTGCTCCGCGTCATGTCCTTTATCAAGGCTCACCCCAGCCGCTCACCATCGTGCTCCGCGTCCGTCCTTTATCAAGGCTCACCCCAGCCGCTCACTTTATCGTGCTCACCCGCGCCACCAGCGTCATGTCCTTTATCAGGCTCACCCCAGCCGCTCACCATCGTGCTCCGCGTCACGTCCTTTATCAAGGCTCACCAGCCGTCACCATCGTGCTCGCGTCACGTCCTTTATCAAGGCTCACCCCAGCCGCTCACCATCGTGCTCGCGTCATGTCCTTTATCAAGGCTCACCCCAGCTGCTCACCATCGTGCTCCGCGTCATGTCCTTTATCAAGGCTCACCCCAGCCGCTCACCATCGTGCTCGCGTCATGTCCTTTATCAAGGCTCACCATCGTGCTCGCGTCACGTCCTTTATCAAGGCTCAGCCGCTCACCATCGTGCTCCGCGTGGCGTCCTTTACCAAGGCTCACATCAGCCGCTCACCTCAAGGCGTCCTTTATCAGCCGCTCACCATCGTGCTCCGCGTGACGTCCTTTATCAAGGCTCACCATCGTGCTCCGCGTCACGTCCTTTATCAAGGCTCACCCCAGCCGCTCACCATCGTGCTCCGCGTGACGTCCTTTATCAAGGCTCACCATCGTGCTCCGCGTGACGTCCTTTATCAAGGCTCACCATCACGTCCTTTATCAAGGTTCACCCCAGCCGCTCACCATCGTGCTCCGCGTCACGTCCTTTATCAAGGCTCACCATCGTGCTCCGCGTCACGTCCTTTACCAAGGCTCACCCCAGCTGCTCACCATCGTGCTCCGCGTCATGTCCTTTATCAAGGCTCACCCCAGCTGCTCACCATCGTGCTCCGCGTCACGTCCTTTACCAAGGCTCACCATCGGCGTCATGTCCCCAAGCTCACCCCAGCTCACCATCGTGCTCCGCGTCACGTCCTCAAGGCTTAGGCTCACCATCGTGCTCCGCGTCACGTCCTTTACCAAGGCTCACCATCGTGCTCCGCGTCATGTCCTTTATCAAGGCTCACCATCGTGCTCCGCGTCACGTCCTTTACCAAGGCTCACCCCAGCCGCTCACCATCGTGCTCCGCGTCATGTCCTTTATCAAGGCTCACCCCAGCCGCTCACCATCGTGCTCCGCGTCATGTCCTTTATCAAGGCTCACCCCAGCCGCTCACCATCGTGCTCCGCGTCATGTCCTTTACCAAGGCTCACCCCAGCCGCTCACCATCGTGCTCCGCGTCACGTCCTTTATCAAGGCTCACCATCGTGCTCCGCGTCATGTCCTTTATCAAGGCTCACCCCAGCCGCTCACCATCGTGCTCCGCGTCATGTCCTTTATCAAGGCTCACCCCAGCCGCTCACCATCGTGCTCCGCGTCATGTCCTTTATCAAGGCTCACCCCTGCCGCTCACCATCGTGCTCCGCGTCATGTCCTTTATCAAGGCTCACCCCAGCAGCTCACCATCGTGCTCCGCGTCATGTCCTTTATCAAGGCTCACCCCAGCCGCTCACCATCGTGCTCCGCGTCACGTCCTTTATCAAGGCTCACCCCAGCCGCTCACCATCGTGCTCCGCGTCACGTCCTTTATCAAGGCTCACCCCAGCCGCTCACCATCGTGCTCCGCGTCATGTCCTTTATCAAGGCTCACCCCAGCCGCTCACCATCGTGCTCCGCGTCATGTCCTTTATCAAGGCTCACCCCAGCCGCTCACCATCGTGCTCCGCGTGACGTCCTTTATCAAGGCTCACCATCGTGCTCCGCGTGACGTCCTTTACCAAGGCTCACCCCAGCCGCTCACCATCGTGCTCCGCGTGACGTCCTTTACCAAGGCTCACCCCAGCCGCTCACCATCGTGCTCCGCGTGACGTCCTTTATCAAGGCTCACCATCGTGCTCCGCGTCACGTCCTTTATCAAGGCTCACCCCAACCGCTCACCATCGTGCTCCGCGTCACGTCCTTTATCAAGGCTCACCATCGTGCTCCGCGTCACGTCCTTTACCAAGGCTCACCCCAGCTGCTCACCATCGTGCTCCGCATCATGTCCTTTATCAAGGCTCACCCCAGCTGCTCACCATCGTGCTCCGCGTGACGTCCTTTACCAAGGCTCACCATCGTGCTCCGCGTCACGTCCTTTACCAAGGCTCACCATCGTGCTCCGCGTCACGTCCTTTACCAAGGCTCACCATCGTGCTCCGCGTCATGTCCTTTATCAAGGCTCACCCCAGCTGCTCACCATCGTGCTCCGCGTCACGTCCTTTACCAAGGCTCACCATCGTGCTCCGCGTCACGTCCTTTATCAAGGCTCACCATCGTGCTCCGCGTCACGTCCTTTATCAAGGCTCACCATCGTGCTCCGCGTCACGTCCTTTACCAAGGCTCACCATCGTGCTCCGTGTCACGTCCTTTATCAAGGCTCACCATCGTGCTCCGCGTCATGTCCTTTATCAAGGCTCACCATCGTGCTCCGCGTCATGTCCTTTACCAAGGCTCACCCCAGCCGCTCACCATCGTGCTCCGCGTCATGTCCTTTATCAAGGCTCACCCCAGCCGCTCACCATCGTGCTCCGCGTCATGTCCTTTACCAAGGCTCACCCCAGCCGCTCACCATCGTGCTCCGCGTCATGTCCTTTATCAAGGCTCACCCCAGCAGCTCACCATCGTGCTCCGCGTCACGTCCTTTATCAAGGCTCACCCCAGCCGCTCACCATCGTGCTCCGCGTCATGTCCTTTATCAAGGCTCACCCCAGCCGCTCACCATCGTGCTCCGCGTCATGCAGGAAAGAGAAAAGGTCATTTTCCGTGTTCGCCATTAGTCACACTCTTTCGCCCTCCACTCCGACTCCACATCTAAGCAGTGACCCCCCCCCTCGAGGTTCGCGGCCTCTCTACCGAAAACACCGGGTATAATTCTCCTGCACCTTCTAGCGTATTCTACACCCAATTCAAAGTCGTAGATTTCGCTGCTCTGAGTCAAACGGTGATGAGAGCAAATGATTATGATATTACATTACAATATTTGACCCACCACTATGATACAGCTGCTTTTCGCACGTTCGTGTTGGTTTACCTTGTGACGGACGATACGCTCCCAGGACTTACAGGCATATTCTTTTGATGGCTCGCTGAGGCTCGGGTGACATTTTTGAAACCCGCGGTATATGAGAAAGGGTAAATATTGCCCAAAGTCTTTTTCCCGATTTTAGAATTTTGCTTCTTTTTTTACTTCTTTTACTATTAAAAAAAAAAAAAAATTGTGAGAAAGAAAGTGGTGTATTTTCTTTTAGGCCACCGTTACATAACATGGGAACATTGCTGGGCGGGTTGGACGGCGAGGGGCTTTCAGATAGAGATAACCAACCACCCGGAATGTCTACATCCTGTGCCATCTTTCAGAAGCAACATGTATTGATTCTGAAGGACAAATTTGATTAAAATTATATCTTTAGATATAATACGATGTGCCTGTTTCACATCACCAGTTACTTGTTAATTTAATCTCTCTTTGTCGCTGATACTTCTTTTTAAAGACTCTCTGGTTTTTGTTTAAAAAAGCTATGACATCACCACCGCTACATGTCATAAATGAATGCTTTCCCGAGTAAATCAACTGCTTGACTGATCACTGGTAGAGTGCTTTTTTTTTTTTTTGGCCTTGCAGACAGAATGCAAAATGTCACCTAACTTCAGTGGACATTTTCGCCTGTGCTTTATCCAATGTGTACTTTTGCGTCTGTAAATGTAACGTTTTCCTGCTCTTGCATGCCGGCGCTGAAGAGAGCCAGCCCCGTCAAACTCTAAAGAGTAACAGCAAAAAGCTGGAGCAGAGGACGCCCAACTCCCAGTCCCTCATCTAGTATCGTTTCTTCTGTTACCGACGTACAGTTTGACTTTATTTCTTTGTTGGTCATTTTCCGAGGGGATATAATTGCATCTCCTGGGCCCAAAGAGGTCACCTAAAAATGGGTCCCCATTATGGAAGCTCGGAGTCGCCACAAAGAAAAGAAAAGGTTTGGGAATCTAATTGGGCTCCCGGTTACGGCCGTCTAAATACGGAGGTGGAGCGCTGACCTTGACATGCCTGGAGCCAGAGATGAATAGAGACTGGGGGGAGGAGAGGGAGTGAGGGAGGGAGGGCCTTGACATGCCTGGAGCCAGAGATGAATAGAGACGGGAGAGAGGGAGAGAGGGAGAGAGAGAGAGAGAGAGAGAGAGAGGGAGAGAGGGAGAGAGAGAGAGAGAGGGAGAGAGAGAGAGAGGCGCTGAATGCAGCCTTTTGTTTGAGCTGAACCAAAGGAGTGGCCAGGATGGGGATGGGATTGTGGGTATAGGAAGAAGAGAGGAGCTGTGACCCCTGTTGGCCTTGGACTTGACGAGTGTGTTGGGAGCCAAAGAGCATCTCTGTTGCTTATCCCCCGCTAATTCCCCTTCCTCCACCTCCTCCTCTTCCTCTGTCTGCCTTCATCCCTTTCTCCCCGGTTTCGGTTTGGTTCTTTTTGTCGACGTCCAACAGACGCACGTACACAAAACATCAACTATTCTAAATCACACCGTAGTGTAAACTTTAAAAGATGTTAAAAGTATTGTCGGTTATTTTTACTTCCTCGTTAAAAGCTGGTGTGTGTATAGGTGTACAGATAGCCCTAGCAGTCGACTGTATATGGTAATCCATGGGTCTCCGTGGAGTCAGTTGTTGCATTGCGTTTGACCCTGTATTCGCTGTGCCACAGGTCCCATGTACCGTCTGGAGAGGCAGACGGAGCCCAACGTGCCCGTGGATCTGGACTGCAGCCTCGAGAGCCAGAGCACCCTAGAGTTCTGCCTGGTCAGGGAAAACAGTGAGTATTCCCCCCCAACCCTACTACCTACCCCCACCCCACACTGGCCCAACCCTACTACCTACCCCCACCCCACACTGGCCCAACCCTACTACCTACCCCCACCCCACACTGGCCCAACCCTACTACCTACCCCCACCCCACACTGGCCCAACCCTACTACCTACCCCCACCCCACACTGGCCCAACCCTACTACCTACCCCCACCCCACACTGGCCCAACCCTACTACCTACCCCCACCCCCCACACTGGCCCAACCCTACTACCTACCCCACACTGGCCCAACCCTACTACCTACCCCCACCCCACACTGGCCCAACCCTACTACCTACCCCCACCCCACACTGGCCCAACCCTACTACCTACCCCCACCCCACACTGGCCCAACCCTACTACCTACCCCACAGTGAGTATTCTGCACCGGTGTGATCTAGGATCAGCTTCACCTTCCCCCAACCGTAGCCCTTAACAATTAGTGACAGAAATAAAAAAAAACTGACCCAAGATCAGCATCTAGGGGCACCTTCACCTTACACAGAGGATCCTCCTGGGTAGAGTCCAGACCACTAATGGCCTGAATATCTCTCATCTGAACATATTTTTATAGTCTGTGCTTAACTTTTTCTTCAATGCAAGGTTTCACCTACTCTTGGTTTTGAAAGTAGTCTCTGGTTTTTCTCTCCTCCTCTCTCTCTTACCCTCTCTCTCTCTCCCACCCCTCTTTCTCTCTCTCTCTCCCACCCCCTCTTTCTCGCTCTCTCTCCCACCCCCCTTTCTCTCTCTCTCTCCCACCCTCCCTTTCTCTCTCTCTTTCCACCCTCTCTTTCTCTCTCTCTCCAAACCCCTTTTTCTCTCTTTCCGACCCTCTCTTTCTCTCTGTTTTTCTCCCCTGTTTGTCTCTCTGTTCTCTCTGTCAGGCTCCAGAGGAGAGGACAGTTCAGAGGAGGATCCTCCCATGGACATCACCACGGTGCAGGACATGCTGAGTAGCCACCGCTACAAGTCCTTCAAGATCAGCATGATCCACAAGCTCCGCTTCACCACTGACGTACAGCTCGGTAAATACTCCAAACCTTCACCCCACACCCTAACCCTAACCCTACTACCTCCACCCCACACCCTAACCCTAACCCTACTACCTCCACCTCACACCCTAACCCTAACCCTACTACCTCCACCCCACACCCTAACCCTAACCCTACTACCTCCACCCCACACCCTAACCCTAACCCTACTACCTCCACCCCACACCCTAACCCTAACCCTACTACCTCCACCCCACACCCTAACCCTAACCCTACTACCTCCACCCCACACCCTAACCCTAACCCTACTACCTCCACCCCACACCCTAACCCTAACCCTACTACCTCCACCCCACACCCTAACCCTAACCCTACCTCCACCCCACACCCTAACCCTAACCCTACTACCTCCACCCCACACCCTAACCCTACTACCTCCACCCCACACCCTAACCCTAACCTACTACCTCCACCCACCCTAACCCTAACCCTACTACCTCCACCCACACCCTAACCCTAACCCTACTACCTCCACCCCACACCCTAACCCTAACCCTACTACCTCCACCCCACACCCTAACCCTAACCCTACTACCTCCACCCCACACTGGCCCGACCCTACCCCCCACCCCACACTGGCCCGACCCTACTCCCCACCCCACACTGGCCCGACCCTACTCCCCACCCCACACTGGCCCGACCCTACTCCCCCCACCCCACACTGGCCCGACCCTGCCCACCTCCACCCCACACTGGCCCGACCCTGCTACCCCCACCCCACACTGGCCCGACCCTGCCCACCTCCACCCCACACTGGCCCGACCCTGCTACCCCCACCCCACACTGGCCCGACCCTACTCCCCACCCCACACTGGCCCGACCCTACTCCCCACCCCACACTGGCCCGACCCCACTCCCCCCCCACACTGGCCCGACCCTACTCCCCCCCCACCCCACACTGGCCCGACCCTGCCCACCCCACACTGGCCCGACCCTGCTCCCCCCACCCCACACTGGCCCGACCCTGCTCTCCATTCTGTCCTTTGGAGCCCACAGACCACACGTTGGTCCAGCCTTCCACGGGCATTATATAAAAAAAATAGAGACCTTTTTGACTTGAATGTAGATTAAGGTTAAACATCTGGTGATGCTATGAAATGCTGTTTATACCTTAATAGTTTTCTAAGTTGGGTCTCTCTCTGTTTTGAATTAGTCAGGCAGTCGTTTACCTCAGGTTAGGTTTCAGTCGGAGGCCGTAGGTACGGCATGAGAAAGAAACTAAATCTCCCCTCCAATCACGTTGCCACAGGTCAGACCAGGGTCACCGGGTCACTTCCTGGAAAGCAGGATCAATCTTGTTGTTTACAACAATCTGCCATGGTAACCTCGGTACCCCCCCCCCTACTGGCCCGTTGGCTTTGGTAATGAGCGTTAATTCAGACCAGGAGGAGACTGTCTGCGTTCCAAATGGCACCATATTCCCTATTTAGTGTAGGGAACCCATAGTGCTCTGGTCAAACGTAGTACACTGTTTAGTGTAGGGAACCCATAGTGCTCTGGTCAAACGTAGTACACTGTTTAGTGTAGGGAACACATAGTGCTCTGGTCAAACGTAGTACACTGTTTAGTGTAGGGAACCCATAGTGCTCTGGTCAAACGTAGTACACTGTTTAGTGTAGGGAACCCATAGTGCTCTGGTCAAACGTAGTACACTGTTTAGGGAATATGGTGGCGTTTGGGAAGCGTTGTGTCTCCTCCTGGTCTGACTGATGTCCATGAGCGGGAACATGTCCTCTGTACCGGAGAAGTGCTCAAACCACACAGTCCACGTTCACAGTTGTACTTGCGCACTATTTTGGAACTGAGATTTGAATCAAAGTCTCAGTCTTTTCTAGTCGTGAAGTTTTTACATGGTGCATTGGATACTCTGTTACTCCTACCATAACCAACACAGGGGACAAATACCCTCTAATCTGTTACTCTGGTCATAACCAACACATGGGACAAATACCATCTACTCTGTTACTCTGGTCATAACCAACACATGGGACAAATACCCTCTACTCTGTTACTCTGGTCATAACCAACACAGGAGACAAATACCCTCTACTCTGTTACTCTGGTCATAACCAACACAGGAGACAAATACCCTCTACTCTGGTCATAACCAACACAGGAGACAAATACCCTCTAATCTGTTACTCTGGTCATAACCAACACAGGGGACAAATACCCTCTACTCTGTTACTCTGGTCATAACCAACACAGGAGACAAATACCCTCTACTCTGTTACTCTGGTCAAATCAAATCAAATCAAATTTTATTTGTCACATACACATGGTTAGCAGATGTTAATGCGAGTGTAGCGAAATGCTTGTGCTTCTAGTTCCGACAATGCAGTGATAACCAACAAGTAATCTAACTAACAATTCCAAAACTACTCTCTTATACACAGTGTAAGGGGATAAAGAATATGTACATAAGGATATATGAATGAGTGATGGTACAGAGCAGCATACAGTAGATGGTATCGAGTACAGTATATACATATGAGATGAGTATGTAGACAAAGTAAACAAAGTGGCATAGTTAAAGTGGCTAGTGATACATGTATTACATAAGGATGCAGTCGATGATGTAGAGTACAGGATATACGTATGCATATGAGATGAATAATGTAGGGTAAGTAACATTATATAAGGTAGCATTGTTTAAAGTGGCTAGTGATATATTTACATCATTTCCCATCAATTCCCATTATTAAAGTGGCTGGAGTTGGGTCAGTGTCAATGACAGTGTGTTGGCAACAGCCACTCAATGTTAGTGGTGGCTGTTTAACAGTCTGATGGCCTTGAGATAGAAGCTGTTTTTCAGTCTCTCGGTCCCAGCTTTGATGCACCTGTACTGACCTCGCCTTCTGGATGATAGCGGGGTGAACAGGCAGTGGTTCGGGTGGTTGATGTCCTTGATGATCTTTATGGCCTTCCTGTAACATCGGGTGGTGTAGGTGTCCTGGAGGGCAGGTAGTTTGCCCCGGTGATGCGTTGTGCAGACCTCACTACCCTCTGGAGAGCCTTACGGTTAAGGGCGGAGCAGTTGCCGTACCAGGCGGTGATACAGCCCGCCAGGATGCTCTCGATTGTGCATCTGTAGAAGTTTGTGAGTGCTTTTGGTGACAAGCCGAATTTCTTCAGCCTTCTGAGGTTGAAGAGGCGCTGCTGCGCCTTCTTCACGACGCTGTCAGTGTGAGTGGACCAATTCAGTTTGTCTGTGATGTGTATGCCGAGGAACTTAAAACTTGCTACCCTCTCCACTACTGTTCCATCGATGTGGATAGGGGGGTGTTCCCTCTGCTGTTTCCTGAAGTCCACAATCATCTCCTTAGTTTTGTTGATGTTGAGTGTGAGGTTATTTTCCTGACACCACACTCCGAGGGCCCTCACCTCCTCCCTGTAGGCCGTCTCGTCGTTGTTGGTAATCAAGCCTACCACTGTTGTGTCGTCCGCAAACTTGATGATTGAGTTGAGGCGTGCGTGGCCACGCAGTCGTGGGTGAACAGGGAGTACAGGAGAGGGCTCAGAACGCACCCTTGTGGGGCCCCGTGTTGAGGATCAGCGGGGAGGAGATGTTGTTGCCTACCCTCACCACCTGGGGCGGCCCGTCAGGAAGTCCAGTACCCAGTTGCACAGGGCGGGGTCGAGACCCAGGGTCTCGAGCTTGATGACGAGCTTGGAGGGTACTATGGTGTTGAATGCCGAGCTGTAGTCGATGAACAGCATTCTCACATAGGTATTACTCTTGTCCAGGTGGGTTAGGGCAGTGTGCAGTGTGGTTGAGATTGCATCGTCTGTGGACCTATTTGGGCGGTAAGCAAATTGGAGTGGGTCTAGGGTGTCAGGTAGGGTGGAGGTGATATGGTCCTTGACTAGTCTCTCAAAGCACTTCATGATGACGGAAGTGAGTGCTACGGGGCGGTAGTCGTTTAGCTCAGTTACCTTAGCTTTCTTGGGAACAGGAACAATGGTGGCCCTCTTGAAGCATGTGGGAACAGCAGACTGGTATAGGGATTGATTGAATATGTCCGTAAACACACCGGCCAGCTGGTCTGCGCATGCTCTGCGCATGCTCTGAGGGCGCGGCTGGGGATGCCGTCTGGGCCTGCAGCCTTGCGAGGGTTAACACGTTTAAATGTCTTACTCACCTCGGCTGCAGTGAAGGAGAGACCGCATGTTTTCGTTGCAGGCCGTGTCAGTGGCACTGTATTGTCCTCAAAGCGGGCAAAAAAGTTATTTAGTCTGCCTGGGAGCAAGACATCCTGGTCCGTGACTGGGCTGGGTTTCTTCTTGTAGTCCGTGATTGAATGTAGACCCTGTCATAACCAACACAGGGGACAAATACCCTCTAATCTGTTACTCTGGTCATAACCAACACAGGAGACAAATACCCTCTAATCTGTTACTCTTGTCATAACCAACACAGGAGACAAATACCCTCTACTCTGTTACTCTGGTCATAACCAACACAGGGGACAAATACCCTCTACTCTGTTACTCTGGTCATAACCAACACAGGGGACAAATACCCTCTACTCTGTTACTCTGGTCATAACCAACACAGGGGACAAATACCCTCTACTCTGTTACTCTGGTCATAACCAACACAGGGGACAAATCAAATCAAATCAAATTTATTTGTTACTCTGGTCATCAACCATATCTCAAAGGGTACAAAACCCAGCCTAAAACCCCAAACAGCAAACAATGCAGGTGTAAAAGCACGGTGGCTAGGAAAAACTCCCTAGAAAGGCCAAAACCTAGGAAGAAACCTAGAGAGGAACCAGGCTATGTGGGGACAAAGTACCCTCTTCTGGCTGTCGGGTATAACCATTATAACAGAACATGACCAAGATGTTCAAATGTTCATAAATGACCAGCATCTGGTAATAATAAGGCAGAACAGTTGAAATGGAGCAGCAGCACAGTTACTCTGGTCAAGGAGTCACACAGGTAGTCCTGGGGCACGGTCTAGGGCTCAGGTCCTCGAGTCAGAAAGAAGAGAAATTAGGGGAGCATATGTGGGGTGGCCAGTCCTCTTCTGGCTGGCCGGGTGGAATTATAACAGGGGACAAGATGTTCAAATGTTCACTAAATGACCAGCATGGTTGAATAATAGTAAGACAAAACAGTTGAAACTGGTTAGCAGCATGGCCAGGTCTGGGGACAGCAAGGGATCAAATAGTCCTGGGACATGGTCCTAGGGCCCAGGCCAGTTGAAACTGGAGCAGCAGCATGGCCAGGTGGACTGGGGACAGCAAGGAGTCATCATGTCAGGTAGTCCTGGGGCATGGTCCTAGGGCTCAGGTGTTACTCTGGTCAAAGAAAAGAGAAGGGGACAAAGAACCCACTACTTGTTACACTGGTCATAATAGGACAGGGAAGTACTCAGATATAACAAACTGACCCTAGTCACAATAAACTAATGCAGCATAAATACTGGAGGCTGAGACAGGAGGGGTCAGGAGACACTGTGGCCCCATCCGAGGACACCCCGGACAGGGCCAAACAGGAAGGATATAACCCCACCCACTTTGTCACAGCCCCCCACACCAAATTGAGGGATATCTTCAACCACCAACTTACCATCCTGAGACAAATAGTATAGCCCACAAAGATCTTTCACGGCACAACCCAAGGGGCGCCAACCCAGACAGGCCGACCACAACAGTGAATCAACCCACCCAGGTGACGCACCCCCAGGGACGGCATGAGAGAGCCCCAGTAAGCCAGTGACTCAGCCCCGTAACAGGGTAGAGGCAGAGAATCCCAGTGGAAAGAGGGGAATCGGCCAGGCAGATTGACAGCAAGGGCGGTTCATATGCTCCAAAGCCTTTCCGTTTACCTTCCCACTCCTGGGCCAGATCAGCTCAATCATGACCCACTGAAGAGATGAGTCTTCAGTAAATTTTAAAGGTTGAGACCGAGTTTGCGTCTCTGACATGGGTAGGCAGACCGTTCCATAAAAATGAGCTCTATTGGATTGAAAGCCCTGCCTGCCAGCTGTTTTTAGAAATTCTAGGGACAATTAGGAGGCCTCGTCCCTCCGTAGGCTGACAGAGGTATGGGCTTAGGACCAAATCAGAGAGATCGGAGGAGCAAGCCCATGTAATGCTTTGTAGGTTAGCAGTAAAACCTTGAAATCAGCCCTTGCTTTGACAGGAAGCCAGTGTAGAAGGCTAGCACTGGAGTAATATGATCAAATTTTTTGGTTCTAGTCAGGATTCTAGCAGCCGTATTCAGCACTAACTGAAGTTTATTTAGTGCTTGGGAGAAGTAGCCGGAAAATAGAGCATTGCAGTAGTCTAACCTAGAAGTGACAAACGCATGGATTAATTTTTCTGCATAATTTTTGGGAAAGTTTCTGATTTTTCAAACGTAGATGGACAAAAAGCTGCCTCGAAATGGTCTTGATATGTTCTTCAAAAGAGGGCAGGGTCCAGAGTTCTGAGGTCCTTCACAGTTTTATTTGAGACGACTGTACAACCATTAAGATTAATTGTCAGATTCAACAGAAATCTCTTTGTTTCTGGGAAGAACAAGCATCTCTGTTTTGTCGAGTTTAATAGTAGAAAGTTTGCAGCCATCCACTTCCTTTTCTGAAACACATGTTCAGAAGGGCAATTTTGGGGCTTCACCATGTTTCATTGAAATGTACAGCTGTGTGTCATCCGCATAGCAGTGAAAGTTAACATTATGTTTTGAATAACATGAAAGGTAAAATATTAGTGAAAACAATTGGTCCTAAAACAAACTATTTTTTACAAAATTTACAGTTGATTTGTCAGAGGACAAACCACAAATACCCTCTACTCTGTTACTCTGGTCATAACCAACACAGGGGACAAATACCCTCTACTCTGTTACTCTGGTCATAACCAAAACAGGAGACAAATACCCTCTACTCTGTTACTCTGGTCATAACCAACACAGGGGACAAATACCCTCTACTCTGTTACTCTGGTCATAACCAACACAGGGGACAAATACCCTCTACTCTGTTACTCTGGTCATAAATGATCAAATACCCTCTACTCTGTTACTCTGGTCATAACCAAAAGGGGACAAATACCCTCTACTCTGTTACTCTGGTCATAACCAACACAGGGGACAAATACCCTCTACTCTGTTACTCTGGTCATAACCAACACAGGGGACAAATACCCTCTACTCTTAACCCCCCCCCCCCTCTCTCACTGTCCACCTGTTAACCCCTCTCTGTCACAGCCAATAGCAAATTGATTAGCATTTCATTGAACTGTACTTGTAAAGTAGAATGAATAGTAATTCTGATGTTTCAGGTTTGATTTAAAAAAAAAAAAAACTCAACCTGAGGCTTTGCCAACCCATCATTTATTGGCTTTTTTTTGGCAAATGTTTCATATTCAAATGAATTATTTATCTCATTCACAGTGTTACCCATCAGCTGTCAGACACGTAACGACAACGCCTCGCATTTTCACATATTTTAGACGTTTTTTTTTTTTTTTTTTGCATTCATGCTGATATTATTGAATTGAAACCAGGCTGCCAGCTTTGTGGAGCCTCCTCTCCCTCCCTAGGCTGACAGAGGATGGGTTCTTAAACCAAACGACCTGTCGGATGTTCTCCCCAGTGTTTCTCAGAGATAGGGGGTTTCCTGGGGTTTCAGAGGCGACGGCAGCTAGCAAACACCACGGCTTAACCATCAACAGATGCGTTCAGCGTGTCAGATTAAACCAAGTTGGAGAAGAGCAGAAAATGGATGGTGTTCAGAGGGGTGGCGGCCCTAAGCCTTGCTGACAAACCATTGAGGGGTTTTGTAATGGTTGTGGGGTTTGTCTTTTTTCAAACCCATCCGACACCTCCTACTCTGCCTTTAGCGTCATGATGTCTTTTCCAAGAGGGCACTCCGTTCTGACTGTATGATGGCGTCGGAGGGATTATATTACAGTCCAAAGCTCTGAAGAAAAAGGAGAGGTGGACTCATTAGGTCACTTATTTTAGGTAGCTTGTTTCTGGTCGCAGGTTCAGGAATGGCTGAAAGGATTGCAACATTGACCTGGCGCTAACTCTGCAAATAGCACTGCTGGTTAACTTGAAAACCCATAGTCAATCGATCAATAATATAAAAACAATACTCTTTGTCAATGAAAGATTTGAACATTTTCACTATTTTTTAGAAACTATTTTTTATTTTATTTAACCTTTATTTAACCAGGTAGGCTAGTTGAGAACAAGTTCAGGCCAAAATAAAGCAAAGCAGTGTGAACAGACAACAACACAGAGTTACACATGGAGTAAACAATAAACAAGTCAATAACACAGTAGAAAAAAAGAGTATATATATTGTGTGCAAAAGGCATGAGGAGGTAGGCGAATAATGACAATTTTAGCAGATTAACACTGGAGTGATAAATGATCAGATGGTCATGTGCAGGTGGAGATACTGGTGTGCAAAAGAGCAGAAAAGTAAATAAATAAAAACAGTATGGGGATGAGGTAGGTAGATTGGGTGGGCTATTTACAGAGGGACTATGTACAGCTGCAGCGATCGGTTAAAAAAAAAAAAAGTCTCCAACTTCAATGGTTTTTGCAGAGTTCCAGTCACAGGCAGCAGAGAACTGGAAGGGTGTTCAAATAGAGGTGTTGGCTTTAGGAATGATCAGTGAGATAGACCTGCGGAGGGTTACGGGTGGGTGTTGCCATCGTGACCAGTGAACTGAGATAAGGCGGAGCTTTACCTAGCATGGACTTGTAGATGACCTGGAGCCAGTTGGTCTGGCAACGAATATGTAGCGAGGGCCTTTGAGAATATAAAGGTTCAGAACAGCACAGTTGCAAAGATATATGGCAAATAGAAATCAAAACTGGATGGTGTTCAGAGATAGATGGGAGGGGTTTGATGGGACTGGATGGTGTTCAGAGATAGATGGGAGGGGTTTGATGGGACTGGATGGTGTTCAGAGATAGATGGGAGGGGTTTGATGGGACTGGATGGTGTTCAGAGATAGATGGGAGGGGTTTGATGGGACTGGATGGTGTTCAGAGATAGATGGGAGGGGTTTGATGGGAACTGAAGGATGGGACTGGATGGTGTTCTGAGATTGATGGGAGGGGTTTGATGAGACTGGATGGTGTTCAGAGATAGATGGGAGGGGTTTGATGGGACTGGATGGTGTTCAGAGATAGATGGGAGGGGTTTGATGGGGACTGGATGGGGTGGTTCAGAGATAGATGGGAGGGGTTTGATGGGACTGGATGGTGTTCAGAGATAGATGGGAGGGGTTTGATGGGACTGGATGGTGTTCAGAGATAGATGGGAGGGGTTTGATGGGAACTGAAGGATGGGACTGGATGGTGTTCAGAGATAGATGGGAGGGGTTTGATGGGACTGGATGGTGTTCAGAGATAGATGGGAGGGGTTTGATGGGACTGGATGGTGTTCAGAGATAGATGGGAGGGGTTTGATGGGACTGGATGGTGTTCAGAGATAGATGGGAGGGGTTTGATGGGACTGGATGGTGTTCAGAGATAGATGGGAGGGGTTTGATGGACTGGATGGTGTTCAGAGATAGATGGGAGGGGTTTGATGGGACTGGATGGTGTTCAGAGATAGATGGGACTGGGGTTTGATGGGACTGGATGGTGTTCAGAGATAGATGGGAGGGGTTTGATGGGAACTGAAGGATGGGACTGGATGGTGTTCAGAGATAGATGGGAGGGGTTTGATGGGAGCTAAAGGATGGGACTGGATGGTGTTCAGAGATAGATGGGAGGGGTTTGATGGGAACTGAAGGATGGGACTGGATGGTGTTCAGAGATAGATGGGAGGGGTTTGATGGGACTGGATGGTGTTCAGAGATAGATGGGAGGGGTTTGATGGGACTGGATGGTGTTCAGAGATAGATGGGAGGGGTTTGATGGGAACTGAAGGATGGGACTGGATGGTGTTCAGAGATAGATGGGAGGGGTTTGATGGGAGCTAAAGGATGGGACTGGATGGTGTTCAGAGATAGATGGGAGGGGTTTGATGGGAACTGAAGGATGGGACTGGATGGTGTTCAGAGATAGATGGGAGGGGTTTGATGGGAGCTAAAGGATGGGACTGGATGGTGTTCAGAGATAGATGGGAGGGGTTTGATGGGACTGGATGGTGTTCAGAGATAGATGGGAGGGGTTTGATGGGAGCTAAAGGATGGGACTGGATGGTGTTCAGAGATAGATGGGAGGGGTTTGATGGGACTGGATGGTGTTCAGAGATAGATGGGAGGGGTTTGATGGGAACTGAAGGATGGGACTGGATGGTGTTCAGAGATAGATGGGAGGGGTTTGATGGGAATTGAAGGATGGGACTAAAAACAAACAAAAGAGAACTAATGTAAAATATACTGTGTCTGTAAAATGTATATAATATGTATAATCTGGAAGTAGAAGCCCAAGTGTTGTTGTCCATTAGTTTACTCCAATTAGGGAGGGATGGTAGGGTTAGGGGGAGGGGTGGTAGGGTTAGGGGAGGGGTGGTAGGGTTAGGGGAGGGGTGGTAGGGTTAGGGGAGGGGTGGTAGGGTTAGGGGAGGGGGTGGTAGGGTTAGGGAGGGGTGGTAGGGTTAGGGGAGGGATGGTAGGGTTAGGGGAGGGATGGTAGGGTTAGGGGAGGGGTGGTAGGGTTAGGGGAGGGGTGGTAGGGTTAGGGGAACATAATAAAGACGGGAAATATATTTTAAAAATGGTTTTAAAAATACAAATCTAAATATATACAGTTGAAGTCTGAAGTTTACATACATTTAGGTTAGTGTCATTAAAACTCGTTTTTCAACCACTCCACAAACTTCTTGTTAACAAACTATGGTTTTGGCAAGTCGGTTAAGACATTACTTTGTGCATGACACAAGTCATTTTTCCAACAATTGTTTACAGACAGATTATTTCACTTAAAATTCATTGTATCACAATTCCAGTGGGTCAGAAGTTTACATACATTAAATTGTCTGTGCCTTTAAACAGCTTGGAAAATTCCATAAAATGATGTCATGGCGTTAGAATCTTCTGATAGGCTAATTGACATAATTTGAGTCAATTGGAGGTGTACCTTCGAACTCAGTGCCTCTTTGCTTGACATCATGGGAAAATCAAAAGAAATCAGCCAAGACCTCAGAAAAAAATTGTGGACCTCCACAAGTCTGGTTCATCCTTGGGATCAATTTCCAAATGCCTGAAGGTACCACATTCATCTGTACAAACAATAGTACGCAAGTATAAACACCATGGGACCACGCAGCCGTCATACCGCTCATGAAGGAGACGCGTTCTGTCTCCTAGAGATGTGAAGATGCTGAAGGAAACAGGTACAAAAGTATCTATATCCACAGTAAAATGAGCCCTATATCAACAACCTGAAAGGCCGCTCAGCAAGGAAGAAGCCACTGCTCCAAAACCGCCATAAAAAAGCAAGACTATGGTTTGCAACTGCACATGGGAACAAAGATGCTACTTTTTGGAGAAATGTCCTCTGGTCTGATGAAACAAAAATAGAACTTTTTGGCCATAATGACCATCGTTATGTTTGGAGGAAAAAGGGGGAGGCTTGCAAGCCTAAGAACACCATCCCAACCGTGAAGCACGGGGGTGGCAGCATCATGTTGTGGGGGTGCTTTGCTACAGGAGGGACTGGTGCACTTCACAAAATAGATGGCATCATGGCATCACTGGGAATGCGATGAAAGAAATAAAAGCTGAAATAAATAATTCTCTCTACTATTATTCTGACATTTCACATTCTTAAAATAAAGCGATGATCTTAACTGAAGACAGGGAATTTTTACTAGGATTTAATGTCAGGAATTGTGAAAAACTGAGTTTAAATGTAGTTGACTAAAGTGTATGTAAACTTCCAACTTCAACTGTATATATATATATATATATATGGGGCGGCAGGGTAGTCTAGGGGTTAGAGCGTTGGACTAGTAACCGGAAAGTTGCAAGTTCAAACCCCCGAGCTGACAAGGTACAAATCTGTCGTTCTGCCGCTGAACAGGCAGTTAACCCACTGTTCCTAGGCCGTCATTGAAAATAAGAATTTGACCTTAACTGACTTGCCTAGTTAAATAAAGGTAAAATAAAATAAATAAATATATGGGGGATTGGAAATTATCCAAACAATTCCATTGATAGAAGCCATTATCTATCTGCAGTATTAAAGCTGAACCCCCCCCCCAATAATCAGGAGAGACATTTAGAGTGGAAAGTGGGCAGTGTCCTGTGTTGCTAGCTAGTGGTACAAACTGATGTTACTTAATGTCAACACCGGGAGGGAAAGTCCAGATTCACGGAGGCAGGAATGTCCCTGTGTCCCATAGCTCTAGGATTTATGTGGATTGAGCCAGAGGCATTAGTACCAGACAGTGTGCACAAGTCTGCAAAATCTCTGTCTGTGTGTGCTTGTATCTGGACACTGTCAAATGTGGGAGGGGCCGCGGCACGCCAAATCAAATGTTATTGGTCACATACACATGGTTAGCAGATGTTATTGTGTGAGTGTAGTGAAATGCTTATGCTTCTAGATCCCAACAGTGCAGTAATATATCTAACAGGTAATATTTAACAAATTCCATAACAAAACCTAATATTTAACAAATTCCACAACAAAACCTAATACACACAATCTAGTGAAGGAATGGGATGAGAATATATATGTATAACATATATGGATGAGCAGTGACAGAGAGGCTAAGATGCAATAGATAGTATAGAATATATAGTGTAGGATGCAGTATACAATACATATATATGAGATGAGTAATGCAAGATATGTAAACATTGTTAAAGTGACTAGTGATCCATGTATTAAAGTGGCCAATGATATCAAGTCTGTAGGTAGGCAGTCGTCTCTCTGTGCTAGTGATGGCTGTTTTTAACAATCTGATGTTCTTGAGATAGAAGCTGTTTTTCAGTCTCTTGGTCCCAGCTACTGTCTTTGACTGACGACACTGGTTCTATCTGCTTTTCCCCCAAAAGACAACCTCCGTAACAGAATACTCTGCCCTGCGTCACTGCTGGGGTCCACCTCCACCCAGAGAGCAAAGCTCTGGGCTTCTTCCTAATTGATGCAAATTAGAAAAGATGGTGGCGGCATCCATGCAATGCTGCTGGTTTAATAAAGCTTGTTAACCGCGGTGAGGGAAATGAATGGGCCGAATTACCGGGGCGGTTATTGGAAAAGTGTCGTCTCTCGTTACAGTTTGGAACAACTCACTCACGGATGGTTGGCGGTCCTCTCTTCTCCCCCTATAAGAGAATGGGCTGATGGCCCTGGAAGGCAGTTATAGAGGAGATCGGGAGGGGGTGGACGGTCATGTAAGACAGGGGGGTCTGGGGGTGCCAGCCCCCACATCTTAATTTTTCTAATAACCCTCAATGGTGATGCTCAATCTGCCCCCTTCACATAGCATTAGGCGAGGCCTCTGTCACGGAATTGGATTAGGGCTTGTTATAGCAACCAATTCCATGTGGCCAAGGAAAAATAGGGTGGCAATTTAATAACCATTATCATCAATACAAGTGACTGAGTCCATATTACATCAGTGGCTGTGATGTATAGAGTGGAAGTGAGAATAGGGTCTGCCGGGATCCTTCTGATTCCCCTTTAGTGGTGATCTGTAATTGTCAATCCTGTAGAGCAGAAGAAAAAAAAAAAAAAAAAAATCTTTAATCAGATATTTTATCCGGGTAATTAATGTCATTTGCCTAAGATGTATACACTTAGGATGACACACTATTTACCAACGTGGAACTTGAACATGAACATGCCATGTACACCGAAACGCAACACTTTTTGAATTTGAATCCGTCAAAATGACTAATTCTGGCATTTTGAATTGAGGCAATGGAAGAGGCACTAGTGGCCTTACCTCTAAAATACACATTTTTACAGAAAACTCAACAGAACTCAACCTTATAGAGAAGAATAAGGGGTGAAGGGAAGCGACAATGATGACAGACAAAAAACAGACTTCCTCCATCAAAGCAGTTCCATTTGTCTCCCAGTACTCCATGTTGTCTCCATGTTGTCTCCCAGTACTCCATGTTGTCTCCCAGTACTCCATGTTGTCTCCCAGTACTCCATGTTGTCTCCATGTTGTCTCCCAGTACTCCATGTTGTCTCCATGTTGTCTCCCAGTACTCCATGTTGTCTCCATGTTTTCTCCCAGTACTCCATGTTGTCTCCATGTTTTCTCCCAGTACTCCATGTTGTCTCCCAGTACTCCATGTTGTCTCCATGTTGTCTCCCAGTACTCCATGTTGTCTCCCAGTACTCCATGTTGTCTCCATGTTGTCTCCTAGTACTCCATGTTGTCTCCATGTTGTCTCCATGTTGTCTCCATGTTGTCTCCCAGTACTCCATGTTGTCTCCATGTTGTCTCCCAGTACTCCATGTTGTCTCCCAGTACTCCATGTTGTCTCCCAGTACTCCATGTTGTCTCCATGTTGTCTCCCAGTACTCCATGTTGTCTCCATGTTGTCTCCCAGTACTCCATGTTGTCTCCCAGTACTCCATGTTGTCTCCCAGTACTCCATGTTGTCTCCATGTTGTCTCCATGTTGTCTCCCAGTACTCCATGTTGTCTCCATGTTTTCTCCCAGTACTCCGTGTGGCTGCGTCCCAAAATGGCAACCCTATTCACTAATAGTGCACTACTTTTGACCGTAGGGCTCTGGCCAAAAGTAGTGCACTAAATAGGGAATAGGAAGCCATTTGAGACACGGTACAGGATCTTTCTGTTTCCTGTGGAATGTTGACCATCGTTTGATTGACAGCCGGAATCATCTTTCTGTTTCCTGTGGAATGTTGACCATCGTTTGATTGACAGCCGGAATCATCTTTCTGTTTCCTGTGGAATGTTGACCATCGTTTGATTGACAGCTGGAATCATCTTTCTGCCCTTTTGCCTGCAGTCCCTCACATTAACCGCTCTGATTGACAGCCGGGTTCCAGGGTTCTTTCTGGATATTAATGGGTGTGGCATGGGCGTGACAATGGGTGCTGGATTCCAGATCATTTTTGAGGCCCCTCCCCCTCCCCATCTTGGTAGTGTATATATTTAAGGAAATTTCCTGCAATTTGACATATTCTGCCATGGCTAATGCTGTGTTTTTTTGCTCAAACATAATAATAATCAGTACTGATAAACTCATTGTTTTGGGAATTTTCAGTTCTTCCTGACTATCTAGCTTTTATTTTTGGTGATTGTTAAAATATATAGATCCATTATTTTTTTCTATCTTGTTTAGTCATTTATGTTTAACACTGAAAGCTTTTTTTTCCCAATGTATTTTCAGTGTGGCCTGCCCAAGGATTTCAATGCCGAACAAATCCATGGGTTCATCTCTCCTTTTGCCTCACATTAACCGCTCTGATTGACAGCTGACACATCTGTCATAGACCATAGGCCCCACTCTCTTTCTCTCTCTGTGTGTGTGTGTGCCTGTGTTTGTGTGCCTGTGTGTGTGTGTCTAGCCTATTCTCCATTACCTTTTATAGAGAGCATCAAAATGCAGTTCTCATCCAACCCACTGGCTTGCCTGATAACCAAATGAAAACATTAACAAAACAGGAGAAAATCACACAAAGTATACCAAACCTGTCTCCATTGGAGGCATTGCAAGAGCCCGAGATGTCCCCATTCTGTCGAGTCCATCCCGTTCAGGGAATTTAAGGTGCTATTTTTATGGCCATGTACCGGCACAACAGTTAAAATAAATAGTAATTCAATAGATTAGCGGTTTTAAAATACGTTTCCTCAGCCTAATGACACATATCAACACTAAATGTCCTCACTTTTATGACGTTGTTGCTTTGGTTACCAAGTTGTTTATCAAAGGGCCGTTGAGTCTGAAAAAAGGCCGTTAATGGCAGAAACATCAAGCTTTTTACATTTTTGCTTAAATAAAACGTTCCCTTTTTTCCTTTTCAATGATGATCAAATGTGCGCATCTCCACGTCTTTTCAAACGGGTATTTAGGAAGAACTTACTGACTGAGCAGAACCCTTAAAAATTAACTAAAAGGTCAAATGACGCTGCAGGCTTTTATTTTGTGTTTTGTCGGAGTACGATAGTTGAATTAAGCTGACGAGGTATCCTATACGTCATATTCTTCAACAGTCAATGGGTTTATCTTTCATTTAAAAGTCCAAAAAAGGCCTTGAACCTTTAATTTCAAACCTGCTTTCTCGCAATGTGTGAGGAATACCATTTGTCCCGTAAACCTGGTTAACGATTTTGATTGAATAGGAGCCACTATAGATCTCCCTCCTGGGGAATCTGTCTGTACTTAATCTACTGTGTCAGACCTCTAGGTCTATGGACATCTCGAGCATCCATTTTACTGTGTGTGTGGGGGTATATTTGTGTGGGTATTTGTGTGCACAGCCAGCAGCAGCAGGGGCCAGGCGACAGTGATGACAGATTAGCATTGTGAATGGCCATTAAACGCCACACAGCACCATCATTTTCACAAAAACAAAAAAACTGATTACGCCAACGCTTTACGCAGTGACAATCCACGAGAGATGCTGTTGTGTCCCACCACAAAATGGAGGATGGAGAGAACATTCGGTGTAGACTAGATGATTTGACCTCTGTCATCTCTCTCTCTCTCTCTCTTCCCCCCCCCCTCCACTCTTTCCCCTCCTTTCTCACTCCCTGTCCCTCCTGCAGGCATCTCGGGGGAGAAGGTGGAGATCGACCCCGTCACCAACCAGAAGACCAGCACCAAGTTCTGGATCCGACAGAAACCCATCTCCATCGACTCAGACCACCTCTGTGCCTGTGACCTTGTGGAGGAGAGGAGCCCCAGTGAGTACCACTGTTGTGTGTGGGTGTGTGTGTGTGTGTGTGTGTGTGTGGTAACACACAAGGTCACTGACTGGTAAACACACATCACCCTCATACTGAAAGCACTCATCTTTCTCGGGATCATATTCATTAAGTCATCTTTGACTGTTTATTCCTCTGGTTTGACTCAGCAGTGCTGAGACCTTCCATAAGTGACTGTAAAACACCAGACGATTCAGCTGAAACTGCATGTACTAGCAGTCAGTGAAAATAGCCTATATTGCAAGTCAATAGGGGTACTGGATTCAGTGATCTCTCTTCAGATTGTACTTTGCGACTAAGCAGATGTCGTATTTGAACTGACATCTAATACAGATTGTAATCGTTGAAGCTGCCTAGCATTTCTACAACGCCCCCCCCCCACATACGTCCACCAGGCTGAAAGAACCTAGGTGTGTGTGTGTGTGTGTGTTAGCGTATGTTTGTTAACCCACCATCATCTCCTGCCATCTGTAATAAAGTCCTGTAGTCGAAGACCTCCTCTCTTTTCTCTCCGAGCCTCCGCCGCCCTAGCTTCAATCACCGTCTGCTATAGAGCCTGCTTCAATCACCGTCTGCTGTAGAGCCTGCTTCAATCACCATCCGCTATAGAGCCTGCTTCAATCACCGTCCGCTATAGAGCCTGCTTCAATCACCGTCTGCTGTAGAGCCTGCTTCAATCACCGTCTGCTGTAGAGCCTGCTTCAATCACCGTCTGCTATAGAGCCTGCTTCAATCACCGTCTGCTATAGAGCCTGCTTCAATCACCGTCTGCTATAGAGCCTGCTTCAATCACCGTCTGCTGTAGAGCCTGCTTCAATCACCGTCCGCTGTAGAGCCTGCTTCAATCACCGTCCGCTATAGAGCCTGCTTCAATCACCATCCGCTATAGAGCCTGCTTCAATCACCGTCTGCTGTACCCAGTCTCTATCTCTCCCCCCCTCTATTCACACTACTTTACCAATACCCAGTCTCTATCTCTCCCCCCTCTATTCACACTGCTTACCAACACCCAGTCTCTATCTCTATCTCACCCCCTCTATTCACACTGCTTTACCAACACCCAGTCTCTATCTCACCGTCCTCTATTCACACTGCTTTACCAATACCCAGTCTCTATCTTCTCCCCCTCTATTCACACTGCTTTACCAACACCAGTCTCTATCTCTCAATCCCCCTCTATTCAGCACTGCTTTCAATCACCATCCGCTATCTCTCCCCCTCTATTCACACTGCTTTTCAACACCCAGTCTCTATCTCTCCATCTCTCCCCCTCTATTCACACTGCTTTATCAACACCGCAGTCTCTATCTCACCCCCTCTATAGAGCACTGCTTTACCAACACCCAGTCTCTGTAGATCTCTCACCTCTCTATTCACACTGCTTTACCAACACCCAGTCTCTATCTCTCCCCCTCTATTCACACTGCTTACCAACACCAGTCTCTATCTCTCCCCCTCTATTCACACTGCTTTCAACACCAGTCTCTATCTCTCCCCTTCTATTCACACTGCTTTACCAACACCCAGTCTCTATCTCTCCCGTCTCTATTCACACTGCTTTACCAACACCCAGTCTCTATCTCTCCCCCTCTATTCACACTGCTTTCAACACCCAGTCTCTATCTCTCCCCCTCTATTCACACTGCTTTACCAACACTTAGTCTCTATCTCTCCCCTTCTATTCACACTGCTTTACCAACACTTAGTCTCTATCTCTCCCCCTCTATCCACACTGCTTTACCAACACCCAGTCTCTATCACCCCCCTCTATTCACACTGCTTTACCAACACTCAGTCTCTATCTCTCCCCCTCAATTCACACTGCTTTACCAACACTTAGTCTCTATCTCTCCCCCTCTATTCACACTGCTTTACCAACACCCAGTCTCTCTATCTCTCCCCCTCTATTCACACTGCTTTACCAATACCCAGTCTCTATCTCTCCCCCTCTATTCACACTGCTTTACCAACACCCAGTCTCTATCTCTCCCCCTCTATTCACACTGCTTTACCAACACCCAGTCTCTATCTCTCCCCTTCTATTCACACTGCTTTACCAACACCCAGTCTCTATCTCTCCCCCTCTATTCACACTGCTTTACCAACACCCAGTCTCTATCTATCTCTCCCCTCTATTCACACTGCTTTACCAACACCCAGTCTCTATCTCTCCCCCTCTATTCACACTGCTTTACCAACACCCAGTCTCTATCTCTCCCCCTCTATTCACACTGCTTTACCAACACTTAGTCTCTATCTCTCCCCCTCTATTCACACTGCTTTACCAACACCCAGTCTCTATCTCTCCCCCTCTATTCACACTGCTTTACCAACACTCAGTCTCTATCTCTCCCCCCTCTATTCACACTGCTTTACCAACACTTAGTCTCTATCTCTCCCCCTCTATTCACACTGCTTTACCAACACCCAGTCTCTATCTCTCCCCCTCTATTCACACTGCTTTACCAATACCCAGTCTCTATCTCTCCCCCTCTATTCACACTGCTTTACCAACACCCAGTCTCTATCTCTCCATCTCTCCCCCTCTATTCACACTGCTTTACCAACACCCAGTCTCTATCTCTCCCCCTCTATTCACACTGCTTTACCAACACCCAGTCTCTATCTCTCCCCTTCTATTCACACTGCTTTACCAACACTTAGTCTCTATCTCTCCCCTTCTATTCACACTGCTTTACCAACACTTAGTCTCTATCTCTCCCCCCTCTATCCACACTGCTTTACCAACACCCAGTCTCTATCTCTCCCCCCTCTATTCACACTGCTTTACCAACACTCAGTCTCTATCTCTCCCCCCTCTATTCACACTGCTTTACCAACACTTAGTCTCTATCTCTCCCCCCTCTATTCACACTGCTTTACCAATACCCAGTATCTATCTCCGCCCAGCACCGATCATTATCTACAGATGTATCTATGTATGTAACAGACATTAGAAGCCAAGGGGTGGGGAGGAGGGTGGATGCCTTGGAAAACAAGGGTTTGACTGAATGAGGTATCTGGATTCCCAGGAATGGGAGATGAAGACACGAAGAGTGTGTGTCGTCTGTATTATGGTGTGTCGTCTGTATTATGGTGTGTCGTATGTATTATGGTGTGTCGTCTCTCTGTATTATGGTGTGTCGTCTCTCTGTATTATGGTGTCATCTCTCTGTATTATGGTGTGTCGTCTCTCTGTATTATGGTGTGTCGTCTCTCTGTATTATGGTGTGTCGTCTCTCTGTATTATGGTGTGTCGTCTCTCTGTATTATGGTGTGTCGTCTCTCTGTATTATGGTGTGTCGTCTCTCTGTATTATGGTGTGTCGTCTCTCTGTATTATGGTGTGTCGTATGTATTATGGTGTGTCGTCTCTCTGTATTGTGGTGCGTCGTCTCTCTGTATTATGGTGTGTTGCCGTCTCTGTATTATGGTGCGTCGTCTCTCTGTATTATGGTATGTCGTTTCTCTGTATTATGGTGCGTCGTCTCTCTGTATTATGGTGCGTCGTCTCTCTGTATTATGGTGTGTCGTCTCTCTGTATTATGGTGTGTCGTCTCTCTGTATTATGGTGTGTCGTCTCTGTATTATGGTGTGTCGTCTCTCTGTATTATGGTGTGTCGTCTCTGTATTATGGTATCGTCGTCTCTCTGTATTACGGTGTGTCGTCTCTCTGTATTATGGTGCGTCGTCTCTCTGTATTATGGTGCGTCGTCTCTCTGTATTATGGTGTGTCGTCGTCTCTCTGTATTATGGTGTGTCGTCGTCTCTCTGTATTATGGTGTGTTGTCTCTCTGTATTATGGTGCGTTGTCTCTCTGTATTATGGTGTGTCGTCTCTCTGTATTATGGTGTGTCGTATGTATTATGGTGTGTCGTCTCTCTGTATTGTGGTGCGTCGTCTCTCTGTATTATGGTGTGTTGCCGTCTCTGTATTATGGTGCGTCGTCTCTCTGTATTATGGTATGTCGTTTCTCTGTATTATGGTGCGTCGTCTCTCTGTATTATGGTGCGTCGTCTCTCTGTATTATGGTGTGTCGTCTCTCTGTATTATGGTGTGTCGTCTCTGTATTATGGTGTGTCGTCTCTCTGTATTATGGTGTGTCGTCTCTCTGTATTATGGTGTGTCGTCTCTGTATTATGGTATCGTCGTCTCTCTGTATTATGGTGTGTCGTCTCTCTGTATTATGGTGTGTCGTCTCTCTGTATTGTGGTGTGTCGTCTCTCTGTATTGTGGTGTGTCGTCGTCTCTCTGTGTTATGGTGTGTCGTCTCTCTGTATTATGGTGTCGTCGTCTCTCTGTATTATGGTGTTTCGTCGTATCTCTGTATTATGGTGTGTCGTCGTATCTCTGTATTGTGGTGTGTCGTCTCTCTGTATTGTGGTGTGTCGTCTCTCTGTATTATGGTGCGTCGTCTCTCTGTATTATGGTGTCGTCTCTCTGTATTATGGTGCGTCGTCTCTCTGTATTGTGGTGCGTCGTCTCTGTATTATGGTGCGTCGTCTCTGTATTGTGGTGCGTCGTCTCTGTATTATGGTGTGTCGTCGTCTCTCTGTATTATGGTGTGTCGTCGTGTCTGTATTATGGTGCGTCGTCTCTCTGTATTATGGTGTGTAGTCGTCTCTCTGTATTATGGTGTGTCGTCGTCTCTCTGTATTGTGGTGTGTCGTCTCTCTGTATTGTGGTGTGTCGTCTCTGTATTATGGTGTGTCGTCTCTCTGTATTATGGTGTGTCGTCGTCTCTCTGTATTATGGTGTGTCGTCGTGTCTGTATTATGGTGCGTCGTCTCTCTGTATTATGGTGTGTCGTCGTCTCTCTGTATTTTGGTGTGTCGTCTCTCTGTATTGTGGTGTGTCGTCTCTGTATTATGGTGCGTCGTCTCTCTGTATTGTGGTGTGTCGTCTCTCTGTATTGTGGTGCGTCGTCTCTCTGTATTATGGTGTGTCGTCGTCTCTCTGTATTATGGTGTGTCGTCTCTCTGTATTATGGTGTGTCGTCTCTCTGTATTATGGTGTGTCGTCGTCTCTCTGTATTATGGTGTCGTCTCTCTGTATTATGGTGTCGTCTCTCTGTATTATGGTGTCGTCTCTCTGTATTGTGGTGTGTCGTCTCTCTGTATTATGGTTTGTCGTCTCTCTGTATTGTGGTGTGTCGTCTCTCTGTATTATGGCTTGTCGTCTCTCTGTATTATGGTGTGTCGTCTCTCTGTATTATGGCTTGTCGTCTCTCTGTATTATGGTGTGTCGTCTCTGTATTATGGTGTGTCGTCTCTCTGTATTGTGGTGTGTCGTCTTTCTGTATTATGGTGTCGTCTCTCTGTATTATGTGTGTCGTCTCTCGTCTCTGTATTATGGTGTGTCGTCGTGTCTCTGTATTATGGTGTGTCGTCGTCTCTCTGTATTATGGTGTCGTCTCTCTGTATTATGGTGCGTCGTCTCTCTGTATTATGGTGCGTCGTCTCTCTGTATTATGGTGTGTCGTCTCTCTGTATTATGGTGTGTCGTCTCTCTGTATTATGGTGTCGTCGTCTCTCTGTATTATGGTGCATCGTCTCTCTGTATTATGGTGCGTCGTCTCTCTGTATTATGGTGCGTCGTCTCTGTATTATGGTATGTCGTCTCTCTGTATTATGGTGTGTCGTCTGTATTATGGTGTGTCGTCTCTCAGGTTAGACGATAGAGAGAACGGTGTACAGAGATTGGAATAAGAAGGTAAGTGTCAGGTGGGATTCGATCCTGTGGGGCAGTATAATACTACCGCTGTAGTACGTAGCATGATATAGTACGAGCAACTGAAGATTACATTTATGAAAATTAGGAAAATACAGAGGACAAAAATATCATTGTACATTCAACTACAGTGGGGCAAAAAAGTATTTAGTCAGCCACCAATTGTGCAAGTTCTCCCACTTAAAAAGATGAGAGGCCTGTAATTTTCATCATAGATACACTTCAACTATGACAGACAAAATGAGAGAAAAAAATCCAGAAAATCACATTGTAGGATTTTTAATGAATTTATTTGCAAATTGTGGTAGAAAATAAGTATTGAAGTGTACCTATGATGAAAATTACAGGCCTCTCTCATCTTTTTAAGTGGGAGAACTTGCACAATTGGTGGCTGACTAAATACTTTTTTTGCCCCATTGTATATCATGCAACTCATTCCACTACCTATTCCACCATTTTCTTCACATAGACAGCATCCACCTCTCCCCTAAGGACCTAATCCTGTACCCCCCAACCCTCTTTCCCCCCACGTCCCCTGCTTACCTCTTCTCTTCTCCTACCCGTGTCCATCAATATTGGCCCCGGCTACCCCACATCTCCCCCGGCTACCCCACATCTCCCCCGGCTAACCCACATCTCCCCGGCTAACCCACATCTCCCACATCTCCCCGGCGAACCCACATCTCCCCGGCTAACCCACATCTCCCCGGCTACCCCACATCCCCCGGCTAACCCACATCTCCCCGGCTACCCCACATCTCCCCGGCTACCCCACATCTCCCCGGTTAACCCACATCTCCCTCTAAGAGCTCATTCCTCTGCGTCGCTGGGACTCAACACTCCGTTGACCTGGTAATTGGCACAGGGGCCCAGATCTGTCTCTCTCTCTCTCTCTCTCTCTCTCTCTCTCTCTCTCTCTCTCTCTCTCTCTCTCTCTCTCTCTCTCTCTCTCTCTGTCTCTCTCTCTCTGTCTCTCTCTCTCTATCGAGCGGTTCTACATGACTAGGTAAAGAAGACTGCACGAAGATTAATGAAGGCCGGCTAATGCAGGAGTGAAAGGGGGATGAGTGTGAAGGAGGAGGGGAGGGAAGGGATGGGGGGGAATGCTGCTTTTCGACACTGAGTGGAAGTTAGAACTGTAGTTGTCACAGTGTCTCTTTCATTGCCTCTGTTACAGATTTTTGTTATGTAATCCACTAATTTGGTTGTGTTGTCATATTCTTGACATGTTTGCTTCATGGCTAACCAGTGCCTGTTTTGTAAGGCAATGCGATTGATAGGGTTCTGCAGGTTTTCTACAGGTTTTCTACGTCGTCAAATGAAAATCAAATTAAACTTTGTCACATGCGTCAAATTCAGGTGTAAGACCTTATCGTGAAATGCTTACTTACAGCACACATCCTTAACCAACAGTGCAGTTCAAGAAACAGTTAAGGAAATATTATACAAAAATAACACAATAAATTAACATTAAGGAGGCTATATACAGGGGGTACCGGTACCGAGTCAGTGGGCGGGGGTACAGGTTAGTTGAGGTAATTTGTACATCTATGTAGGGGTGAAGTGACTATATGCATGGATAATAAACAACGAGTAGCAGCAGTGTAAACACAAATGGAGGGGGGTCAATGTAAATAGTCCTGGTGGCCATCTTGATTATTTGTTCAACAGTCTTATGGCTTGGGGGTAGAAGCTGTTAAGGAGCCTTTTGGTACTAGACTTGGCGCTCCTGTACCGCTTGCCGTGCGGTAGCAGAGAGAACAGTCTATGACTTGGGTGACTGGAGTCTTTGACCATTTTTGTGGCTTTTCTCTGAAACCGCCTACTATATAGGTCCTGGGTGGCAGGAAGCTTGGCCCCAGTGATGTACTGTGCCGTACGCACTACCCTCTGTAGCGCCTTACGGTCGGATGCCGAGCAGTTGCCATACCAGGCGGTGATGCAATCGGACAGGATGCTCTCGATGGTGCATCTTTGTGAGGATCTGTTAGGTTTTCTCTTCGAGTTCCGTGGGGAACAGTTTGGTAAAGGAGTCTTTGTGTCACCGGTCAGAAAGTGTATCTACTCTATGTGCTTTGTGCTGTGTTTCATGGTATACGGGATCTCTTGGATGTCTTTATATATTATGTTTGACTTATGCTTTGTTTGACTTGGTCTGTGCTTGATGTCTGTACATTTGCACTTTAATTATGGCACCCTCGTAAAATAGTCTGGCCTATTTTTATTTTTTATTTTTTTTCACCTTTATTTAACCAGGTAGGCAAGTTGAGAACAAGTTCTCGTTTACAATTGCGACCTGGCCAAGATAAAGCAAAGCAGTTTAACACATACAGAGTTATACATGGAGTAGAACAAACATACAGTCAATAATACAGTAGAAAAATAAGTCTATATAAATTGTGAGCAAATGAGGTGAGAGAAGGGAGGTAAAGGCAAAAAAAAGGACATGGTGGCAAAGTAAATACAATATAGCAAGTAAAACACTGGAATGCTAGATATGCAGTGGAAGAATGTGCAAAGTAGAGATAGAAATAATGGGGTGCAAAATAAATACAGTAAGGGAAGAGGTAGTTGTTTGGGCTAAATTATAGATGGGCTATGTACAGGTGCAGTAATCTGTGAGCTGCTCTGACAGCTGGTGCTTAAAGCTAGTGAGGGAGATAAGTGTTTCCAGTTTCAGAGATTTTTGTAGTTCGTTCCAGTCATTGGCAGCAGAGAACTGGAAGGAGAGGTGGCCAAAGGAAGAATTGATTTTTGGGGGTGACCAGAGAGAGAGAGAGAGAACGCCTGATATGTTGGTAAACGTCCTTGTAACCTGATTCTTAACGTACGATAAAAATTTAAAAAATGATTGGTGTGGCTGAATTTTTTTCCCCAGACAAGTAAAATCATGGCACTGTAAGGCAGCATTTACATTCAGGAATCAACTTTATATGTGCACTATTGCAGAAATCACTCATCCATTTCCTGGTTGCTATAAATTCTAATAGTTTGCTTAATTTCAGTTTATGTGACAAAACCAACAATGTGTAGTGTAGAGAATCATTGTAGCATCTAAACCACTGTGAAATATATTTTCCAGAACCACAGATATTGTGTTTTTAACTGTTTAAATAAAGCTTTGTGTACGAAACCGTAAAAAAATAAAGTTAAGAACGTGAAGCCTAGAAATAGAGCACATGTAACAGATCTACCACTTCTTAGACTTGCTGTCAACGAGAATGACAGATCAATAACACACATTTCTATGTGAATTTGTCAGGTCGCCCAAAAAGTGACATTGTAGCTTTAAGACTTTTTTTCCAGTATGGTCATGACCTGCTCCAGGACATGAAGGGTTTGTATACTCTCCAAGGGATGTTTTGTGTGTAGGGTTGGGTGTGTGTGGGGGGGGCGTTAGGGTTGGGTGTATGTGTGGGGGGTTGGGGTTGGGTGTGAGTGTGGGGGTTTGGTGTGTATGGGGTTGGGGGTGTGGGGGGGTGTGGGGGTGTGGGGGGGTGTATGGTTTCAGTGGTGTGTGTTTGCACATGGGGGGTGGGGGAGGTGAGGACGAGAACAGCAGTGACCAAAGTAGACTTTTCTCTTCATTTGAAAAGTGGTTTTTGCAGGGGGGGGGGGGGTGTAAATGATTACAATGAACCTTGAACTTGGGACAAGCGTTCACTGTCACATCGCCAAGCGGGGGGGAAGAATGGAGTTATTGACTTTAAATGGGAAGCATGTGTTGCTATGAAAGACCCCAAAAGTCTCATGTTCCCATAATCAGTATCACACCAAACAAGCAGTCAGCCACCCCCCCACCTCCGCTGCCCACCCCACTCAATCACTTTTTCCTCCAAGCCTCTTGACAAACGTAACCCGTGCATATGTTTCTGTGTGCACCCTGTGGCACCTGACAAGGATATTTTTTCGCCTGCAGGGAAGTACAAATATGACATTCGCTTTTCTTTGTTTTTGTTTTTTCTTCCAGTCCACAAGTACGTTATCAACACCGCTTTATGCTGTGGGCATTTGGCCTGTTGCTATGCAATCATAGTTATAAAAAAATAAAGTGCAAATAAATTGAATAATATTTATATATTTTTTTCCCCCACTTTAACCTATTAAATGAAAAATACATTCTGACAGCTTATTTTGCCCAATTAGATGGTACAGCTTTACCTCGGGCTCATTAACGAACCAGTCCCTAGACCTTTTAGTAACTAAGGACCTATGTCTGTTTCTCTTTGTGGTTTATATTGAAGATTTTTTGTCTTATTTTGATGGTGTTCGCATCCCCTCGGCTAGGCCTCTCCTTGGCTTTGAGTGGATATGACACTTACATGGCTTGCCTTTCAAATCAGACAATAGCGTGATTAATGAGGTGCAGACGGTGAAAGGGAGTCGCGGTTGGCGAGCGTCGCAAGAGGTGCTCATCGCGCCTCTGATCTATTCATCAACTGCTCCTCAAAATGGGGGGGGGGGTCGACCGCCTGGGTCCCTCTCCAGGGATGGGGAGTAGAAAAGGGAGGGAGGCGGAGATATCCTGAGTCATTTCAGGAGGTCTTGGTTTTGAGCCCTGAGGTACACCAGAGCCTCTGGGGAATACGAGGGCAACTAAGGTCTCATGCAGGTTTGATTAGGTTTGTGATAAAAGACACCAGAAGCATAGAAGAAAAGCCATGTCCAGTTTTATATGCAGTCGTCGTCACTTTCTAGTATATTGTCACGCGGTGTCAGTTGATTTTAACTGAACCAATTCCCCAAATGCATTTCAGAAATACTTTTTAAATCCACTTCAATCGGTGTAGATGAAGGAGGAGGAGACAGGTTAAAGAAGGATTTTAAGCCTTGAGACAATTGAGACATAGATTGTGTATGTGTGCCATTCAGAGGGTGAATGGGCAAGACAAAAGATTGAAGTGCCTTTGAACGAGTCTTTGTCAATTTTTTGGGGCCTTCCTCTGACATCGCCTGGTATAGAGGTTCTGGATGACCGGGAGCTCGGCCCCAGTGTTGTACTAGGCCGTATACACTACCCTCTGTAGCACTTTGCGGTCAGATGCCAAGCAGTTGCCATACCAAGCGGTGATGCAGCCAGTCAATATGCTCAGCTGTAGAACTTTTTGAGGATCTGAGGGCCCTGACAAATATATTCAACCTTCTGAGGGGAACATGTGGATGTTGTGCCCTCTTCATGACTGTGTTGGTGTGTTTGGACAATGATAGGTCCTTAGTGATGTGGACACTGAAGTACTAGGTCAACAGGGAGAACAGGACAGGACTAAGCACACACCCCTGAGGGGCCCCGTGTTGAGGATGTGTTGTGGCGGATGTGTGCTGCCTACCTTCACCACATGGGGGCGGCCCGTTAGGAAGTCCAGGATCCAGATCAGCGCATGATCTAAGTACGCATAGTGGTAATCTGTCTGCGGCCTTGTGAATGATAACCTGTTTAAAGGTCCTACAGCGGCTACGGAGAGCCACAGTCGTCCTGAACAGCTGGTGTTCTCACGCATGGCTCAGTGTTCCTTGCCTTGAAGCTAGCATAGAAGGCATTTATCTCATCTGGTAGGCTTCTGTCACTGGGTTTCCTTTTGTAATCCGTGATAGTTTGCAAGCCCTGACACGTCTGACGAGCGTCAGAGCCGGTGTAGCAGGATTCGATCTTAGTCCTGTGTTGATCTTTGCCTGTTTGATGGTTCGTCGGAGAGTGTAGTGGGATTTCTTATAAGCGTTTTTAGTGAGTGTCTCTCTCTTTGAAAGTGGCAGCTCTAACCTTTAGCTCAGTGCGGATGTTGCCTGTAATCCATGGCTGGTGACTGATGTGGTAAATGAACAATACACGTTATTAAGGTAAATACTCCTCATTGTTATCAGATTAATCCTGGAACATATTCCAGGAATTGCTAGCAAAACAGTCCTGTGGGTTTATTTTACACTTCATCAGACCAAATGAAGCACTTCACTGGTACTTTGTGTGTTTTTGCATGAAAAACCTAATTTCGAGGATAAAGTTATGGTCCGATTTGACAAAATGGAGGGAGAGCTTTTTATAAGTCTCTGCATGTGGAGTAAAAGTAATTTAGAGTTTTCTTTACCCCTCTAATTGCCCAGGTGACATGCTGGACGAAATTAGGTAAAACAGATTTCAGTTTTCCTGCATTCAATTTAGCAAGTATAAAGCAATTAGTTCTGTGATAAAATTGACTGATGGCTGATAGGATGGAACTAAGGGGGGTGCAGAATAGTGTCATGACACACTCCCACAAAGATTTTCCACATGGCTGCGTCAGTTACGGCTTAGCGACCCACTCTCTGGAACCAGATTCTATTCTTGCCGGTGTCTGAGTTAATCTTACCCCCCCCTAATGAAGGGATACGTAAGAGTCTCTATTTTTCAAATATAATGTTATTGGTCACATGGTTAGCAGATGTTAATGCGAGTGTAGTGAAATGCTTGTACTTCTAGTTCCGGCAGTGCAGTAATATCGAACAAATTCACAACGACAACCATACACACAAATGTAAGGGGATGGAATAAGAATATGTACATATAAATATATGGATGCACGATGACTATGCGGCATAGGCAAGATGCTTTAGATGGTATAAAATACAGTATACACATGTGAGATTAATAATGTTTACATATCCTACATTACTCAAGTGGCATTATTTAAAGTGACTAGGGATACCTTTATTAAATCCATTTATTTAAGTGGCCAGTAATTTGAGTCTGTATGTTGGCAGCAGCCTCTCTATGTAAGTGATGGTTGTTTAACAGTCTGATGGCCTTAAGATAGAAGCTGTTTTTCAGTCTCTCTGTCCCAGCTTTGATGCACCTGAACTGACCTCACATTCTGGATGATAGCAGCGTGAACAGGCAGTGGCTCGGGTGGTTGTTGTCCTTGATGATCTTTTTGTCCTTCCTGTGACATCGGGTGGTGTAGGTGTCCTGGAGGGCAGGTAGTTTGCCCCCAGTGATGCGCTGTGCAGACCGCACTACCCTCTGGAGAGCCTTGCAGTTGAGGGCGGTGCAGTTGCCGTACCAGGCAGTGATACAGCCCGACAAGATGCTCTCGATTGTGCATCTGTAAAAGTTTGTGAGGGTTTTAGGTGACAAGCCACATTTCTTAAGCCTCCTGTGGTTGAAGAGGCGCTGTTGCACCTTCACCACGATGACTGTATGGGTGGACCATTCCAGTTTGCCCATGATGTGTACACCGAGGAACTTTAAACTTTCCACTAGAGGTCGACCGAATATGATTTTTTAACACCGATACTGATTATTGGAGGACCAAAAAAAGCAGATACCGATTCATTGGCAGATTTATATATATATATATTTGTAATAATGACAATTACAACCATACTGAATGAACAATGTACACTTTTATTTTTAACTTAATATAAATAAAATCAATTTAGTCTCAAGTAAATAATGAAACATGTTCAATTTGGTTTAAATAATGCAAAAAAAAATGGTGTTGGAGAAGAAAGTAAAAGTGCAATATGTGCCATGTAAGAAAGCTAACGTTTCAGTTCCTTGCTCAGAACATGAGAACATATAAAAGCTGGTGGTTCCTTTTAACATGAGTCTTCAATATACCCCGTTAGGAAATTTTAGGTTGTAGATATTATACAATTTATGACAACTATTTCCCTCTAAACCATTTGCATTTCATATACCGTTGACTATTGGATGTTCTTGTGGGCACTTTAGTATTACCAGCCTAATCTCGGAAGTTGAAACGGAGTAAAGTGCTGTTTTAATGAATGCTTACGAGCCTGCTGCTGTCTACCACCGCTTAGTCAGACTATCAATGCTCTATCAAATTTCAAATCATAGACTTAATTATAATAAACACACAGAAATACGAGCCTTAGGTCAGATCCGGAAACTATAATTTCGAATACAAAATGTTGATTTTTTTCAGTGAAATACGGAACCGTTCAATATTTTATCGAACAGGTCGCAGTCACTTGAAGTGGACTGTTTGAGAGAGGCGCATAACCAGAAAAGTAGCGTCAGTTTTTCTTTTTGTATTGAACACAGATCATCCCATCTTCAAGTTTATCGCTTATTTACATTTAAAAATGCCTAAAGTTGTATTACAAAAGTAGTTTGAAATGTTTTGGCAAAGTTTACAGATATTTTTGAGATATTTTGTAGTGACATTGGTCAAGTTGGAACCAGTGTTTTTCTGGATCAAACGCGCCAAATAAATGGACATTTTGGATATATATGGATGGAATTAATCGAACAAAGGGACCATTTGTGATGTTTATGGGACATATTGGAGTGCCAACAAAAGAAGCTTGTCAAAGGTAAGGCATGATTTATATTTTATTCCTGCGTTTTGTGTCGCGCCTGCAGGGTTGAAATATGCTACTCTCTCATTGTTTACTGTTGTGCTATCATCAGATAATAGCATCTTATGCTTTTGCTTTTTTTTCCTTTTTGAAATCTGACATGTTGGCTGGATTCACAACGAGTGTAGCTTTAATTTGCTATCTTGCATGTGTGATTTAATGAAAGTTAGATTTTTATAGTAATTTATTTGAATTTGGCGCTCTGCATTTTCACTGGCTTTTGGCCAAGCGTCCCAGAGAGGTTAATGTGAAGATTGATCGTTTTTTATAAAATAAGTTTAATGCTAGCTAGCAACTTACCTTGGCTCCTTGCAGCCACAAGGTCATTTTGATTCTGCACTCGCGTAACAGGTGGTCAGCCTGCACCGCAGTTTCCTTGTGGATTGCAATTTAATCGACCATAATCGGCATCCAAAAAGGCTGATTACCCATTCTTAGCCATGCAGATTAATCGGTCGACCTCTACTTTCCACCTTCTCCACTACTGTCCCGTCGGTGGATATGGGGCAGCTACCTCGGCTGTTTCCTGAAGTCAACGATCATCTCCTTTGTTTTGTTGACGTGGAGTGAGAGGTTATTTTCCTGACACCACACTCCGAGGGCCCTCACCACCTCCCTGTAGGCAGTCTTGTCGTTGTTGGTAATCAAGCCTACCACTGTAGTGTCGTCTGCAAACTTGATGATTGAGTTGGAGGCGTGCATGGCCATGCAGTCGTGGGTGAACAGGGACTACAGGAGAGGGCTGAGAACGCACCCTTGTGGGGGCCCTAATGTTGAGGATCAGCGGGGTTCACTACCTGGGGGCGGCCGGCCAGAAAGTCCAGGACCACAGGGCGTGGTCGAGACCCAGGGTCTCAAGCTTAACGATGAGTTTGGAGGGTACTATGGTGTTGAAGGCTGTAGTCAATGAGCAGGCCCTCTAATGAAGGGATACGTAAAGTCTCTATTCTTACCCCTCAAATAAAGGGATACATAAGAGTCTCTATTCTTACCCCCTCTAATAAAGGGATACTTAAGAGCCGGTGTCAGAGTTAATGAAGGCCTTGCTCCTTTCTGCAGACACACGTCGAGGGAAGAAAGCCACAGCGCGCCTCCTCCATTGTCTTCCTCCTTGCACTGCCTTCTCCACTTTGGGCGAGACATTTGTTCCACGTCGCCGGTTCCGCTAGAAAATGGTCTCTGGTAGAGTACTGGTGTCTAATAGGAGGCCGAGTCACTTTCCTTTTTATATAGAAGAGATTCTGGTGTTGGGACATAGAGCTGTGCGAACACTACATGCAGTGTCTACCAATGGCATTGAGGGTGATACAGATCAACCTCTTGACATCTCTTTGCTTGAGTAGAATAATCCTCAATAGTTACAGATCAACCTCTTGACATCTCTTTGCTTGAGTAGAATAATCCTCAATTGTTACAGATTAACCAAGTGACATCGCTTTGATGCTTGACTAGAATAATCCTCAATAGT
Source organism: Oncorhynchus nerka (assembly GCF_034236695.1). Taxonomy (NCBI): domain Eukaryota; kingdom Metazoa; phylum Chordata; class Actinopteri; order Salmoniformes; family Salmonidae; genus Oncorhynchus; species Oncorhynchus nerka. The sequence goes on from NC_088399.1 coordinate 9,318,551, forward strand.
TACAGATCAACCTCTTGACATCTCTTTGCTTGAATAGAATAATCCTCAATTGTTACAGATTAACCTCTTGACATCTCTTTGCTTGACTAGAATAATCCTCAATAGTTACAGATCAACCTCTTGACATCTCTTTGCTTGAGTAGAATAATCCTCAATAGTTACAGATCAACCTCTTGACATCTCTTTGCTTGACTAGAATAATCCTCAATAGTTACAGATCAACCACGTGACATCGCTTTGATGCTTGAATAGAATAATTCTCAATAGTTACAGATCAACCTCTTGACATCTCTTTGATGCGTGTGGGTCGACCACGCTTCTCACAATGAGAAGTATAATTTCTAAATGCGTCTTAAAAGGTTAAAATTATTGAAATGGTTACTATACTGAACCAAAATATAAAGGCAACATGTAAAGTGTTGGTCCCATGTTTCATGAGCTGAAATAAAAGATCCCAGAAATGTTCTATACGCACAGAAAGCTTATCTTTGCCAAAATAATCCATCCACCTGACAGGTGTGGCAAATCAAGAAACGGATTAAACAACATGGTCATTACACAGATGAACCTTGTGCTGGGGACAATAAACGGCCATTCTAAAATGTGCAGTTTTGTCACACAACACAATGCCACAGGTGTCAAGTGTTGAGCGAGCGTGTAATTGGCATGCTGACTGCAGGAATATTCTCCATAGCTGTTGCCAAAAATGTTAATGTTCATTTCTCTACCATAAGCCGCCTCCCACGTCGGTTTGTGAGAATTTGTCAGTAAGTCCAACTAGCCTCACAACCACAAACCACGTGTAACCACGACAGCCCAGGACCTCCACATCCTTCTTCACCTACGGGATCGTCTGAGACCAGCCACCCGGACAGCTAATGAAACTGAGAAGTATTTCTGTCTGTAAAAAAAAAGCCATTTTGTGTGGAAAAAACGAATTCTGATTGGTTGGGCATAGCTCCCAAGTGGGTGGGCCTATGCCCTCCCAGGCCCACCCATGGCTGCGCCCCTGCCCAGTCACGTGAAAGACATAGATTAGGGCCTAATGAATTCATTCAAATTGACCGATTTCCTAATATGAAATTGTGAAATTGTTTAAATTGTTGCATGGTGCATTTATATTTTTGTTCAGTGTATGTTAATCGTTCTTTTTCCTATCTTGGGTATTATTCAAAATGTGTATTTCAGAGTGGCTGCAAGGGAGTTGAAATTAATCTGCTTACGTATTTGTTAGTGAAACAAGGAAGTGGTGTGGTAATCGACGGGATATCAGCATGAACCCTTATAATTGTGATCAATGGTAATGCCGTTTTCATTACGCCATATAGCCACAAAGAGGCTATGACACCCAGCTCCTTTAATGAGAAAGATTTGTTTTTTCTTGAATAAAAAAACTAAAAGATTGATTACTTAAAAGCTATTTTCTGTTGCGAATCCATTAGCAAGAGCCGTTTTTCCCCAGCTTTGACATGTTGTCTTTGCACAGATTTTTATTGCCCAAGATGCATGATTCTAGGGTCCTGTTCTTCGTAGACCAAACCTCTTTTGAGGAAAGTTGCGGGCAGAAAAATGAATTAATACCAGCCACTTAAATCCCCCAGAATTGATTGTGGCTAATTGGCTAGACTCTCAGATATATGGGGTTGGGGGGGTGATACTTTTGGGAATTGTACATCTGCATATGTTAGCCTTCACTTGCTTATTGAGCCCCCTGGTTGATTTACATGAGATGGCAATGCATTAACAGTAATGAATGGGTTGTTCAGAGCACAAGGTTAGCCATGAAATCAGAAACGCCCTACAGGAGAGACCAAAAGACAAGGGAGGGTAGAAACGAGGAAACATAGCCAACAGAGTTAACTCAGTTGATGTAAACTTTCATTGTAGTGGATTGCACAGAGATGCTCCAGGAAGCTGAATTAAAAGCCCCCATCAATCAGTAACGACATAGCATGAATTCATTACCATAGAAATGTTCCTTAAAGGAGGAACTTCTACCGTTCACTCTTGGACAACATGTGTAGTAGAATATGATGTTTGTGTGTACAGTACTGTGTATAGTCGTCCCCATTTTATTTATTTATCATACGCACATTGAACTGCCAGTAGATGTTATTGATTTGTGCGTTGGGTTTACTGCCTCACGTTGGGGGTTTAATGCGTCACCTTAGCTTTTATTTGGCTAAAAGCACTTTTTCCATTAATAGATGTGGTACTCTGTAGTGCTCCCGCAATCTAGGCCCTGTCCCTTGACTGTAATATAAAGGTCTAGGCCCTGTCTCTTGACTGTAATATAAAGGTCTAGGCCCTGTCCCTTGACTATAATATAAAGGTCTAAGCCCTGTCTCTTGACTATAATATAAAGGTCTAGGCCCTGTCCCTTGACTATAATATAAAGGTCTAGGCCCTGTCTCTAGGCCCTGTCCCTTGACTATAATATAAAGGTCTAGGCCCTGTCTCTTACTGTAATATAAAGGTCTAGGCCCTGTCCCTTGACTATAATATAAAGGTCTAGGCCCTGTCTCTTGACTATAATATAAAGGTCTAGGCCCTGTCCCTTGACTATAATATAAAGGTCTAGGCCCTGTCTCTAGGCCCTGTCTCTTGACTATAATATAAAGGTCTAGGCCCTGTCTCTTGACTATAATATACAGGTCTAGGCCCTGTCCCTTGACTGTAATATAAAGGTCTAGGCCCTGTCTCTTGACTGTAATATAAAGGTCTAGGCCCTGTCTCTAGGCCCTGTCTCTTGATTATAATATAAAGGTCTAGGCCCTGTCTCTAGGCCCTGTCTCTTGACTGTAATATAAAGGTCTAGGCCCTGTCTCTAGGCCCTGTCTCTTGACTGTAATATAAAAGTCTAGGCCCTGTCTCTTGACTGTAATATAAAGGTCTAGGCCCTGTCTCTTGACTGTAATATAAAGGTCTAGGCCCTGTCTCTTGACTGTAATATAAAGGTGAGCCTTATCCCAACTGTGGGAACAATGATTTTACAGTCTCTTGGTTTGTGTAAATTCCTTGTTTTACTGTCTTGTATTTCACATCCTCTTCCTCCTTGTGTTGCAGGTCATGCAATATTCAAGCTCACATACCTCAGTAACCACGACTACAAGCCCTTGTACTTTGAGTGTGATGCTGCTACTGTCAATGAGATCGTGCTTAAGGTGAGTAATAGGGAGGTTCCATGTGCCTTTTGCCTCCATATCACATGGAAATATGTTGTTTTAGCAACCACTTCCTCTACTTTACAAAGTCAGGTCTGCAGGGTACAAGTCACTATTGACAGATATTGACGGTTTGACAATATTATTATGCAGTCTCCCACATATACCCGTAGGGCTAAAAAACCTAATTGTATGCGCACTCAGAGATGCAAATATGAAATATCCTATTAAAAATGTAGATTAAGGCCGTGAGGCATTTTTACCACATCGGCGTATGATAATTCAACTGTAACCATTAAAATAGGGAAGATAATGATACTCTCTTTAATTAGCATTAATGATGATTAATTTACTTTTAAGGACCTTTCTGTAATAAGTCTTGAAAGTGGGGCATGGGAAAAGCATCTCCTGAAGGCCAGGGCAGGTGAGGTGAATGTTGAAGGCCAGGGCAGGTGAATGTTGAAAGCCAGGGCAGGTGAATGTTGAAGGCCAGGGCAGGTGAGGTGAATGTTGAAGACCAGGGCAGGTGAATGTTGAAGGCCAGGGCAGGTGAATGTTGAAGGGCAGGTGAGGTGAATGTTGACAGGGCAGGGCAGGTGAATGTTGAAGGACAGGGCAGGTGAGGTGAATGTTGGAGGACAGGGCAGGGCAGGTGAATGTTAATGTTGAAAGCCAGGGCAGGTGAGGTGAATGTTGAAGGGCAGGGCAGGTGAGGTGAATGTTGAAGGCCAGGGCAGGTGAGGTGAATGTTGAAGGGCAGGGCAGGTGGGGTGAATGTTGAAGGCCAGGGCAGGTGGGGTGAATGTTGAAGGCCAGGGCAGGTGAGGTGAATGTTGAAGGCCAGGGCAGGTGAGGTGAATGTTGAAGGCCAGGGCAGGTGAATGTTGAAGGGCAGGTGAGGTGAATGTTGAAGGACAGGGCAGGGCAGGTGAATGTTGAAGGGCAGGGCAGGTGAGGTGAATGTTGAAAGCCAGGGCAGGTGAGGTGAATGTTGAAGGCCAGGGAAGGTGAGGTGAATGTTGAAGGGCAGGTGAGGTGAATGTTGAAGGGCAGGGCAGGGCAGGTGAGGTGAATGTTGAAGGGCAGGGCAGGTGAGGTGAATGTTGAAGGGCAGGGCAGGTGAGGTGAATGTTGAAGGCCAGGGCAGGTGGGGTGAATGTTGAAGGCCAGGGCAGGTGAGGTGAATGTTGAAGGGCAGGGCAGGGCAGGTGAGGTGAATTTTGAAGGCCAGGGCAGGTGGGGTGAAGGTTGAAGGCAGGTGAGGTGAATGTTGAAGACCAGGGCAGGTGGGGTGAAGGTTGAAGACCAGGGCAGGTGAGGTGAAGATTGAAGACCAGGGCAGGTGGGGTGAAGATTGAAGGCCAGAGAAGTTAGGGTGAAATTGCAGGTAATTGCGAGGACTCTAGTCCCCTACTCTCAGGGGACAGGGCTTTAAGTAGCGTGTCATCGCCGTGGAGGCATGTCAACCGGGGTTGGCAGGTGTGACCCATGAGTGTCCTTATCCTGATGATTCCATTTTGAAATCTCAGTGGGCCCGGAGTTGACCCCTGGGGTATTCCTCTTGAGCGTGACCACACATTGCGGGGAATAATGCTTTCATTACTACAAGCCAATGTGGCTTGGGGGGGTCGAAAAAGAAGAGCAATAAATTTATAAATATATCTATACCTCCGTATAAAGCAGATGAGAGGAGAGGACATTAGAAACAAACATTTTACTTAAAAAAATTAAATATAAAGTTATGATATATTTCCAGCAACAATATTTCTCTTGAGTATTTGAATGTTCACCTGATCCAAACTCATACCTCTCATCTGTCTCGTTTGAGTGGGCCCCCTCACTTCCCGTCATCATAAAAGCTGTAGTCACACACACACACACACACACACACACACACACACACACACACACATCACAGCTGTGCCCTTGAGGCACATTATAACCAAACACCAGACCATATAAAAAAAAAACCTGAGTGTGAATGTTTTGGTCAAAGCACAGGGTTTCCATGTGAATGCCAAGGATTTTACTAGCCATGAAATTATTGACACCATGTTTATGCCTTTACCCATAAAACAGCATGGATGAGGAGGATCCCACAGGGCGTGGTAATTCCGCCTTTAAAACTCGTTTTTTGAAGTATCCCTTCTCTCTTTAAGGCTTAACTTTTTATATCTCGGGTCTAGGCATTAAACCTCCGTTAAAATGATCAACGTTATCGTCACCTCCGCCGTCCCTGCTCTTAAGTCTGCCTTTTATGAGCCGTCCATGTTTCTCCTTAAAGTAGCATGTGTTCCCATTTAGTGACATCTACTGGATGTAACGAGACATGAGTGTGTCATTCTGACTGTCTGTCATCTGGTTTCCCATGCCCCTTGAAAAAGCTATTATGTCCTGCTATTGGATTTTCTAATAGTTTTTATTAATTGTGACTAGTTGAAATTTCAACACCAAATATGTTTTTTTTTTTTCTGTGTCACAAATAACCAGTTGTACTATGTAGCGTAGTATACATATGTTTCTATATATTTTGATCGAAACACTTCCCACAATCCCTTGTTTTATCATTCTCAGGTGAACTACATCCTGGAGTCTCGGGCCAGCACGTCGCGGGCGGACTACTTTGCCCAGAAGCAGCGTAAACTGAGCCGGCGCACCAGTTTCAGCTTCCAGAAGGAGAAGAAGTAGAGGAGAGACCCTGGAGCCACTGTCTGGAGCCACTGTCTAGACCCTGGGGCCACTGTCTAGACCCTGGAGCCACTGTCTAGACCCTGGAGCCACTGTCTAGACCCTGGAGCCACTGTCTAGACCCTGGAGCCACTGTCTAGAGCCACTGTCTGGACCCTGGAGCCACTGTCTGGAGCCACTGTCTAGACCCTGGAGCCGCTGTCTAGACCCTGGAGCCGCTGTCTAGACCCTGGAGCCGCTGTCTAGACCCTGGAGCCACTGTCTAGACCCTGGAGCCGCTGTCTAGACCCTGGAGCCGCTGTCTAGACCCTGGAATCGCTGTCTAGACCCTGGAGCCACTGTCTAGACCCTGGAGCCACTGTCTAGACCCTGGAACCACTGTCTAGACCCTGGGGCCACTGTCTGGACCCTGGAGCCACTGCCTAGACCCTGGGACCACTGTCTAGACCCTGGAATCACTGTCTAGACCCTGGGGCCACTGTCTGGACCCTGGAGCCACTGTCTGGACCCTGGAGCCACTGTCTGGACCCTGGAGCCACTGTCTGGACCCTGGAGCCAATGTCTGGACACTGGAGCCACTGTCTAGACCCTGGAGCCACTGTCTAGACCCTGGGGCCACTGTCTAGACCCTGGGGCCACTGTCTAGACCCTGGAATCACTGTCTGGACCCTGGGACCACTGTCTAGACCCTGGAGCCACTGTCTAGACCCTGGAGCCACTGACTTCACTCTCACAGCAGAGGGCCAAGGGAGAGAGTGAAGAGTGTCACAGTCAGAGATATAATAAGAGTGAGAGATGATGAGAAATAAAAAGAGAGGGAGATCAAGGCCGCAGGAAGATGTTTTTTCGTTCTCTGCTCATACAGTAAAGGCCTAGTTCACTAATTTTGAAAAATATATATTTTATGTAGATTCATCAGGGGGTGCTGTAGCACCCTCGACACCCTTACTTCTCGCAGCTATGAGGGAGATGCGTCTTGATCCTAGATAATTAAAGAGCTGCCTCCTAAACTCCAATGTCTTCACAAAAGGGTCTCCACTCGCTAGCCATATCAGATCTAATGTTCCCTGCCTGCCCTTTGTCCTTTTAGGAATGCTTAAACATAGAAAACAAGAACAAGGCTTGTAGTCCTATTCTGAAGGAGATGACGGAATGCAACTCCCCCCTGTTATTGTCAATCCCATGAACTCAGGATGGATCAGAGGACCACGGTGTTGCTTTAACACCAGTGTCAATCAACGAAACCTTGTTCCATCCACCGCCTACAAATCAATTCTACATTTGAGAGTTGAATGCATATACCGATGGCTCGAGTGAAAAGCGAAGCCATCAGGACAATGAAAATACTAAATCCCTCGCTTCTGCTCTTCTCTACGTATGGAGATGTAAACTTAATCAGTCTTATGTTGTACATTGGTATGTAAAGGGAACATCCTTACATTTTTATTTGTATATAGATAATGATTACATTCAGGGGTTAATTAAATGATATGATGAAACCTGCTTTGGCCATAGTACATTCAGTGCCTGAAACCTTTAAAATAGTGGCTCACTACCAATCAATGCCAGTTCTGCTGAGGTGCTGTGAGGGTTTTTAAAAACACAAGCAAGACGAGTACATAAAGGAAGGCATTTTCCATACTTTCGAGTCTGAAAGAAAACTCTCAAAACGACTTATTGTGAATAAAGGTAGCAAGGGGATAGGAAGGGGTACGACCTGACAGATTTTTATGATTTCAAACAAAACAAACAAAAAAAATGTACTTATTACCTGTACTTTTTACTGTGATCTATACAATAATTTTTTTCTTCATTGTATCTATGGACTGTAAAATAATGAATGAAGCACTGTCTGTTGAACAGATCATGTATGTTCAGACTGTCCCGATGGGAGGCACATAAGGAATGTATTACATTTACAGCATTTTGTTGATGTTGTTAATACAATGACATTATATAAATTCTGCTCATATGTTGTTGCCTTTTGTCGTCTTTCTCTCCCTTTTTCTTTTTTTAAACGCGTTTCTTATAGTGTCATCTGCAACAGAACAGCTTGAAGTGCCTCTGGGATACGTTCAGAAGACACAAAGCAGGGCAGCGTCTGCTGATAGAAGTGTATAGCAGAGCTTTCCACTCATTCTAAATTCAAACGCAATACAACTTGAATGATCCACGAGGCACAATTCGGGCATGAAGTGTAAACATCCGATCTCACTGGTATAAAAATATCACATGGGGTGGAAAAAAAGGAGACTTCCCATCATACACTGCAGTTGTTGTGTGGCAAGCTTCAAGCTGTCTTCTCAACATATTCAGTCCCAAACTCCCATCGTAAAGCAAACCACAAATCTGTCCCTTTTTCTGGGAGGCTTATGTGGAGGACGGAGCCAGGTGTGGTGTCGGGCTTCTCTCTCCTCCTCCCGGCATGGCGTATAAGTGATGTTTAATGAATGGGACTCCTGGGGGCTCTAACACAAACTGGCTTGTCAGTTTCCAGACCTGGAAATATGGGGGACGAAGCTGATGACTCAGTGGCTCCTGAAGTGGCTGCAACAGTAAATCTGTCCCCCGTCCCTCCCCAACCTCCACCGTCCCTCCCCAACCTCCACCGTCCCTCCACCGTCCCTCCCCAACCTCCACCGTCCCTCCCCGTCCCTCCCCAACCTCCACCGTCCCTCCCCAACCTCCCCGTCCCTCCCCAACCTCCACCGTCCCTCCCCAACCTCCACCGTCCCTCCCCAACCTCCACCGTCCCTCCCCGTCCCCCCCAACCTCCACCGTCCCTCCCCCCGTCCCTCCCCAACCTCCACCGTCCCTCCCCAACCTCCCCCGTCCCTCCCCAACCTCCACCGTCCCTCCCCAACCTCCACCGTCCCTCCCCGTCCCTCCCTCCCCAACCTCCCCGTCCCTCCCCAACCTCCCCGTCCCTCCCCAACCTCCACCGTCCCTCCCCGTCCCCCCCAACCTCCACCGTCCCTTCCCCGTCCCTCCCCAACCTCCACCGTCCCTCCCCAACCTCCCCCGTCCCTCCCCAACCTCCACCGTCCCTCCCCAACCTCCACCGTCCCTCCCCCGTCCCTCCCCAACCTCCCCCGTCCCTCCCCAACCTCCCCCGTCCCTCCCCAACCTCCACCGTCCCTCCCCAACCTCCACCGTCCCTCCCCAACCTCCACCGTCCCTCCACCGTCCCTCCCCAACCTCCACCGTCCCTCCCCAACCTCCACCGAGGTTAAACTCCCAATGTTGATGAAGTTGCAATTTGTCCGGCTCAGAATGTCTTGTAGTTTATGTGTTGCTTATTGTACTAGTGTTAGGCCTATCTTGTCCTTTCTCATTAATACATTTTGTGGACAGGCAGGTCCTTGATTAACTTACCCGAGTAGTCCAAATATTGATCTTATAAAGCCACAAGTCTAGATTTCTAGTCATTTCTAAAACTTCTACATATGTGTATATGAACATTTTTACAGATTGTGGCTTTAAGAACATATTTGTAATTAAATTGCATGAGGGTTGCAAACATTTTTCCTTTCAAAATAAATTTACCATAGCTTTGTAGGGTCACTTTGCTTCAAGTTGCTCCTCATGCGCCTGACAGGAAAATAATGATAGCAGTTGCTGTTTATATAATGTTGTTTATTGTTTGGTTTAAGATGGCTATGTGATTGTCAGACCCCTGGGGGTCACAGCTGATGCACTCAGCCAGGATCACAGGAGGTCAACACAGTCTATCTCTCGCTATCCCTACCAGACCTGGGTTCAAGTAGAATTTGACATTTTACTTTTGAGCTTGTGATTGAGCCTGTCTTGTAGTGCAAGATGGGTAGGGTTTGCACTTTTGGGGACTATTCCATTGGCAAGAGAAATCTGAAAAAGTTTCTGAAAAGAAAACACATTTCTAAAAAGGTCTGAACTGTCTCTTTACACGGAATAAATACAATTTACCAGATATGGAGAAGGTATTTGAAACATTAGTTATTGTACATACCGTGTCATTTGCTGTTGCTATCAGACAGTAGAATTATTGGTTTGCTTTTAATTTGACCATGAAAACAAAATACAGTTGGTGTCATTTATGAAAAACGAATTTCTGGCGACCTGTGACCTATATAGGCGTGTGTGTGTGTGTGTTTTTCTCGTGTGGACCAGGAGCAGTGGCTAACATTTCACCTGAGGCGGTTTTCGGGTGGTGCCCAGTCCCACAAATCCTCCATGTCACTCTGATCAACTCTCTCTCTCCAGGAAGTGACTCTTAGGCCAGAGGGCAACCAAATGTTCCACAGAGCACCAAATTGCCATCACACCACCCTGTGCTGTGTCAACGGGCAATGTATTAAGCAGCGTGACAAAAACGGCTATGTCCATTTTAGTTTTGGAGTCAGATGGGTAATGCTGTATAGTTGTCATGGTGAGCAAATCCACTGCACAACACTACTGGTTATGGAAAGGAACAAAATAATGTTCAGGGGATCCAACGTTTTGACACAGGAAGGCAAATACGTCAAAATACAGCAGTTAGCTGGTAACAGATATTTACTGTAAATCTATATTAACTGGTAACAGATATTTACTGTAAATTTATATTAGCTGGTAACAGATATTTACTGTAAATCTATATTAACTGGTAACAGATATTTACTGTAAATCTATATTAGCTGGTAACAGATATTTACTGTAAATCTATATTAACTGGTAACAGATATTTACTGTAAATCTATATTAACTGGTAACAGATATTTACTGTAAATCTATATTAACTGGTAATCTAACTGTAAATCTATATTAGCTGGTAACAGATATTTACTGTAAATCTATATTAACTGGTCATCTCTAACTGTAAATCTATATTAACTGGTAATCTCTAACTGTAAATTTATATTAGCTGGTAACAGATATTTACTGTAAATCTATATTAACTGGTAACAGATATTTACTGTAAATCTATATTAACTGGTAATCTCTAACTGTAAATGTATATTAACTGGTAAGATATTTACTGTAAATCTATATTAACTGGTAACAGATATTTACTGTAAATCTATATTAACTGGTAATAGATATTTACTGTAAATCTATATTAGCTGGTAATAGATATTTACTGTAAATCTATATTAGCTGGTTACAGATATTTACTGTAAATCTATATTAACTGGTAATAGATATTTACTGTAAATCTATATTAACTGGTAACATATATTTACTGTAAATCTATATTAACTGGTAATAGATATTTACTGTAAATCTATATTAGCTGGTAACAGATATTTACTGTAAATCTCTATTAACTGAATCTATATTAACTGGTAATCTCTATTAACTGTAAATCTATATTAACTGGTAATCTCTATTAACTGTAAATCTATATTAACTGGTCATCTCTAACTGTAAATCTATATTAACTGGTAATCTCTAACTGTAAATCTATATTAACTGGTAATCTCTATTAACTGGTAATCTCTATTTACTTGTTAACTGGTCATCTATATTTACTGGTAATCTATATTTACTGGTTGACTGGTAATTTACACTACTGGTCAAAAGTTTTAGAACACCTACTCATTCAAAGGTTTTTCTTTATTTGTACTATTTTCTACATTGTGTAATAATAGTGAAGACATCAAAAATATGAAATAACATATATGGAATCATGTAGTAACCAAAAAAGTGTTAAACAAATCAAAGTATATGTTATATTTGAGATTCTTCAAATAGCCACCCTTTGCCGTGATGACAGCTTTGCACACTCTTGCAATTCTCTCAACCAGCTTCATGCGGTAGTCACCTGGAATGCATTTTAATTAACAGGTGTGCCTTAAATTAATTTGTGGAATTCCTTTCCTTAATGCGTTTGAGCCAATCAGTTGTGTTGTGACAAGGTAGGGTGTGTATACAGAAGATAGCCCTATTTGGTAAAATACCAAGTCCATATTATGGCAAGAACAGCTCAAATGAGCAAAGAGAAACGACAGTCCATCATTACTTTAAGCCATGAAGGTCCGTCAATACAGAATATTTCAAGATGTTTCTTCAAGTCCAGTCGCAAAAACCATCAAGCGCTATGATGAAACTGGCTCTCATGAGGACCGCCACAGGAAAGGAAGACCCAGAGTTACCTCTGCTGCAAATGATAAGTTCATTAGAGTTACTCAGAAATTCCAGCCTAAAAAATTGCTTCACAGAGTTCAAGTAACAAACACATCTCAACATCAACTGTTCAGAGGACACTGCGTGAATCAGGCCTTCATGGTTGAACTGCTGCAAAGAAACCACTACTAAAGGACAGAAGAAGAGACTTGCTTGGGCCAAGAAACACGAGCAATTGACATTAGACCGGTGGAAATTTGTCCTTTGGTCTGGAGTCCAACTTGGAGAATTTTGGTTCCAACCGCCATGTATTTGTGAGACGTGGTGTGGGTGAACGGATGATCTCCGCATGTGTATTTCCCACCATGAAGCATGGAGGAGGAGGTGTTATGGTGTGGGGGTGCTTTGCTGGTGACACTGATTTATTTAGAGTTTAAGGTACACTTAACCAGCATGGCTACCACAGCATTCTGCGGCGATACACCATCCCATCTGGTTTGGGTTTATTGGGATTATCATTTGTTTTTCAACAGGACGATGACCCAACACACCTCCAGGCTGTGTAAGGGCTATTTTACCAAGAAGGAGAGTGATGGAGTGCTGCATCAGATGACCTGGCTTCCACAATCCCCCAACCTCAAACAAATTGAGATGGTTTGGGATGAGTCGTACCGCAGAGTGAAGGAAAAGCAGCTAACAAGTGCTCAGCATAAGTGGGAACTCCTTCAAGACTGTTGGAAAAGCATTCCAGGTGAAGTTGGTTGAGAGAATGCCAAGAGTGTGCAAAGGTGTCATCAAGGCAAAGAGTTGCTATTTGAAGAATCTCATATAAAATATATTTTAATTTGTTGAACACTTTTTTGGTTACTACATAATTCCATATGTGTTATTTCATAGTTTTGATGTCTTCACTATTGTTATACAATGTAGAAAATAGTACAAATAAAGGAAAATCCTTGAATAAGTAGGTGTTCTATAACTTTTGTGAATCAGAAGCTTCTAAAGCCATGATATCATTTGCTGTAATTTTCCAAGCTGTTTAAAGGCACAGTCAACTTAGTGGATGTACATTACAACATTACAAGAATTACAAGTGAAACAATCTGTCTTTTAACAGTTGTTGGAAAAATGACTTGTGTCATGCACAAAGTAGATGTCCTAACCAACTTGCCAAAACTATAGTTGGTTAACAAGAAGTTTGTGGAGTGGTTGAAAAACGAGTTTTAATGACACTAACCTAAATGTATGTTAACTTCCATCTTCAACTGTATTTACTGGTAATCTCTATCTACTGGTAATCTTTATCTATATGGTAATCTCTATCTACTGGTAATCTCTATCTATATGGTAATCTACAGTGCCTTCGGAAAGTATTCAGACCCCTAGACTTTTTCCACATTTTGTTATGTTACAGCCTTATTCTAAGATGTTTTTTTCTCATCAATCTACACACAATAATACCCCATAATGACAAAGCAAAAACAGTTGTTTTTTTTATTCTTGCAAATGTATAAAAGGTTTTAAAAAACAGATACCTTATTTAGATAAGTATTCGGATCCTTTGCTATGAGATTCAAAATTGAGCTCAGGTGCATCCTGTTTCCATTGATCATCCTTGAGATGTTTCTACAACTTGATTGGAGTCCACCTGTGGTAAATTCAATTGATTGGACATGATTTGGAAAGGCACACACCTGTCTGAAAAGGTTCCATAGTGAACAGTGCATTTCAGAGCAATAACCAAGCCATGAGGTCAAAGGAATTGTCCGTAGAGCTCAGAGACAGGATTGTGTCGAGGCACAGATCTGGGGAATGGTACCAAAAAAGTCAGCAGCATTGAAGGTCCCCAAGAACATGGTGGCCTCCATCATTCTTAAATGGAAGAAGTTTGGAACCACCAAGACTCTTCCTAGACCTGGAGGCCGGGCCAAACTGATCAATCAGGGAGAAGGGCCTTAGTCAGGGAGGTGACCAAGAACCCGATGGTCACTCTGACAGAGCTCCAGAGTTCCTCTGTGGAGATGGGAGAACCTTCCAGAAGGACAACCATCTCTGCAGCACTCCACCAATCAGGCCTTTATGGTAGAGTGGCCAGACAGAAGCCACTCCTCAGTAAAAGGCACATGACAGCCTGCTTGGAGTTTACCAAGAGGCACCTAAAGACTCTCAGACCATGAGAAACGAGATTCTCTGGTCTGATGAAAGCAAGATTGAACGATTTGGCCTGAATGCCCTACGGTGTAGCATGGTGGTGGCAGCATCATGCTGTGGGGATGTTTTTCAGCGGCAGGGACTGGGAGACATGTCAGGATCGATGCAAAGATGAATGGCGCGAAGTACAGAGAGATCCTTGATGAAAACCTGCTCCAGAGTGCTCAAGACCTCAGACTGGGGTGAAGGTTCACCTTCCAACAGGACAACAACCCTAAGCACACAGCCAAGACAACGCAGGAGTGGCTCTGAATGTCCTTGAGTGGCCCAGCCTGAGCCCGGACTTGAACCCGATCGAACATCTCTGGAGAGACCTGAAAATAGCTGTGCAGCAATGCTCCCCATTCAACCTGACAGAGCTTGAGAGGATTTGCAGGCAAGAATGGGAGAAACTCCCCAAATACAGGTGTGCAAGGCTTGCAGCGTCATACCCAAAAACTATCGAGGCTGTAATCGCTGCCAAAGGTGCTTCAACAAACTACTGAGTAAAATGTCTGAATACTTATGTAAATGTGATATTTCAGTATTTAAAAAAATATATATATATATATATATTTGTATAAAAACAAGTTTTTGCTTTGTCATTGTGTGTATGGGGTCTGAATACTTTCCAAATGCACTGTATATTAGCTGGTAGTGTATATTTACTGGTACATCTAGATTATGAATCAATATAGATTGGCAGTTATCTACATTTACTGGTAATCTATATTAACTGGTAATCATACATGTGAGCTAGAAAGGTGGGGGGATTGAGATTCTACACCATGTCTGGATAGAGCTTTATCACAGGTCTGTACTGTCAGACCTAATGCAATAACAGAACAAGTCCAGTTCACACACAGGTCAGCACAGTAGATCCATTTCAAATGGATCCCTAACCTTAACCCACTAGAGTCATGTTGTTCACCCCTATTAGGGACTCGATCACAATAAGATAACGTTATTGTCCATTTGCAGAGAAATGTATTCGTCTGAGGTCAGCATACAAATACACAAAACCCAGTATGCTACGCAATGCAAAAATACCGTAAAGTGAGCACACGCATTCGCATGTAGTCCCTGATGGCAAACTGTCTGGACATGTAATAGGCTTGACCCTAAACGGATCACTCTACTACTATCCTCACCCAGGAGAACAGACAGAATTCCTTGGTACTGTCAGTGTTGCCGCTGGTAAGGTTCGGTGTGAGGTTGGTAAGGTTCAGTGTGAGGCTGGTAAGGTTCAGTGTGAGGTTGGTAAGGTTCAGTGTGAGGTTGGTAAGGTTCAGTGTGAGGCTGGTAAGGTTCAGTGTGAGGCTGGTAAGGTTCAGTGTGAGGCTGGTAAGGTTCAGTGTGAGGTTGGTATGGTTCAGTGTGAGGTTGGTAAGGTTCAGTGTGAGGCTGGTAAGGTTCAGTGTGAGGTTGGTATGGTTCAGTGTGAGGTTGGTATGGTTCAGTGTGAGGTTGGTAAGGTTCAGTGTGAGGTTCATTGGGCAGCAGTGCAGTGCAATGGAGTGTTAACACATGAAATACCTTCAGAGGAGAATAATAGGTATTATGCCTCCTCTGCTGGGCTTTATCCACATCCCTGTCATCTCTGTAGTTGTATGAATTAACCGGTTAAACTGCAAAAATCACAAAATAAAAGCTTTGATGTGGATTATCGTTTGCGAATGTCTAAGGGATCGCAAATGTTTGTCACTGTGAGGTGATTGTTATTGGCAGACAGTTTAGTCCATGCTGCTGTTATTTTGTATGCAAACTCAGAGCGTGGGTTGCCATCTCTTCTGGTCGTTGGACTGCTCCCATAATAACAGAAAGTGTTCCATCATATCACAATGATATGATACAATATGATGAAATGTGATGTTTTATTTAATCCAGTTTAACATTGGTTTGGATGTGAACCCTTTGGATGAGTTAAGTACTTATGTTCTATTGTAAGACAGACGCAGAACACAGTTGAAAATATCCCTGAAATGTTCTCAGACATTTACAGTAATGCACAATGACAACTCATCTAGAAAAAGGACAGTTTTTCTCTCATCCCAGTGTAACACAAAAATATTCTGTCTCCTGTTCTTAGGTTCTCAGAATCTCTTGTTCTCAGATTCTCTTGTTCTCTTTTTCTCAGATTCTCTTGTTCTCAGATTCTCTTGTTCTCTTGTCCTCAGTTTCTCTTGTTCTCAGATTCTCTTGTTCTCTTGTCCTCAGATTCTCTTGTTCTCAGAATCTCTTGTTCTCAGATTCTCTTGTTCTCTTGTCCTCAGATTCTCTTGTTCTCAGATTCTCTTGTTCTCTTGTCCTCAGTTTCTCTTGTTCTCAGATTCTCTTGTTCTCTTGTCCTCAGATTCTCTTGTTCTCAGATTCTCTTGTTCTCTGGTTCTCTTGTTCTCAGGTTCGGTCTGTTGTCTTATCATTGCTAACATCTCTCGTCACCTCTGGCAAACCAGCTCTGTCATAGCAAACACATTGTTCACACACTCATTCTAAGCTACCACGTACATTCTCCAGGCCATGTCAGTTAGGTTTTGGTACACATTCTCAGTGCCACAATGTCAGTTCAGCTTTAACACAGGATTCTACTTGGTACTATGTCAGTTTCGTACATTCACACTATATTGTCAGCGTCACTATTAATTACCATGTAGACATTCCAAAATGGGGAGCCACCTTTTGATGGCGAGCCACCATTGATGGCGAGCCACCATTGATGGCGAGCCACCATTGATGGCGAGCCACCATTTGATGGCGAGCCACCATTTGATGGCGAGCCACCATTTGATGGCGAGCCACCATTTGATGGCGAGCCACCATTTGATGGCGAGCCACCATTTGATGGCGAGCCACCATTTGATGAATAGTGAGCGCCAAATCATTATTCACTTGTTGTGAATCAAGAGATTCACAGTGAATTCCAGAAACGTGGCTCCATTCGTAATGTTCCAAAGCACCACTTCCTACTGAGGTCCATTTTAACTGACATTGAACTAACATTAAAAATAACATTAAAGATCTATTTTGTTGTTGCAAAATGGCAGACCAGGTGTACAGCTTTGGGATGGGGCTGGGGAACTAAATAATAAGGAATTCTATCAGCCTGAGGTGTAGATTACATCACACATGCTGGGGTTTCAAACTCGTAACACGGCTGCAATGGGATTTCTATTCATGTGACTCTGTGCGTTTAATGGTATAACGACGGGAGCCGCTTGTGGATTTGACAGTTCCAACGCAGTAACACCTTCCTCATTGCCGAAACAAAAACAATATCCTATGCCGTTGTCGGTTGCCGCAGGATAACGCTGATCTGATTGAATCTTGGCCTAATTTCTGTATCGTTGGTGGTCAATCCTTGCATCCGTAGCTCTGTCTACGAGTTTGAGTGGTTACATTTCGCTCACCCCACAAAAAAGAGGCATGCTGACCGTTTTGATATTTTTTTGAACTGCAGATTGCCCCCTTCAAGTAGGTTCCCAGATCACAGACTGTAGCTTGCATGTTCACACATCTGTCGATGTCATTGTTCCATTTCAGTTGAACACTATTACAGTGATGCCCAACAGTACACTATTACAGTGATGCCCAACAGTACACTATTACAGTGATGCCCAACAGAACACTATTACAGTGATGCCCAACAGAACACTATTACAGTGATGCCCAACAGTACACTATTACAGTGATGCCCAACAGTACACTATTACAGTGATGCCCAACAGTACACTATTACAGTGATGCCCAACAGTACACTATTACAGTGATGCCCAACAGTACACTATTACAGTGATGCCCAACAGAACACTATTACAGTGATGCCCAACAGTACACTATTACAGTGATGCCCAACAGTACACTATTACAGTGATGCCCAACAGTACACTATTACAGTGATGCCCAACAGTACACTATTACAGTGATGCCCAACAGTACACTATTACAGTGATGCCCAACAGAACACTATTACAGTGATGCCCAACAGTACACCATTACAGTGATGCCCAACAGTACACTATTACAGTGATGCCCAACAGAACACTATTACAGTGATGCCCAACAGTACACTATTACTATTTACTGATCATGTGATAATATCTTTGCTATGAAAACAAAACCTTTTCTCATACTGTATCAGAGCTTTATTCATCAGAGTTCATGAATAAATTCCTATGTTCACGAATAGCAAGCCTGCCATCTAGGGGATAAAAGTTCACTTTTTTCAAACTGTCCTGATGGTGCAATAGTCCTAACTTTTCTTCCAAACCAAACCGTTACACATTAAAGATTCAGTCCGTATCACAGAAGATTCGCGTTATTAGCGGAATTAAAAGGTAATGCCCGAATGAGTCGACATATGCTGCGTTTACCGTGAATGCAGTTTCCAGGAACGCGGGAACATTGCCTTTAAATCTTCCGCATTTTGTATTTAATCTAGGCCTATAAACTTCTGATTTCCACATCGTGTAGTCACTTTAGTCATCACCTACATAACCCCTAAAGTTGAAATGGGTGGTTCTTGAGCCAAGTCGCTCCGGTGGGCTGCACCTTCCAACACCTCTCTAATAGCTTCAACACTCATAGAAAAACATGGTTATTTGGCTGTCCCCATAGCATAACCTTTTGAAGAACCCTTTTTGGTTCCAGGTAGAACCCTGTCTCCACTGGGGACAGCTGAAGAACCCTTTTGGAACCCATTTTTCAAAGAGTGAACTAATCAGCTCTATGTCTCTAGCCCTGAAAGATTGCCGCAATAGACCACATGAAATCATCTCCGTCACACAAAGGGTTATGGAAATGACCTCGTTGGTGTAGATCCATGTCTAACAGCCCCTTGTCTTTGTGAAGGGCCCGAGCTGTTAATTCAAACATGGACTCGTAAGCCGCGATCCGTCTGAGACGTCTGGAGGTAACCGTTTGCTGTGCTGCTCTTAGTTCCTTTGTGAACGTTGAAGACGGTCTCCCTGACCTATGCTTCAACCGCACCACAAGAAGAAATGAGACCGCTTTGACCACTAGTTCTGAGGCAAGTGAAATGTCTTAGCACGAGTGCTGCGATTGACGTTGGTGTGAGGGTGTGGATATGAGAGAGGCTTGGAATTACCATATTTCCTCTACAAAAATGGATTTACAACACAAAACATTGTTCTTCCTCAATTGAAGTGAAATGGTGTAAACAATAACAATAACATCCACCCACAAGACCCTAAAACCTCATACCTACATACCACCTAGACCAACCTCATACCTACATACCACCTAGACCAAACCAACCTCATACCTACATACCATCTAGCCCAACCTCATACCTACATACCACCCAGCCCAACCTCATACCTACATACCACCTAGACCAACCTCATACCTACATACCATCCACCCACAAGACCCTAAAACCTCATACCTACATACCACCCAGACCAACCTCATACCTACATACCATCCACCCACAAGACCCTAAAACCTCATACCTACATACCACCCAGCCCAACCTCATACCTACATACCACCTAGACCAAACCAACCTCATACCTACATACCATCTAGCCCAAACCAACCTCATACCTACATACCACCTAGACCAAACCAACCTCATACCTACATACCATCCAGCCCAACCTCATACCTACATATCACCTAGCCCACACCAACCTCATACCTACATATCACCTAGACCAAACCAACCTCATACCTACATACCACCTAGACCAAACCAACCTCATACCTACATACCATCCAGCCCAGCCTCATACCTACATACCACCTAGACCAAACCAACCTCATACCTACATACCACCTAGACCAAACCAACCTCATACCTACATACCACCTAGACCAAACCAACCTCATACCTACATACCACCTAGACCAAACCAACCTCATACCTACATACCATCCAGCCCAAACCAACCTCATACCTACATACCACCTAGACCAAACCAACCTCATACCTACATACCATCCAGCCCAAACCAACCTCATACCTACATACCACCTAGACCAAACCAACCTCATACCTACATACCATCCAGCCCAAACCAACCTCATACCTACATACCACCTAGACCAAACCAACCTCATACCTACATACCACCTAGACCAAACCAACCTCATACCTACATACCACCTAGACCAAACCAACCTCATACCTACATACCATCCAGCCCAAACCAACCTCATACCTACATACCACCTAGACCAAACCAACCTCATACCTACATACCATCCAGCCCAAACCAACCTCATACCTATATATCACCTAGCCCAAACCAACCTCATACCTACATATCACCTAGCCCAAACCAACCTCATACCTACATACCATCCAGTCCAAACCAACCTCATACCTACATACCATCCAGCCCAAACCAACCTCATACCTACATACCACCAGCCCAAACCAACCTCATACCTACATACCACCCAGCCCAAACCAACCTCATACCTACATACCACCAACCCAAACCAACCTCATACCTACATACCATCCAGCCCAAACCAACCTCATACCTACATATCACCTAGCCCAAACCAACCTCATACCTACATACCATCCAGCCCAAACCAACCTCATACCTACATACCATCCAGCCCAAACCAACCTCATACCTACATACCATCCAGCCCAAACCAACCTCATACCTACATACCATCCTAGCCCAAACCAACCTCATACCTACATACCTCACCAGCCCAAACCAACCTCATACCTACATACCACCTAGACCAAACCAACCTCATACCTACATACCATCCAGCCCAAACCAACCTCATACCTACATACCACCAGCCCAAACCAACCTCATACCTACATACCACCAGACCAAACCAACCTCATACCTACATACCATCCAGCCCAAACCAACCTCATACCTACATACCACCTAGACCAAACCAACCTCATACCTACATACCATCCAGCCCAAACCAACCTCATACCTACATACCACCTAGACCAAACCAACCTCATACCTACATACCATCCAGCCCAAACCAACCTCATACCTACATACCACCAGCAAACCAAAACCAACCTCATACCTACATACCATCCAGCCCAAACCAACCTCATACCTACATATAGACCAAACCAACCTCATACCTACATACCATCCAGACCAAACCCATCCAGCCCAAACCAACCTCATACCTACATACCACCTAGACCAAACCAACCTCATACCTACATACCATCCAGCCCAAACCAACCTCATACCTACATACCACCTAGACCAAACCAACCTCATACCTACATACCACCTAGACCAAACCAACCTCATACCTACATACCATCCAGCCCAACCTCATACCTACATACCACCTAGACCAAACCAACCTCATACCTACATACCACCTAGACCAAACCAACCTCATACCTACATACCACCAGCCCAAACCAACCTCATACCTACATACCACCTAGACCAAACCAACCTCATACCTACATACCACCTAGACCAAACCAACCTCATACCTACATACCACCTAGACCAAACCAACCTCATACCTACATACCATCCAGCCCAAACCAACCTCATACCTACATACCACCTAGACCAAACCAACCTCATACCTACATACCATCACCAGCCCAAACCAACCTCATACCTACATACCACCTAGACCAAACCAACCTCATACCTACATACCTACATACCATCCAGCCCAAACCAACCTCATACCTACATACCACCTAGACCAAACCAACCTCATACCTACATACCACCTAGACCAAACCAACCTCATACCTACATACCACCTAGCCCAAACCAACCTCATACCTACATACCACCCAGCCCAAACCAACCTCATACCTACATACCACCCAGCCCAAACCAACCTCATACCTACATACCATCCAACCCAAACCAACCTCATACCTACATACCACCTAGCCCAAAAACCAACCTCATACCTACATATCACCTAGCCCAAACCAACCTCATACCTACCACATACCATCCAGCCCAAACCAACCTCATACCTACATACCACCTAGCCCAAACCAACCTCATACCTACATACCATAGACCCACCTCATACCTACATACCACCAGACCAAACCAACCTCATACCTACATACCACCTAGACCAAACCAACCTCATACCTACATACCACCAGCCCAAACCAACCTCATACCTACATACCATCCAGCCCAAACCAACCTCATACCTACATACCACCAGACCAAACCAACCTCATACCTACATACCATCCAGCCCAAACCAACCTCATACCTACATACCACCCAGACCAAACCAACTCATCACCTACATACCATCCAGCCCACCAAGACCCAAACCAACCTCATACCTACATACCACCAGCCCAAACCAACCTCATACCTACATACCACCTAGACCAAACCAACCTCATACCTACATACCATCCTAGCCCAAACCAACCTCATACCTACATACCACCTAGACCAAACCAACCTCATACCTACATACCATCCAGCCCAAACCAACCTCATACCTACCACCTAGCCCAAACCAACCTCATACCTACATACCATCCAGCCCAAACCAACCTCATACCTACATACCACCTAGACCAAACCAACCTCATACCTACCACCCAAACCAGCCCACCAGACCAAACCAACCTCATACCTACATACCACCTAGACCAAACCAACCTCATACCTACATACCATCCAGCCCAAACCAACCTCATACCTACATACCACCTAGACCAAACCAACCTCATACCTACATACCACCTAGACCAAACCAACCTCATACCTACATACCACCTAGACCAAACCAACCTCATACCTACATACCACCTAGACCAAACCAACCTCATACCTACATACCATCCAGCCCAAACCAACCTCATACCTACATACCACCTAGACCAAACCAACCTCATACCTACATACCATCCAGCCCAAACCAACCTCATACCTACATACCACCTAGACCAAACCAACCTCATACCTACATACCACCAGCCCAAACCAACCTCATACCTACATACCACCAGCCCAAACCAACCTCATACCTACATACCACCTAGACCAAACCAACCTCATACCTACATACCACCTAGACCAAACCAACCTCATACCTACATACCACCTAGACCAAACCAACCTCATACCTACATACCACCTAGCCCAAACTCATACCTACATACCACCAGCCCAAACCAACATACCTACATACCACCTAGACCAAACCAACCTCATACCTACATACCATCCAGCCAAGACCAAACCAACCTCATACCTACATACCACCTAGACCAAACCAACCTCATACCCAAACCAACCTCATACCTACATACCATCCAGCCCAAACCAACCTCATACCTACATACCACCTAGACCAAACCAACCTCATACCTACATACCATCCAGCCCAAACCAACCTCATACCTACATACCACCAGCCCAAACCAACCTCATACCTACATACCACCTAGCCCAAACCAACCTCATACCTACATACCACCAACCCAAACCAACCTCATACCTACATACCACCTAGCCCAAACCAACCTCATACCTACATACCACCAGCCCAAACCAACCCAACCTCATACCTACATACCAACCCAAACCAACCTCATACCTACATACCATCCAGCCCAAACCAACCTCATACCTACATACCACCTAGACCAAACCAACCTCATACCTACATACCATCCAGCCCAAACCAACCTCATACCTACATACCACCTAGACCAAACCAACCTCATACCTACATACCATCCAGCCCAAACCAACCCATACCTCATACCACCTACACCAACCTCACCTAGCATACCAAACCAACCTCATACCTACATACCACCTAGACCAAACCAACCTCATACCTACATACCATCCAGCCCAAACCAACCTCATACCTACATACCACCTAGACCAAACCAACCTCATACCTACATACCATCCAGCCCAAACCAACCTCATACCTACATACCACCTAGACCAAACCAACCTCATACCTACATACCATCCAGCCCAAACCAACCTCATACCTACATACCACCTAGACCAAACCAACCTCATACCTACATACCATCCAGCCCAAACCAACCTCATACCTACATACCACCTAGACCAAAAATACCATCCAAACCAACCTCATACCTACATACCATCCAGACCAAACCAACCTCATACCTACATACCATCCAGCCCAAACCAACCTCATACCTACATACCATCCACCAAACCAACCTCATACCTACATACCACCAGCCCAAACCAACCTCATACCTACATACCATCCAGCCCAAACCAACCTCATACCTACATACCACCAGCCCAAAACCAACCTCATACCTACATAGCCCAAACCAACCTCATACCTACATACCATCCAGCCCAAACCAACCTCATACCTACATACCACCTAGACCAAACCAACCATACCTACATACCACCTAGACCAAACCAACCTCATACCTACATACCACCTAGACCAAACCAACCTCATACCTACATACCACCTAGACCAAACCAACCTCATACCTACATACCACCTAGACCAAACCAACCTCATACCTACATACCACCTAGACCAAACCAACCTCATACCTACATACCACCAGACCAAACCAACCTCATACCTACATACCACCTAGACCAAACCAACCTCATACCATACATACCACCTCATACCAAACCAACCTCATACCTACATACCACCTAGACCAAACCAACCTCATACCTACATACCATCCAGCCCAAACCAACCTCATACCTACATACCATCCAGCCCAAACCAACCTCATACCTACATACCACCTAGACCAAACCAACCTCATACCTACATACCATCCAGCCCAAACCAACCTCATACCTACATACCACCAGACCAAACCAACCTCATACCTACATACCACCTAGACCAAACCAACCTCATACCTACATACCACCTAGACCAAACCAACCTCATACCTACATACCATCCAGCCCAAACCAACCTCATACCTACATACCATCCAAGCCCAAACCAACCTCATACCTACATACCACCTAGCCCAAACCAACCTCATACCTACATACCATCCAGCCCAAACCAACCTCATACCTACATACCAACCAACCCAAACCAACCTCATACCTACATACCAGCCCAAACCAACCTCATACCTACATACCATCCAGCCCAAACCAACCTCATACCTACACCACCTAGCCCAAACCAACCTCATACCTACATACCATCCAGCCCAAACCAACCTCATACCTACATACCACCTAGACCAAACCAACCTCATACCTACATACCATCCAGCCCAGCCTCATACCTACATACCACCTAGACCAAACCAACCTCATACCTACATACCACCTAGACCAAACCAACCTCATACCTACATACCATCCAGCCCAAACCAACCTCATACCTACATATCACCTAGCCCAAACCAACCTCATACCCATACCATCCAGCCCAAACCAACCTCATACCTACATACCACCCAGACCAAACCAACCTCATACCTACATACCACCTAGACCAAAAACCTCATACCTACATACCATAGACCAAACCAACCTCATACCTACATACCATCCAGCCCAAACCAACCTCATACCTACATACCACCTAGCCCAAACCAACCTCATACCTACATACCATCCAGCCCAGCCTCATACCTACATACCACCTAGACCAAACCAACCTCATACCTACATACCATCCAGCCCAAACCAACCTCATACCTACATATCACCTAGCCCAAACCAACCTCATACCCAAACATACCATCCAGCCCAAACCAACCTCATACCTACATACCACCTAGACCAAACCAACCTCATACCTACATACCATCCAGCCCAAACCAACCTCATACCTACATACCACCTAGACCAAACCACCTCAACCATACCATCCAGCCCAGCCTCATACCTACATACCACCTAGACCAAACCAACCTCATACCTACATACCATCCAGCCCAAACCAACCTCATACCTACATACCACCTAGACCAAACCAACCTCATACCTACATACCATCCAGCCCAAACCAACCTCATACCTACATACCACCAGCCCAAACCAACCTCATACCTACATACCACCTAGCCCAAACCAACCTCATACCTACATACCATCCTAGCCCAAACCAACCTCATACCTACATACCATCCAGCCCAAACCAACCTCATACCTACATACCATCTAGCCCAAACCAACCTCATACCTACATACCATCCAGCCCAAACCAACCTCATACCTACATACCATCCAGCCCAAACCAACCTCATACCATACCACCTAGCCCAAACCAACATACCTACATACCATCCAGCCCAAACCAACCTCATACCTACATACCACCTAGCCCAAACCAAACCAACCTCATACCTACATACCATCCAGCCCACCTCATACCTACATACCACCTAGACCAAACCAACCTCATACCTACATACCATCCAGCCCAAACCAACCTCATACCTACATATCACCTAGCCCAAACCAACCTCATACCTACATACCATCCAGCCCAAACCAACCTCATACCTACATACCACCAGACCAAACCAACCTCATACCTACATACCACCTAGACCAAACCAACCTCATACCTACATACCATCCAGCCCAAACCAACCTCATACCTACATACCACCTAGACCAAACCAACCTCATACCTACATACCATCCAGCCCAAACCAACCTCATACCTACATACCACCTAGACCAAACCAACCTCAACCTACATACCTCCAGCCCAGCCTCATACCCATACCACCTAGACCAAACCAACCTCATACCTACATACCATCCAGCCCAAACCAACCTCATACCTACATATCACCTAGCCCAAACCAACCTCATACCTACATACCATCTAGCCCAAACCAACCTCATACCTACATACCATCCAGCCCAAACCAACCTCATACCTACATACCATCTAGCCCAAACCAACCTCATACCTACATACCATCCAGCCCAAACCAACCTCATACCTACATACCAACCAACCCAAACCAACCTCATACCTACATACCATCCAGCCCAAACCAACCTCATACCTACATACCATCCAGCCCAAACCAACCTCATACCTACATATCACCTAGCCCAAACCAACCTCATACCTACATACCATCCAGCCCAAACCAACCTCATACCTACATACCACCTAGACCAAACCAACCTCATACCTACATACCATCCAGCCCAGCCTCATACCTACATACCACCTAGACCAAACCAACCTCATACCTACATACCACCTAGACCAAACCAACCTCATACCTACATACCATCCAGCCCAAACCAACCTCATACCTACATATCACCTAGCCCAAACCAACCTCATACCTACATACCATCCAGCCCAAACCAACCTCATACCTACATACCACCTAGACCAAACCAACCTCATACCTACATACCACCTAGACCAAACCAACCTCATACCTACATACCACCTAGACCAAACCAACCTCATACCTACATACCATCCAGCCCAAACCAACCTCATACCTACATATCACCTAGCCCAAACCAACCTCATACCTACATACCATCCAGCCCAGCCTCATACCTACATACCACCTAGACCAAACCAACCTCATACCTACATACCATCCAGCCCAAACCAACCTCATACCTACATATCACCTAGCCCAAACCAACCTCATACCTACATACCTTCCAGCCCAAACCAACCTCATACCTACATACCACCTAGACCAAACCAACCTCATACCTACATACCATCCAGCCCAAACCAACCTCATACCTACATACCACCTAGACCAAACCAACCTCATACCTACATACCATCCAGCCCAGCCTCATACCTACATACCACCTAGACCAAACCAACCTCATACCTACATACCATCCAGCCCAAACCAACCTCATACCTACATATCACCTAGCCCAAACCAACCTCATACCTACATACCATCTAGCCCAAACCAACCTCATACCTACATACCATCCAGCCCAAACCAACCTCATACCTACATATCACCTAGCCCAAACCAACCTCATACCTACATACCATCTAGCCCAAACCAACCTCATACCTACATACCATCCAGCCCAAACCAACCTCATACCTACATACCATCTAGCCCAAACCAACCTCATACCTACATACCATCCAGCCCAAACCAACCTCATACCTACATACCATCCAGCCCAAACCAACCTCATACCTACATATCACCTAGCCCAAACCAACCTCATACCTACATACCATCCAGCCCAAACCAACCTCATACCTACATACCACCTAGACCAAACCAACCTCATACCTACATACCATCCAGCCCAGCCTCATACCTACATACCACCTAGACCAAACCAACCTCATACCTACATACCACCTAGACCAAACCAACCTCATACCTACATACCATCCAGCCCAAACCAACCTCATACCTACATATCACCTAGCCCAAACCAACCTCATACCTACATACCATCCAGCCCAAACCAACCTCATACCTACATACCACCTAGACCAAACCAACCTCATACCTACATACCATAGACCAAACCAACCTCATACCTACATACCACCTAGACCAAACCAACCTCATACCTACATACCACCTAGACCAAACCAACCTCATACCTACATACCATCCAGCCCAAACCAACCTCATACCTACATATCACCAGCCCAAACCATCCAGCCCAAACCAACCTCATACCTACATACCACCTAGACCAAACCAACCTCATACCTACATACCATCCAGCCCAAACCAACCTCATACCTACATACCACCTAGACCAAACCAACCTCATACCTACATACCATCCAGCCCAGCCTCATACCTACATACCACCTAGACCAAACCAACCTCATACCTACATACCATCCAGCCCAAACCAACCTCATACCCAAACTCATACCTACATACCATCCAGCCCAAACCAACCTCATACCTACATACCATCCAGCCCAAACCAACCTCATACCTACATATCACCTAGCCCAAACCAACCTCATACCTACATACCATCTAGCCCAAACCAACCTCATACCTACATACCATCCAGCCCAAACCAACCTCATACCTACATACCATCTAGCCCAAACCAACCTCATACCTACATACCATCCAGCCCAAACCAACCTCATACCTACATACCACCAACCCAAACCAACCTCATACCTACATACCATCCAGCCCAAACCAACCTCATACCTACATACCATCCAGCCCAAACCAACCTCATACCTACATATCACCTAGCCCAAACCAACCTCATACCTACATACCATCCAGCCCAAACCAACCTCATACCTACATACCACCTAGACCAAACCAACCTCATACCTACATACCATCCAGCCCAGCCTCATACCTACATACCACCTAGACCAAACCAACCTCATACCTACATACCACCTAGACCAAACCAACCTCATACCTACATACCATCCAGCCCAAACCAACCTCATACCTACATATCACCTAGCCCAAACCAACCTCATACCTACATACCATCCAGCCCAAACCAACCTCATACCTACATACCACCTAGACCAAACCAACTCATACCTACATACCTAGACCAAACCAACCTCATACCTACATACCACCTAGACCAAACCAACCTCATACCTACATACCACCTAGACCAAACCAACCTCATACCTACATACCATCCAGCCCAAACCAACCTCATACCTACATATCACCTAGCCCAAACCAACCTCATACCTACATACCATCCAGCCCAGCCTCATACCTACATACCACCTAGACCAAACCAACCTCATACCTACATACCATCCAGCCCAAACCAACCTCATACCTACATATCACCTAGCCCAAACCAACCTCATACCTACATACCATCCAGCCCAAACCAACCTCATACCTACATACCACCTAGACCAAACCAACCTCATACCTACATACCATCCAGCCCAAACCAACCTCATACCTACATACCACCTAGACCAAACCAACCTCATACCTACATACCATCCAGCCCAGCCTCATACCTACATACCACCTAGACCAAACCAACCTCATACCTACATACCATCCAGCCCAAACCAACCTCATACCTACATATCACCTAGCCCAAACCAACCTCATACCTACATACCATCTAGCCCAAACCAACCTCATACCTACATACCATCCAGCCCAAACCAACCTCATACCTACATATCACCTAGCCCAAACCAACCTCATACCTACATACCATCTAGCCCAAACCAACCTCATACCTACATACCATCCAGCCCAAACCAACCTCATACCTACATACCATCTAGCCCAAACCAACCTCATACCTACATACCATCCAGCCCAAACCAACCTCATACCTACATACCATCCAGCCCAAACCAACCTCATACCTACATATCACCTAGCCCAAACCAACCTCATACCTACATACCATCCAGCCCAAACCAACCTCATACCTACATACCACCTAGACCAAACCAACCTCATACCTACATACCATCCAGCCCAGCCTCATACCTACATACCACCTAGACCAAACCAACCTCATACCTACATACCACCTAGACCAAACCAACCTCATACCTACATACCATCCAGCCCAAACCAACCTCATACCTACATATCACCTAGCCCAAACCAACCTCATACCTACATACCATCCAGCCCAAACCAACCTCATACCTACATACCACCTAGACCAAACCAACCTCATACCTACATACCACCTAGACCAAACCAACCTCATACCTACATACCACCTAGACCAAACCAACCTCATACCTACATACCACCTAGACCAAACCAACCTCATACCTACATACCATCCAGCCCAAACCAACCTCATACCTACATATCACCTAGCCCAAACCAACCTCATACCTACATACCATCCAGCCTCATACCTACATACCACCTAGACCAAACCAACCTCATACCTACATACCACCTAGACCAAACCAACCTCATACCTACATACCATCCAGCCCAAACCAACCTCCATACCACCTAGCCCAAACCAACCTCATACCTACATATCACCTAGCCCAAACCAACCTCATACCTACATACCATCCAGTCCAAACCAACCTCATACCTACATACCATCCAGCCCAAACCAACCTCATACCTACATACCATCCAGCCCAAACCAACCTCATACCTACATATCACCTAGCCCAAACCAACCTCATACCTACATACCAACCAACCCAAACCAACCTCATACCTACATACCATCCAGCCCAAACCAACCTCATACCTACATATCACCTAGCCCAAACCAACCTCATACTTACATACCACCAACCCAAACCAACCTCATACCTACATACCATCCAGCCCAAACCAACCTCATACCTACATATCACCTAGACCAAACCAACCTCATACCTACATACCATCCAGCCCAGCCTCATACCTACATACCACCTAGACCAAACCAACCTCATACCTACATACCATCCAGCCCAGCCTCATACCTACATACCACCTAGACCAAACCAACCTCATACCTACATACCACCTAGACCAAACCAACCTCATACCTACATACCATCCAGCCCAAACCAACCTCATACCTACATACCACCTAGACCAAACCAACCTCATACCTACATACCATCCAGCCCAAACCAACCTCATACCTACATACCACCTAGACCAAACCAACCTCATACCTACATACCATCCAGCCCAAACCAACCTCATACCTACATACCATCCAGCCCAGCCCAACCTCATACCTACATACCATCCAGCCCAAACCAACCTCATACCTACATACCACCTAGACCAAACCAACCTCATACCTACATACCATCCAGCCCAAACCAACCTCATACCTACATACCATCCAGCCCAGCCCAACCTCA
Organism: Oncorhynchus nerka; assembly: GCF_034236695.1. NCBI lineage: Eukaryota > Metazoa > Chordata > Actinopteri > Salmoniformes > Salmonidae > Oncorhynchus > Oncorhynchus nerka. The sequence continues at coordinate 9,350,488 of NC_088399.1, forward strand.
TACCTACATACCATCCAGCCCAGCCTCATACCTACATACCACCTAGACCAAACCAACCTCATACCTACATACCATCCAGCCCAAACCAACCTCATACCTACATACCACCCAGCCCAAACCAACCTCATACCTACATACCACCTAGACCAAACCAACCTACCATACCCAACCTCATACCACATACCACCTAGACCAAACCAACCTCATACCTACATACCACCTAGACCAAACCAACCTCATACCTACATACCACCTAGACCAAACCAACCTCATACCTACATACCACCTAGACCAAACCAACCTCATACCTACATACCCAGACCAAACCAACCTCATACCTACATACCATCCAGCCCAAACCAACCTCATACCTACATACCACCTAGACCAAACCAACCTCATACCTACATACCATCCAGCCCAGCCTCAACCTACAACCACCTAGACCAAACCAACCTCATACCTACATACCACCTAGACCAAACCAACCTCATACCTACATACCATCCAGCCCAAACCAACCTCATACCTACATATCACCTAGCCCAAACCAACCTCATACCTACATACCATCCAGCCCAAACCAACCTCATACCTACATACCACCTAGACCAAACCAACCTCATACCTACATACCATCCAAACCAAAACCAACCTCAAGCCCAAACCAACCTCATACCTACATACCATCCAGCCCAAACCAACCTCATACCTACATATCACCTCCAGCCCAAACCAACCTCATACCTACATACCATACCTACATACCACCTAGACCAAACCAACCTCATACCTACATACCATCCAGCCCAAACCAACCTCATACCTACATACCACCTAGACCAAACCAACCTCATACCTACATACCATCCAGCCCAGCCTCATACCTACATACCACCTAGACCAAACCAACCTCATACCTACATACCATCCAGCCCAAACCAACCTCATACCTACATATCACCTAGCCCAAACCAACCTCATACCTACATACCATCTAGCCCAAACCAACCTCATACCTACATACCATCCAGCCCAAACCAACCTCATACCTACATACCATCTAGCCCAAACCAACCTCATACCTACATACCATCCAGCCCAAACCAACCTCATACCTACATACCAACCAACCCAAACCAACCTCATACCTACATACCATCCAGCCCAAACCAACCTCATACCTACATACCATCCAGCCCAGCCTCATACCTACATACCACCTAGACCAAACCAACCTCATACCTACATACCACCTAGACCAAACCAACCTCATACCTACATACCATCCAGCCCAAACCAACCTCATACCTACATATCACCTAGACCAAACCAACCTCATACCTACATACCATCCAGCCCAGCCTCATACCTACATACCACCTAGACCAAAAACCAACCTCATACCTACATACCACCTAGACCAAACCAACCTCATACCTACATACCATCCAGCCCAAACCAACCTCATACCTACATACCATCTAGCCCAAACCAACCTCATACCTACATACCATCCAGCCCAAACCAACCTCATACCTACATACCACCTAGACCAAACCAACCTCATACCTACATACCATCCAGCCCAAACCAACCTCATACCTACATACCATCCAGCCCAGCCCAACCTCATACCTACATACCATCCAGCCCAAACCAACCTCATACCTACATACCACCTAGACCAAACCAACCTCATACCTACATACCATCCAGCCCAAACCAACCTCATACCTAGCCTCATACCACCTAGACCAAACCAACCTCATACCTACATACCATCCAGCCCAAACCAACCTCATACCTACATACCACCCAGCCCAAACCAACCTCATACCTACATACCACCTAGACCAAACCAACCTCATACCTACATACCACCTAGACCAAACCAACCTCATACCTACATACCACCTAGACCAAACCAACCTCATACCTACATACCACCTAGACCAAACCAACCTCATACCTACATACCACCTAGACCAAACCAACCTCATACCTACATACCATCCAGCCCAAACCAACCTCATACCTACATACCACCTAGACCAAACCAACCTCATACCTACATACCATCCAGCCCAAACCAACCTCATACCTACATACCACCTAGACCAAACCAACCTCATACCTACATACCATCCAGCCCAGCCTCATACCTACATACCACCAGACCAAACCAACCTCATACCTACATACCACCTAGACCAAACCAACCTCATACCTACCATACCATCCAGCCCAAACCAACCTCATACCTACATATCACCTAGCCCAAACCAACCTCATACCTACATACCATCCAGCCCAAACCAACCTCATACCTACATACCACCTAGACCAAACCAACCTCATACCTACATACCACCTCCAGCCCAAACCAACCTCATACCTACATACCATCTAGCCCAAACCAACCTCATACCTACATACCATCCAGCCCAAACCAACCTCATCTACATATACCTAGTCCATACCATCCAGCCTACAAACCAACCTCATACCTACATACCACCTAGACCAAACCAACCTCATACCTACATACCATCCAGCCCAAACCAACCTCATACCTACATACCACCTAGCCCAAACCAACCTCATACCTACATACCATCCAGCCCAGCCTCATACCTACATACCACCTAGACCAAACCAACCATACCTACATACCATCCAGCCCAAACCAACCTCATACCTACATATCACCTAGCCCAAACCAACCTCATACCTACATACCATCTAGCCCAAACCAACCTCATACCTACATACCATCCAGCCCAAACCAACCTCATACCTACATACCATCCAACCAAGCCCAAACCAACCTCATACCTACATACCATCCAGCCCAAACCAACCTCATACCTACATACCATCCAGCCCAAACCAACCTCATACCTACATACCACCTAGACCAAACCAACCTCATACCCATACCACCTAGACCAACCTCATACCTCATACCATACATACCATCCAGCCCAAACCAACCTCATACCTACATACCACCTAGCCCAAACCAACCTCATACCTACATACCATCCAGCCCAAACCAACCTCATACCTACATACCATAGACCAAACCAACCCATACCTACATACCACCTAGACCAAACCAACCTCATACCTACATACCATCCAGCCCAAACCAACCTCATACCTACATATCACCTAGCCCAAACCAACCTCATACCTACATACCATCCAGCCCAGCCTCATACCTACATACCACCTAGACCAAACCAACCTCATACCTACATACCATCCAGCCCAAACCAACCTCATACCTACATATCACCTAGCCCAAACCAACCTCATACCTACATACCATCCAGCCCAAACCAACCTCATACCTACATACCACCTAGACCAAACCAACCTCATACCTACATACCATCCAGCCCAAACCAACCTCATACCTACATACCACCTAGACCAAACCAACCTCATACCTACATACCATCCAGCCCAGCCTCATACCTACATACCACCTAGACCAAACCAACCTCATACCTACATACCATCCAGCCCAAACCAACCTCATACCTACATACCACCTAGCCCAAACCAACCTCATACCTACATACCATCTAGCCCAAACCAACCTCATACCTACATACCATCCAGCCCAAACCAACCTCATACCTACATACCATCCTAGCCCAAACCAACCTCATACCTACATACCATCTAGCCCAAACCAACCTCATACCTACATACCATCCAGCCCAAACCAACCTCATACCTACATACCATCTAGCCCAAACCAACCTCATACCTACATACCATCCAGCCCAAACCAACCTCATACCTACATACCATCCAGCCCAAACCAACCTCATACCTACATATCACCTAGCCCAAACCAACCTCATACCTACATACCATCCAGCCCAAACCAACCTCATACCTACATACCACCTAGACCAAACCAACCTCATACTACATACCATCCAGCCCAGCCTCATACCTACATACCACCTAGACCAAACCAACCTCATACCTACATACCACCTAGACCAAACCAACCTCATACCTACATACCATCCAGCCCAAACCAACCTCATACCTACATATCACCTAGCCCAAACCAACCTCATACCTACATACCATCCAGCCCAAACCAACCTCATACCTACATACCACCTAGACCAAACCAACCTCATACCTACATACCACCTAGACCAAACCAACCTCATACCTACATACCACCTAGACCAAACCAACCTCATACCTACATACCACCTAGACCAAACCAACCTCATACCTACATACCATCCAGCCCAAACCAACCTCATACCTACATACCACCTAGACCAAACCAACCTCATACCTACATACCATCCAGCCCAAACCAACCTCATACCTACAATCACCAACCAAACCAACCTCATACCTACATACCATCCAGCCCAAACCAACCTCATACCTACATACCACCTAGACCAAACCAACCTCATACCTACATACCATCCAGCCCAAACCAACCTCATACCTACATACCACCTAGACCCAAACCAAGCCTCATACCTACATACCACCTAGACCAAACCAACCTCATACCTACATACCATCCAGCCCAAACCAACCTCATACCTACATACCACCTAGCCCAAACCAACCTCATACCTACATACCATCTAGCCCAAACCAACCTCATACCTACATACCATCCAGCCCAAACCAACCTCATACCTACATACCACCTAGCCCAAACCAACCTCATACCTACATACCATCTAGCCCAAACCAACCTCATACCTACATACCATCCAGCCCAAACCAACCTCATACCTACATACCATCTAGCCCAAACCAACCTCATACCTACATACCATCCAGCCCAAACCAACCTCATACCTACACCAAACCAACCCAAACCAACCTCATACCTACATACCATCCAGCCCAAACCAACCTCATACCTACATATCACCTAGCCCAAACCAACCTCATACCTACATACCATCCAGCCCAAACCAACCTCATACCTACATACCACCTAGACCAAAAACCCAACCTACATACCATCCAGCCCAGCCTCATACCTACATACCACCTAGACCAAACCAAAACCAACCTCATACCTACATACCACCAGCCCAAACCAACCTCATACCTACATACCACCTAGACCAAACCAACCTCATACCTACATACCACCTAGACCAAACCAACCTCATACCTACATACCATCTAGCCCAAACCAACCTCATACCTACATACCATCCAGCCCAAACCAACCTCATACCTACATATCACCTAGTCCAAACCAACCTCATACCTACATACCATCCAGCCCAGCCTCATACCTACATACCACCTAGACCAAACCAACCTCATACCTACATACCATCCAGCCCAAACCAACCTCATACCTACATACCATCCAGCCCAAACCAACCTCATACCTACATACCATCCAGCCCAAACCAACCTCATACCTACATACCACCTAGACCAAACCAACCTCATACCTACATACCATCCAGCCCAAACCAACCTCATACCTACATACCACCTAGACCAAACCAAAACTACATACCATCCAGCCCAATACCTACATACCACCTAGACCAAACCAACCTCATACCTACATACCATCCAGCCCAAACCAACCTCATACCTACATACCACCTAGCCCAAACCAACCTCATACCTACATACCATAGCCCAAACCAACCTCATACCTACATACCATCCAGCCCAAACCAACCTCATACCTACATACCATCCAGCCCAAACCAACCTCATACCTACATACCATCTAGCCCAAACCAACCTCATACCTACATACCATCCAGCCCAAACCAACCTCATACCTACATACCATCCAGCCCAAACCAACCTCATACCTACATACCACCTAGCCCAAACCAACCTCATACCTACATACCATCCAGCCCAAACCAACCTCATACCTACATACCACCTAGCCCAAAACCAACCCATACCATACCAAACCAACCTCATACCATACCATACCACCTAGCCCAAACCAACCTCATACCTACATACCACCTAGACCAAAAACCAACCTCATACCTACATACCACCAGCCCAAACCAACCTCATACCTACATACCATCCAGCCCAAACCAACCTCATACCTACATACCACCTAGACCAAACCAACCTCATACCTACATACCATCCATACCTACATACCACCTAGACCAAACCAACCTCATACCTACATACCACCTAGACCAAACCAACCTCATACCTACATACCATCCAGCCCAAACCAACCTCATACCTACATATCACCTAGCCCAAACCAACCTCATACCTACATACCATCCAGCCCAAACCAACCTCATACCTACATACCACCTAGACCAAACCAACCTCATACCTACATACCACCTAGACCAAACCAACCTCATACCTACATACCACCTAGACCAAACCAACCTCATACCTACATACCACCTAGACCAAACCAACCTCATACCTACATACCATCCAGCCCAAACCAACCTCATACCTACATATCACCTAGCCCAAACCAACCTCATACCATACCATCCAGCCCCATACCACCTAGACCAAACCAACCTCATACCTACATACCACCTAGACCAAACCAACCTCATACCTACATACCATCCAGCCCAAACCAACCTCATACCTACATACCACCTAGACCAAACCAACCTCATACCTACATACCATCCAGCCCAGCCTCATACCTACATACCACCTAGACCAAACCAACCTCATACCTACATACCATCCAGCCCAAACCAACCTCATACCTACATATCACCTAGCCCAAACCAACCTCATACCTACATACCATCTAGCCCAAACCAACCTCATACCTACATACCATCCAGCCCAAACCAACCTCATACCTACATACCATCCAGCCCAAACCAACCTCATACCTACATACCATCTAGCCCAAACCAACCTCATACCTACATACCATCCAGCCCAAACCAACCTCATACCTACATACCATCTAGCCCAAACCAACCTCATACCTACATACCATCCAGCCCAAACCAACCTCATACCTACATACCAACCAACCCAAACCAACCTCATACCTACATACCATCCAGCCCAAACCAACCTCATACCTACATACCATCCAGCCCAAACCAACCTCATACCTACATACCACCTAGCCCAAACCAACCTCATACCTACATACCATCCAGCCCAAACCAACCTCATACCTACATACCACCTAGACCAAACCAACCTCATACCTACATACCATCCAGCCTCATACCACATACCACCTAGACCAAACCAACCATACCATACCACCTAGACCAAACCAACCTCATACCTACATACCATCCAGCCCAAACCAACCTCATACCTACATATCACCTAGCCCAAACCAACCTCATACCTACATACCATCCAGCCCAAACCAACCTCATACCTACATACCACCTAGACCAAACCAACCTCATACCTACATACCACCTAGACCAAACCAACCTCATACCTACATACCACCTAGACCAAACCAACCTCATACCTACATACCACCTAGACCAAACCAACCTCATACCTACATACCATCCAGCCCAAACCAACCTCATACCTACATATCACCTAGCCCAAACCAACCTCATACCTACATACCATCCAGCCCAGCCTCATACCTACATACCACCTAGACCAAACCAACCTCATACCTACATACCACCTAGACCAAACCAACCTCATACCTACATACCATCCAGCCCAAACCAACCTCATACCTACATATCACCTAGCCCAAACCAACCTCATACCTACATACCATCCAGCCCAAACCAACCTCATACCTACATACCACCTAGACCAAACCAACCTCATACCTACATACCACCAGACCAAACCAACCTCATACCTACATACCACCTAGACCAAACCAACCTCATACCTACATACCATCCAGCCCAGCCTCATACCTACATACCACCTAGACCAAACCAACCTCATACCTACATACCATCCAGCCCAAACCAACCTCATACCTACATATCACCTAGCCCAAACCAACCTCATACCTACATACCATCTAGCCCAAACCAACCTCATACCTACATACCATCCAGCCCAAACCAACCTCATACCTACATATCACCTAGCCCAAACCAACCTCATACCTACATACCATCTAGCCCAAACCAACCTCATACCTACATATCACCCAGCCCAAACCAACCTCATACCTACATACCATCCAGCCCAAACCAACCTCATACCTACATACCACCAGACCAAACCAACCTCATACCTACATACCATCCAGCCCAGCCTCATACCTACATACCACCTAGACCAAACCAACCTCATACCTACATACCACCTAGACCAAACCAACCTCATACCTACATACCATCCAGCCCAAACCAACCTCATACCTACATATCATAGCCCAAACCAACCTCCTACATACCAAACCAACCAACCTCATACCTACATACCATCCAGACCAAACCAACCTCATACCTACATACCACCTAGACCAAACCAACCTCATACCTACATACCACCTAGACCAAACCAACCTCATACCTACATACCACCTAGCCCAAACCAACCTCATACCTACATACCATCCAGCCCAAACCAACCTCATACCTACATACCACCAGCCCAAACCAACCTACATACCACCAGACCAAACCAACCTACATACCATCCAGCCCAGCCTCATACCTACATACCACCTAGACCAAACCAACCTCATACCTACATACCACCAGACCAAACCAACCTCATACCTACATACCATCCAGCCCAAACCAACCTCATACCTACATACACCTAGCCCAAACCAACCTCATACCTACATACCATCCAGCCCAAACCAACCTCATACCTACATACCACCTAGACCAAACCAACCTCATACCTACATACCATCCAGCCCAAACCAACCTCATACCTACATACCACCTAGACCAAACCAACCTCATACCTACATACCATCCAGCCCAGCCTCATACCTACATACCACCTAGACCAAACCAACCTCATACCTACATACCACCCAGCCCAAACCAACCTCATACCTACATACCACCACCCAAACCAAACCAACCTCATACCTACATACCATCCAGCCCAAACCAACCTCATACCTACATACCACCTAGACCAAACCAACCTCATACCTACATACCACCTAGACCAAACCAACCTCATACCTACATACCACCTAGACCAAACCAACCTCATACCTACATACCACCTAGACCAAACCAACCTCATACCTACATACCATCCAGCCCAAACCAACCTCATACCTACATATCACCTAGCCCAAACCAACCTCATACCTACATACCATCCAGCCCAGCCTCATACCTACATACCACCTAGACCAAACCAACCTCATACCTACATACCACCTAGACCAAACCAACCTCATACCTACATACCATCCAGCCCAAACCAACCTCATACCTACATACCACCTAGCCCAAACCAACCTCATACCTACATACCATCCAGCCCAAACCAACCTCATACCTACATACCACCTAGACCAAACCAACCTCATACCTACATACCATCCAGCCCAAACCAACCTCATACCTACATACCACCTAGACCAAACCAACCTCATACCTACATACCATCCAGCCCAGCCTCATACCTACATACCATACCACCTAGACCAAACCAACCTCATACCTACATACCATCCAGCCCAAACCAACCTCATACCTACATATCACCTAGCCCAAACCAACCTCCATACCATCTAGCCCAAACCAACCTCATACCTACATACCATCCAGCCCAAACCAACCTCATACCTACATACCATCTAGCCCAAACCAACCTCATACCCATACCATACAAACCAACCTCATACCCATAAAGCCCAAACCAACCTCATACCTACATACCATCCAGCCCAAACCAACCTCATACCTACATACCATCCAGCCCAAACCAACCTCATACCTACATACCACCAACCCAAACCAACCTCATACCTACATACCATCCAGCCCAAACCAACCTCATACCTACATACCATCCAGCCCAAACCAACCTCATACCTACATATCACCTAGACCAAACCAACCTCATACCTACATACCATCCAGCCCAAACCAACCTCATACCTACATACCACCTAGACCAAACCAACCTCATACCTACATACCATCCAGCCCAGCCTCATACCTACACCACCTAGACCAAACCAACCTCATACCTACATACCACCTAGACCAAACCAACCTCATACCTACATACCATCCAGCCCAAACCAACCTCATACCTACATATCACCTAGCCCAAACCAACCTCATACCTACATACCATCCAGCCCAAACCAACCTCATACCTACATACCACCCAGACCAAACCAACCTCATACCTACATACCAAACCAAACCAACCTCATACCTACATACCACCTAGACCAAACCAACCTCATACCTACATACCACCTAGACCAAACCAACCTCATACCTACATACCATCCAGCCCAAACCAACCTCATACCTACATATCATAGCCCAAACCAACCTCATACCTACATACCATCCAGCCCAGCCTCATACCTACATACCACCTAGACCAAACCAACCTCATACCTACATACCACCTAGACCAAACCAACCTCATACCTACATACCATCCAGCCCAAACCAACCTCATACCTACATATCACCTAGCCCAAACCAACCTCATACCTACATACCATCCAGCCCAAACCAACCTCATACCTACATACCACCTAGACCAAACCAACCTCATACCTACATACCATCCAGCCCAAACCAACCTCATACCTACATACCACCTAGACCAAACCAACCTCATACCTACATACCATCCAGCCCAGCCTCATACCTACATACCACCTAGACCAAACCAACCTCATACCTACATACCATCCAGCCCAAACCAACCTCATACCATATCACCTAGCCCAAACCAACCTCATACCTACATACCATCTAGCCCAAACCAACCTCATACCTACATACCATCCAGCCCAAACCAACCTCATACCTACATATCATCTAGCCCAAACCAACCTCATACCTACATACCATCCAGCCCAAACCAACCTCATACCTACATATCACCTAGCCCAAACCAACCTCATACCTACATACCATCCAGCCCAAACCAACCTCATACCTACATACCACCTAGACCAAACCAACCTCATACCTACATACCATCCAGCCCAAACCCATACCACCTAGACCAAACCAACCTCATACCTACATACCACCTAGACCAAACCAACCTCATACCTACATACCATCCAGCCCAAACCAACCTCATACCTACATATCACCTAGCCCAAACCAACCTCATACCTACATACCATCCAGCCCAAACCAACCTCATACCTACATACCACCTAGACCAAACCAAATACCTACATACCACCTAGACCAAACCAACCTCATACCTACATACCACCAGACCAAACCAACCTCATACCTACATACCACCTAGACCAAACCAACCTCATACCTACATACCATCCAGCCCAAACCAACCTCATACATATCACCTAGCCCAAACCAACCTCATACCTACATACCATCCAGCCCAGCCTCAAACCACCTAGACCAAACCAACCTCATACCATACATACCACCTAGACCAAACCAACCTCATACCTACATACCATCCAGCCCAAACCAACCTCATACCTACATATCACCTAGCCCAAACCAACCTCATACCTACATACCACCTAGACCAAACCAACCTCATACCTACATACCATCCAGCCCAAACCAACCTCATACCTACATACCACCTAGCCCAAACCAACCTCATACCTACATACCATCCAGCCCAAACCAACCTCATACCTACATACCACCTAGACCAAACCAACCTCATACCTACATACCATCCAGCCCAAACCAACCTCATACCAACATACCATCCAGCCCAAACCAACCTCATACCTACATACCATCCAGCCTAAACCAACCTCATACCTACATACCACCTAGACCAAACCAACCTCATACCTACATACCATCCAGCCCAGCCTCATACCTACATACCACCTAGACCAAACCAACCTCATACCTACATACCATCCAGCCCAAACCAACCTCATACCTACATACCACCTAGCCCAAACCAACCTCATACCTACATACCATCTAGCCCAAACCAACCTCATACCTACATACCATCCAGCCCAAACCAACCTCATACCTACATACCACCAGCCCAAACCAACCTCATACCTACATACCAAGCCCAAACCAACCTCATACCTACATACCACCTAGCCCAAACCAACCTCATACCTACATACCATCCAGCCCAAACCAACCTCATACCTACATACCATCCAGCCCAAACCAACCTCATACCACCAGCCCAAACCTACATACCATCCAGCCCAAACCAACCTCATACCTACATACCATCCAGCCCAAACCAACCTCATACCTACATATCACCTAGCCCAAACCAACCTCATACCTACATACCATCCAGCCCAAACCAACCTCATACCTACATACCACCTAGACCAAACCAACCTCATACCTACATACCATCCAGCCCAGCCTCATACCTACATAGACCAAACCACCTAGACCAAACCAACCTCATATACATACCACCTAGACCAAACCAACCTCATACCTACATACCATCCAGCCCAAACCAACCTCATACCTACATATCACCTAGCCCAAACCAACCTCATACCTACATACCATCCAGCCCAAACCAACCTCATACCTACATACCACCTAGACCAAACCAACCTCATACCTACATACCACCTAGACCAAACCAACCTCATACCTACATACCACCTAGACCAAACCAACCTCATACCTACATACCACCTAGACCAAACCAACCTCATACCTACATACCATCCAGCCCAAACCAACCTCATACCTACATATCACCTAGCCCAAACCAACCTCATACCTACATACCATCCAGCAAACCAACCTCATACCTACATACCATCCAGCCCAAACCAACCTCATACCTACATACCACCTAGACCAAACCAACCTCATACCTACATACCATCCAGCCCAAACCAACCTCATACCTACATACCATCCAGCCCAAACCAACCTCAACCTACATATCACCTAGCCCAAACCAACCTCATACCTACATACCATCCAGCCCAAACCAACCTCATACCTACATACCACCTAGACCAAACCAACCTCATACCTCCAGCCCACATACCATCCAGCCCAAACCAACCTCATACCTACATACCACCTAGACCAAACCAACCTCATACCTACATACCATCCAGCCCAGCCTCAGCTACATACCACCTAGACCAAACCAACCTCATACCTACATACCATCCAGCCCAAACCAACCTCATACCTACATACCATCCAGCCCAAACCAACCTCATACCTACATACCACCTAGACCAAACCAACCTCATACCTACATACCACCTAGACCAAACCAACCTCATACCTACATACCACCTAGACCAAACCAACCTCATACCTACATACCATCCAGCCCAAACCAACCTCATACCTACATACCACCTAGACCAAACCAACCTCATACCTACATACCATCCAGCCCAAACCAACCTCATACCTACATACCACCTAGCCCAAACCAACCTCATACCTACATACCATCCAGACCAAACCAGCCTCATACCTACATACCATCCAGCCCAAACCAACCTCATACCTACATACCACCTAGCCCAAACCAACCTCATACCTACATACCATCTAGCCCAAACCAACCTCATACCTACATACCATCCAGCCCAAACCAACCTCATACCTACATACCATCCAGCCCAAACCAACCTCATACCTACATACCACCAGCCCAAACCAACCTCATACCCATATCATAGCCCAAACCAACCTCATACCATACCATCCAGCCCAAACCAACCTCATACCTACATACCACCTAGCCCAAACCAACCTCATACCTACATACCATCCTAGCCCAAACCAACCTCATACCTACATACCATCCAGCCCTACATAAACCAACCTCATACCTACATACCATCCAGCCCAAACCAACCTCATACCTACATACCATAGACCTAGCCCAAACCAACCTCATACCTACATACCATCCAGCCCAAACCAACCTCATACCTACATATCACCTAGCCCAAACCAACCTCATACCTACATACCATCCAGCCCAAACCAACCTCATACCTACATACCACCTAGACCAAACCAACCTCATACCTACATACCATCCAGCCCAAACCAACCTCATACCTACATACCACCTAGCCCAAACCAACCTCATACCTACATACCATCCAGCCCAAACCAACCTCATACCTACATACCATCCAGCCCAAACCAACCTCATACCTACATACCATCCAGCCCAAACCAACCTCATACCTACATACCACCTAGCCCAAACCAACCTCATACCTACATACCATCCAGCCCAAACCAACCTCATACCTACATACCACCAGCCCAAACCTCAACCTACATACCATCCAGCCCAGCCTCATACCTACATACCACCTAGACCAAACCAACCTCATACCTACATACCATCCAGCCCAAACCAACCTCATACCTACATACCACCCAGCCCAAACCAACCTCATACCTACATACCACCTAGACCAAACCAACCTCATACCTCATACCATACCACCTAGACCAAACCAACCTCATACCTACATACCACCTAGACCAAACCAACCTCATACCTACATACCACCTAGACCAAACCAACCTCATACCTACATACCACCTAGACCAAACCAACCTCATACCTACATACCACCTAGACCAAACCAACCTCATACCTACATACCATCCAGCCCAAACCAACCTCATACCTACATACCACCTAGACCAAACCAACCTCATACCTACATACCATCCAGCCCAGCCTCATACCTACATACCACCTAGACCAAACCAACCTCATACCTACATACCACCTAGACCAAACCAACCTCATACCTACATACCATCCAGCCCAAACCAACCTCATACCTACATATCACCTAGCCCAAACCAACCTCATACCTACATACCATCCAGCCCAAACCAACCTCATACCTACATACCACCTAGACCAAACCAACCTCATACCTACATACCATCCAGCCCAAACCAACCTCATACCTACATACCATCCAGCCCAAACCAACCTCATACCCATATCACCATACCATCCAGCCCATAGCCTCATACCTACATACCACCTAGACCAAACCAACCTCATACCTACATACCATCCAGCCCAAACCAACCTCATACCTACATACCACCTAGACCAAACCAACCTCATACCTACATACCATCCAGCCCAGCCTCATACCTACATACCACCTAGACCAAACCAACCTCATACCTACATACCATCCAGCCCAAACCAACCTCATACCTACATATCACCTAGCCCAAACCAACCTCATACCTACATACCATCTAGCCCAAACCAACCTCATACCTACATACCATCCAGCCCAAACCAACCTCATACCTACATACCCTAGCCCAAACCAACCTCATACCTACATACCATCCAGCCCAAACCAACCTCATACCTACCAACCAACCCAAACCAACATACCACCTCCAGCCCAAACCAACCTCATACCTACATACCATCCAGCCCAGCCTCATACCTACATACCACCTAGACCAAACCAACCTCATACCTACATACCACCTAGACCAAACCAACCTCATACCTACATACCATCCAGCCCAAACCAACCTCATACCTACATATCACCTAGCCCAAACCAACCTCATACCTACATACCATCCAGCCCAGCCTCATACCTACATACCACCTAGACCAAACCAACCTCATACCTACATACCACCTAGACCAAACCAACCTCATACCTACATACCACCAGCCCAAACCAACCTCATACCTACATACCACCTAGACCAAACCAACCTCATACCTACATACCATCCAGCCCAAACCAACCTCATACCTACATACCACCTAGCCCAAACCAACCTCATACCTACATACCATCCTAGCCCAAACCAACCTCATACCTACATACCATCCAGCCCAAACCAACCATACCATCCAGCCCAAACCAACCTACATACCACCTAGACCAAACCAACCTCATACCTACATACCATCCAGCCCAAACCAACCTCATACCTACATACCACCTAGACCAAACCAACCTCATACCTACATACCATCCAGCCCAAACCAACCTCATACCTACATACCACCTAGACCAAACCAACCTCATACCTACATACCATCCTAGCCCAAACCAACCTCATACCTACATACCACCTAGACCAAACCAACCTCATACCTAGACCAAACATACCTACATCCAGACCAAACCAACCTCATACCTACATACCACCTAGACCAAACCAACCTCATACCTACATACCATCCAGCCCAAACCAACCTCATACCTACATATCACCTAGACCAAACCAACCTCATACCTACATACCATCCAGCCCAAACCAACCTCATACCTACATACCACCAGACCAAACCAACCTCATAACCAAGACCAAACCAACCTCATACCTACATACCACCTAGCCCAAACCAACCTCATACCTACATACCATCCAGCCCAAACCAACCTCATACCTACATATCACCTAGCCCAAACCAACCTCATACCTACATACCATCCAGCCCAAACCAACCTCATACCTACATACCATCCTAGACCAAACCAACCTCATACCTACCATACCATACCTACATACCATCCAGCCCAAACCAACCTCATACCTACATACCATCCAGCCCAAACCAACCTCATACCTACATACCACCTAGACCAAACCAACCTCATACCTACATACCATCCAGCCCAAACCAACCTCATACCTACATACCACCTAGACCAAACCAACCTCATACCTACATACCATCCAGCCCAAAAGCCCAACCTCATACCTAGACCAAACCAACATACCACCATAGACCAAACCAAACCATACCCATACCATACCTACATACCACCACCTAGCCCAAACCAACCTCATACCTACATACCATCCAGCCCAAACCAACCTCATACCTACATATCACCTAGCCCAAACCAACCTCATACCTACATACCATCCAGCCCAAACCAACCTCATACCTACATACCACCTAGACCAAACCAACCTCATACCTACATACCACCTAGACCAAACCAACCTCATACCTACATACCACCTAGCAAACCAAAACCTACATACCACCAGCCCAAACCAACCTCATACCTACATACCACCAGCCCAAACCAACCTCATACCTCATACCTCCAGCCCAGCCTCATACCATACCACCTAGCCAAACAAACTCAACCTACATACCATCCAGCCCAAACCAACCTCATACCTACATATCACCTAGCCCAAACCAACCTCATACCTACATACCATCCAGCCCAAACCAACCTCATACCTACATACCACCTAGACCAAACCAACCTCATACCTACATACCATCCAGCCCAAACCAACCTCATACCTACATACCACCTAGACCAAACCAACCTCATACCTACATACCATCCAGCCCAGCCTCATACCTACATACCACCTAGACCAAACCAACCTCATACCTACATACCATCCAGCCCAAACCAACCTCATACCTACATATCACCTAGTCCAAACCAACCTCATACCTACATACCATCTAGCCCAAACCAACCTCATACCTACATACCATCCAGCCCAAACCAACCTCATACCTACATATCACCTAGCCCAAACCAACCTCATACCTACATACCATCTAGCCCAAACCAACCTCATACCTACATACCATCCAGCCCAAACCAACCTCATACCTACATACCATCTAGCCCAAACCAACCTCATACCTACATACCACCTAGCCCAAACCAACCTCATACCTACATACCATCCAGCCCAAACCAACCTCATACCTACATATCACCTAGCCCAAACCAACCTCATACCTACATACCATCCAGCCCAAACCAACCTCATACCTACATACCATCCAGCCCAAACCAACCTCATACCTACATACCTCCAGCCCAAACCACATACATACCACCTAGACCAAACCAACCTCATACCTACATACCACCTAGACCAAACCAACCTCATACCTACATACCATCCAGCCCAAACCAACCTCATACCTACATATCACCTAGCCCAAACCAACCTCATACCTACATACCATCCAGCCCAAACCAACCTCATACCTACATACCACCTAGACCAAACCAACCTCATACCTACATACCACCTAGCCCAAACCAACCTCATACCTACATACCATCTAGCCAAACCAACCTCATACCTACATACCACCTAGACCAAACCAACCTCATACCTACATACCTACATACCATCCAGCCCAAACCAACCTCATACCTACATACCATCCTAGCCCAAACCAACTCATACCTACATACCATCCAGCCCAAACCAACCTCATACCTACATACCACCTAGCCCAAACCAACCTCATACCTACATACCATCCAGCCCAAACCAACCTCATACCTACATACCATCTAGCCCAAACCAACCTCATACCTACATACCATCCAGCCCAAACCAACCTCCAGCCCAAACCAACCTCATACCTACATATCACCTAGCCCAAACCAACCTCATACCTACATACCATCCAGCCCAAACCAACCTCATACCTACATACCACCTAGCCCAAACCAACCTCATACCTACATATACCAGCCCAGCCCAAACCAACCTCATACCTACATACCACCTAGACCAAACCAACCTCATACCTACATACCATCCAGCCCAAACCAACCTCATACCTACATACCATCTAGCCCAAACCAACCTCATACCTACATACCATCCAGCCCAAACCAACCTCATACCTACATACCACCTAGACAAACCAACCTCATACCTACATACCACCAGCCCAAACCAACCTCATACCTACATATCACCTAGCCCAAACCAACCTCATACCTACATACCACCTAGACCAAACCAACCTCATACCTACATACCATCCAGCCCAAACCAACCTCATACCTACATATCACCTAGCCCAAACCAACCTCATACCTACATACCATCCAGCCCAGCCTCATACCTACATACCACCTAGACCAAACCAACCTCATACCTACATACCACCTAGACCAAACCAACCTCATACCTACATACCATCCAGCCCAAACCAACCTCATACCTACATATCACCTAGCCCAAACCAACCTCATACCTACATACCATCCAGCCCAAACCAACCTCATACCTACATACCACCTAGACCAAACCAACCTCATACCTACATACCATCCAGCCCAAACCAACCTCATACCTACATACCACCTAGACCAAACCAACCTCATACCTACATACCATCCAGCCCAGCCTCATACCTACATACCACCTAGACCAAACCAACCTCATACCTACATACCATCCAGCCCAAACCAACCTCATACCTACATATCACCTAGCCCAAACCAACCTCATACCTACATACCATCTAGCCCAAACCAACCTCATACCTACATACCATCCAGCCCAAACCAACCTCATACCTACATATCACCTAGCCCAAACCAACCTCATACCTACATACCATCTAGCCCAAACCAACCTCATACCTACATATCACCTAGCCCAAACCAACCTCATACCTACATACCATCCAGCCCAAACCAACCTCATACCTACATACCACCAGACCAAACCAACCTCATACCTACATACCATCCAGCCCAAACCAACCTCATACCTAGACCAAACCAACCATACCTACATACCACCTAGACCAAACCAACCTCATACCTACATACCATCCAGCCCAAACCAACCTCATACCTACATATCACCTAGCCCAAACCAACCTCATACCTACATACCATCCAGCCCAAACCAACCTCATACCTACATACCACCTAGACCAAACCAACCTCATACCTACATACCACCAGCAAACCAACCTCATACCTACATACCACCTAGACCAAACCAACCTCATACCTACATACCACCTAGACCAAACCAACCTCATACCTACATACCATCCAGCCCAAACCAACCTCATACCTACATATCACCTAGCCCAAACCAACCTCATACCAAACCAACCTCATACCTACATACCACCAGCCCAAACCAACCTCATACCTACATACCACCTAGACCAAACCAACCTCATACCTACATACCACCAGCCCAAACCAACCTCATACCTACATACATAGCCCAAACCAACTCATACCTACATACCATCCAGCCCAAACCAACCTCATACCTACATACCACCAGCCCAAACCAACCTCATACCTACATACCACCTAGACCAAACCAGCCTCATACCTACATACCACCAGCCCAAACCAACCTCATACCTACATACCATCCAGCCCAAACCAACCTCATACCTACATACCACCTAGCCCAAACCAACCTCATACCTACATACCATCCAGCCCAAACCAACCTCATACCTACATACCATCCAGCCCAAACCAACCTCATACCTACATACCACCTAGACCAAACCAACCTCATACCCATACCATCCAGCCCAGCCTCATACCTACATACCACCTAGACCAAACCAACCTCATACCTACATACCATCCAGCCCAAACCAACCTCATACCTACATATCACCTAGCCCAAACCAACCTCATACCTACATACCATCTAGCCCAAACCAACCTCATACCTACATACCATCCAGCCCAAACCAACCTCATACCTACATATCACCTAGCCCAAACCAACCTCATACCTACATACCATCTAGCCCAAACCAACCTCATACCTACATACCATCCAGCCCAAACCAACCTCATACCTACATACCATCTAGCCCAAACCAACCTCATACCTACATACCATCCAGCCCAAACCAACCTCATACCTACATACCAACCAACCCAAACCAACCTCATACCTACATACCATCCAGCCCAAACCAACCTCATACCTACATACCATCCAGCCCAAACCAACCTCATACCTACATATCACCTAGCCCAAACCAACCTCATACCTACATACCATCCAGCCCAAACCAACCTCATACCTACATACCACCTAGACCAAACCAACCTCATACCTACATACCATCCAGCCCAGCCTCATACCTACATACCACCTAGACCAAACCAACCTCATACCTACATACCACCTAGACCAAACCAACCTCATACCTACATACCATCCAGCCCAAACCAACCTCATACCTACATATCACCTAGCCCAAACCAACCTCATACCTACATACCATCCAGCCCAAACCAACCTCATACCTACATACCACCTAGACCCAAACCAACCTCATACCTACATACCACCTAGACCAAACCAACCTCATACCTACATACCACCTAGACCAAACCAACCTCATACCTACATACCACCTAGACCAAACCAACCTCATACCTACATACCATCCAGCCCAAACCAACCTCATACCTACATATCACCTAGCCCAAACCAACCTCATACCTACATACCATCCAGCCCAGCCTCATACCTACATACCACCTAGACCAAACCAACCTACATACCATACCTACATACCACCTAGACCAAACCAACCTCATACCTACATACCATCCAGCCCAAACCAACCTCATACCTACATATCACCTAGCCCAAACCAACCTCATACCTACATACCATCCAGCCCAAACCAACCTCATACCTACATACCACCTAGACCAAACCAACCTCATACCTACATACCATCCAGCCCAAACCAACCTCATACCTACATACCACCTAGACCAAACCAACCAACCTCATAGCCCTACATACCACCTAGACCAAACCAACCTCATACCTACATACCATCCAGCCCAAACCAACCTCATACCTACATATCACCTAGCCCAAACCAACCTCATACCTACATACCATCTAGCCCAAACCAACCTCATACCTACATACCATCCAGCCCAAACCAACCTCATACCTCATACCTACATACCTACATACCATCTAGCCCAAACCAACCTCATACCTACATACCATCCAGCCCAAACCAACCTCATACCTACATACCATCTAGCCCAAACCAACCTCATACCTACATACCATCCAGCCCAAACCAACCTCATACCTACATACCACCAACCAAACCAACCTCATACCTACATACCATCCAGCCCAAACCAACCTCATACCTACATACCATCCAGCCCAAACCAACCTCATACCTACATATCACCTAGCCCAAACCAACCTCATACCTACATACCATCCAGCCCAAACCAACCTCATACCTACATACCACCTAGACCAAACCAACCTCATACCTACATACCATCCAGCCCAAACCAACCTCATACCTACATACCATCCAGCCCAAACCAACCTCATACCTACATACCAACCAACCCAAACCAACCTCATACCGATATACCACCTAGCCCAAACCAACCTCATACCTACATATTGCCCAAACCAACCTCATACCTACATACCATCCAGCCCAAACCAACCTCATACCTACATATCACCTAGCCCAAACCAACCTCATACCTACATACCACCTAGACCAAACCAACCTCATACCTACATACCATCCAGCCCAAACCAACCTCATACCTACATACCACCTAGCCCAAACCAACCTCATACCTACATACCATCCAGCCCAGCCTCATACCTACATACCATCCAGCCCAAACCAACCTCATACCTACATACCACACAGACCAGCCCAACCTCATACCTACAAACCAACCTATACCTACATACCACCCAGCCCAAACCAACCTCATACCTACATACCATCCAGCCCAAACCAACCTCATAACAGCTCAACCTCATACCTACATACCGCCCAGCCCAAACCAACCTCATACCTACATACCACCCAGGCCAAACCAACCTCATACCTACATACCCAGGCCAGCCCAGCCTCATACATACATACCAAACCAACCTCATACCTACATTACCACCCAGGCTAGCCCAGCCCAGCCCAACCAACCCACCCAGGCCAGCCCAGCCCAACCTCATACCTACATTCCACCTAGCCCAAACCAACCTCATACCTACCACCCAGGCTAGCCCAGCCCAACCTCATACCTACATTCCACCAAAACCAACCTCATACCTACATACCAGGCCAGCCCAAACCAACCTCATACCACCTACATACCCACACCTAGACCAAACCAACCTCAACCTCATACCATAGACCAAACCAACCTCATACCTACATACCATCCAGCCCAAACCAACCTCATACCTACATATCACCTAGCCCAAACCAACCTCATACCCTACATCCAGCCCAAACCAACCCACCTAGACCAAACCAACCTCATACCTACATACCATCCAGCCCAAACCAACCTCATACCTACATACCACCTAGACCAAACCAACCTCATACCTACATACCATCCAGCCCAGCCTCATACCTACATACCACCCAGACCAAACCAACCTCATACCTACATACCATCCAGCCCCAACCAACCTCATACCTACATATCACCTAGCCAAACCAACCTCATACCTACATACCATCTAGCCCAAACCAACCTCATACCTACATACCGCCCAGCCCAACCTCATACCTACATACCGCCCAGCTCAACCTCATACCTACATACCGCCCAGCCCAACCCAACCTCATACCTACATACCACCCAGGCCAGCCCAACCTCATACCTACATACCACCCAGGCCAGCCCAGCCTCATACATACATACCACCCAGGCCAGCCCAACCTCATACCTACATTACCACCCAGGCTAGCCCAGCCCAGCCCAACCTCATACCACCCAGGCCAGCCCAGCCCAACCTCATACCTACATTCCACCTAGGCTAGCCCAACCTCATACCTACATACCACCCAGGCTAGCCCAGCCCAACCTCATACCTACATTCCACCCAGGCTAGCCCAACCTCATACCTACATACCACGCAGGCCAGCCCAGCCCAACCTCATACCTACATACCATCCAGCCCAGCCTCATACCTACATACCACCTAGACCAAACCAACCTCATACCTACATACCACCTAGACCAAACCAACCTCATACCTACATACCATCCAGCCCAAACCAACCTCATACCTACATATCACCTAGCCCAAACCAACCTCATACCTACATACCATCCAGCCCAAACCAACCTCATACCTACATACCACCTAGACCAAACCAACCTCATACCTACATACCATCCAGCCCAAACCAACCTCATACCTACATACCACCTAGACCAAACCAACCTCATACCTACATACCATCCAGCCCAGCCTCATACCTACATACCACCTAGACCAAACCAACCTCATACCTACATACCATCCAGCCCAAACCAACCTCATACCTACATATCACCTAGCCCAAACCAACCTCATACCTACATACCATCTAGCCCAACCCAACCTCATACCTACATACCATCCAGCCCAAACCAACCTCATACCTACATATCACCTAGCCCAAACCAACCTCATACCTACATACCATCTAGCCCAAACCAACCTCATACCTACATACCATCCAGCCCAAACCAACCTCATACCTACATACCATCTAGCCCAAACCAACCTCATACCTACATACCACCTAGACCAAACCAACCTCATACCTACATACCATCCAGCCCAAACCAACCTCATACCTACATACCATCCAGCCCAAACCAACCTCATACCTACATACCAACCAACCCAAACCAACCTCATACCGATATACCTCCTAGCCCAAACCAACCTCATACCTACATATTTCCCAAACCAACCTCATACCTACATACCATCCAGCCCAAACCAACCTCATACCTACATTTCTTTGGCCGCCTCTCCTTCCAGTTCTCTGCTGCCAATGACTGGAACGAACTACAAAAATCTCTTAAATTGGAAACACTTATCTCCCTCACTAGCTTTAAACACCAACTGTCAGAGCATCTTACAGATTACTGCACCTGTACATAGCCCACCTATAATTTAGCCCAAACAACTACCTCTTTCCTAACTGTATTTAATTTATTTATTTATTTTGCTCCTTTGCACCCCATTATTTTTATTTCTACTTTGCACATTCTTCCATTGCAATACTACCATTCCAGTGTTTTACTTGCTATATTGTATTTACTTTGCCACCATGGCCTTTTTTGCCTTTACCTCCCTTCTCACCTAATTTGCTCACATTGTATATAGACTTTTTTAAAAATTTTTTTTTTTTTACTGTATTATTGACTGTATGTTTGTTTTACTCCATGTCTAACTCTGTGTCGTTGTATGTGTCGAACTGCTTTTCTTTATCTTGGCCAGGTCGCAATTGTAAATGAGAACTTGTTCTCAACTTGCTTACCTGGTTAAATAAAGGTGAAATAAAAAAAAATAATTAAAAAAAATATCACCTAGCCCAAACCAACCTCATACCTACATACCATCCAGCCCAAACCAACCTCATACCTACATACCACCTAGACCAAACCAACCTCATACCTACATACCATCCAGCCCAAACCAACCTCATACCTACATACCACCTAGACCAAACCAACCTCATACCTACATACCATCCAGCCCAGCCTCATACCTACATACCACCCAGCCCAAACCAGCCTCATACCTACATACCACACAGACCAGCCCAACCTCATACCTACATACCGCCCAGCCTTATACCTACATACCACCCAGCCCAAACCAACCTCATACCTACATACCGCCCAGCCCAACCTCATACCTACATACCGCCCAGCTCAACCTCATACCTACATACCGCCCAGCCCAACCCAACCTCATACCTACATACCACCCAGGCCAGCCCAACCTCATACCTACATACCACCCAGGCCAGCCCAGCCTCATACCTACATACCACCCAGGCCAGCCCAACCTCATACCTACATTACCACCCAGGCTAGCCCAGCCCAGCCCAACCTCATACCACCCAGGCCAGCCCAGCCCAGCCCAACCTCATACCTACATTCCACCTAGGCTAGCCCAACCTCATACCTACATACCACCCAGGCTAGCCCAGCCCAACCTCATACCTACATTCCACCCAGGCTAGCCCAACCTCATACCTACATACCACGCAGGCCAGCCCAGCCCAACCTCATACCTACATACCACCCAGCTCAAAATACATAGTAGCTTTTTAACCGTTGCCCTGTATTAGATGTTGGAATGTCCCTCGCTTTGTTCTACATACAGCCAAAATCCTACATTACAAAATGTACAGAACTACTACTACTATTGGATTGAAGGCTTAAATCAAATAAAGAGTAGAAGTTGGACAAGTCATTGCCTCCTGAACTATCAACACTCCTTAATACAATGGGTTGATTCACAATAATTGGAACATTTTAATCTCGTTGTTGCTAGGCGTGTTTTTTTTTTTTTTTAGCTCTATGACACCATCTACTGTTTGGTCATGAAGATCAAGTTAACAGTAACATGTCACCATCCTGTGAAGTTCGTAAATTATTTAATCTGTAGCCTAGTAAACTGCATGCTTTTCCTGAGTCGTAGTGGGAGGACCACACACCATATCATCGCATGACTGAAGATGGTAATGGGGTTGAGACTAGGGTAATAGGGTTGAGACTAGGGTAACAGGGTTGAGACTAAGGTAACAGGGTTGAGACTAAGCTAAGGTAACAGGGTTAAGACTAGGGGAACAGGGTTGAAGATGATAACAGGATTGAGACTAGGGTAACAGGATTGAGACTAGGGTAACAGGGTTGACACTAGGGTAACAGGGTTGAGACTAGGGCAACAGGGTTGAGACTAGGGTAATAGGGTTGAGACTAGGGTAACAGGGTTGAGACTAGGGTAACAGGGTTGAGACTAGGGTAACAGGGTTGAAGATGGTAACAGGGTTGACACTAGGGTAATAGGGTTGAGACAAGGGTAACAGGGTTGAGACTAGGGCAACAGGGTTGAAGATGGTAACAGGGTTGAGACTAGGGTAACAGGATTGAAACTAGGGTAACAGGGTTGAGACTAGGGCAGCAGGGTTGAGACTAGGGCAACAGGGTTGAGACTAGGGTAACATGGTTGAGACTATGGTAACAGGGTTGAGACTAGGGTAACAGGGTTGAGACTAGGGTAACAGGGTTGAGACTAGGGCAACAGGGTTGAGACTAGGGCAACAGGGTTGAGACAAGGGTAACAGGGTTGAGACAAGGGTAACAGGGTTGTGACTAGGGTAACAGGATTGAGACTAGGGTAACAGGGTTGAGACTAGGGCAGCAGGGTTGAGACTAGGGCAACAGGGTTGAGACTAGGGTAACATGGTTGAGACTATGGTAACAGGATTGAAGATGGTAACAGGGTTGAGACTAGGGCAACAGGGTTGAAGATGGTAACAGGGTTGAGACTAGGGCAACAGGGTTGAGACTAGGGTAACAGGGTTGAGACTAGGGCAGCAGGGTTGAGACTAGGTTAACAGGATTGAGACTAGGGTAACAGGATTGAGACTAGGGTAACAGGGTTGAGACTAGGGTAACAGGGTTGAGACTAGGGTAACAGGGTTGAGACTAGGGTAATAAGGTTGAGACTAGGGTAACAGGGTTGAGACTATGGTAACAGGTTTGAAGATGGTAACAGGGTTGAGACTAGGGTAACAGGGTTGAGACTAGGGTAACAGGGTTGAGACCATGGTAACAGGTTTGAAGATGGTAACAGGGTTGAGACTAGGGTAACAGGGTTGAGACTAGGGCAACAGGGTTGAGACTAGGGCAACAGGGTTGAGACTAGGGTAACAGGGTTGAGACTAGGGTAACAGGGTTGAGACTAAGGTAACAGGGTTGAGACTAAGCTAAGGTAACAGGGTTAAGACTAGGGAACAGGATTGAAGATGATAACAGGATTGAGACTAGGGTAACAGGATTGAGACTAGGGTAACAGGGTTGAGACTAGGGTAACAGGGTTGACACTAGGGTAACAGGGTTGAGACTAGGGCAACAGGGTTGAGACTAGGGTAATAGGGTTGAGACTAGGGTAACAGGGTTGAGACTAGGGTAACAGGGTTGAAGATGGTAACAGGGTTGACACTAGGGTAACAGGATTGAGACTAGGGTAACAGGGTTGAGACTAGGGTAACAGGGTTGAAGATGGTAACAGGGTTGACACTAGGGTAATAGGGTTGAGACAAGGGTAACAGGGTTGAGACTAGGGCAACAGGGTTGAAGATGGTAACAGGGTTGAGACTAGGGTAACAGGATTGAGACTAGGGTAACAGGGTTGAGACTAGGGCAGCAGGGTTGAGACTAGGGCAACAGGGTTGAGACTAGGGTAACATGGTTGAGACTATGGTAACAGGATTGAAGATGGTAACAGGGTTGAGACTAGGGTAACAGGGTTGAGAATAGGGCAACAGGGTTGAGACTAGGGCAACAGGGTTGAGACAAGGGTAACAGGGTTGAGACAAGGGTAACAGGGTTGTGACTAGGGTAACAGGATTGAGACTAGGGTAACAGGGTTGAGACTAGGGCAGCAGGGTTGAGACTAGGGCAACAGGGTTGAGACTAGGGTAACATGGTTGAGACTATGGTAACAGGATTGAAGATGGTAACAGGGTTGAGACTAGGGTAACAGGGTTGAGACTAGGGCAACAGGGTTGAGACTAGGGCAACAGGGTTGAGACAAGGGTAACAGGGTTGAGACAAGGGTAACAGGGTTGTGACTAGGGTAACAGGATTGAGACTAGGGCAGCAGGGTTGAAGATGGTAACAGGGTTGAGACTAGGGTAACAGGATTGAGACTAGGGTAACAGGGTTGAGACTAGGGTAACAGGGTTGAGACTAGGGCAACGGTTGAGACTAGGGCAACAGGGTTGAAGATGGTAACAGGGTTGAGACTAGGGCAACAGGGTTGAGACTAGGGCAGCAGGGTTGAGACTAGGTTAACAGGATTGAGACTAGGGTAACAGGATTGAGACTAGGGTAACAGGGTTGAGACTAGGGTAACAGGGTTGAGACTAGGGTAACAGGGTTGAGACTAGGGTAATAAGGTTGAGACTAGGGTAACAGGGTTGAGACTATGGTAACAGGTTTGAAGATGGTAACAGGGTTGAGACTAGGGTAACAGGGTTGAGACCATGGTAACAGGTTTGAAGATGGTAACAGGGTTGAGACTAGGGTAACAGGGTTGAGACTAGGGCAACAGGGTTGAGACTAGGGCAACAGGGTTGAGACTAGGGTAACAGGGTTGAGACTAGGGTAACAGGGTTGAGACTAAGGTAACAGGGTTGAGACTAAGCTAAGGTAACAGGGTTAAGACTAGGGGAACAGGGTTGAAGATGATAACAGGATTGAGACTAGGGTAACAGAATTGAGACTAGGGTAACAGGGTTGAGACTAGGGTAACAGGGTTGACACTAGGGTAACAGGGTTGAGACTAGGGCAACAGGGTTGAGACTAGGGTAATAGGGTTGAGACTAGGGTAACAGGGTTGAGACTAGGGTAACAGGGTTGAAGATGGTAACAGGGTTGACACTAGGGTAACAGGATTGAGACTAGGGTAACAGGGTTGAGACTAGGGTAACAGGGTTGAAGATGGTAACAGGGTTGACACTAGGGTAATAGGGTTGAGACAAGGGTAACAGGGTTGAGACTAGGGCAACAGGGTTGAAGATGGAAACAGGGTTGAGACAAGGGTAACAGGATTGAGACTAGGGTAACAGGGTTGAGACTAGGGCAGCAGGGTTGAGACTAGGGCAACAGGGTTGAGACTAGGGTAACATGGTTGAGACTATGGTAACAGGATTGAAGATGGTAACAGGGTTGAGACTAGGGTAACAGGGTTGAGACTAGGGCAACAGGGTTGAGACTAGGGCAACAGGGTTGAGACAAGGGTAACAGGGTTGTGACTAGGGTAACAGGATTGAGACTAGGGCAGCAGGGATGAAGATGGTAACAGGGTTGAGACTAGGGTAACAGGGTTGAGACTAGGGTAACAGGATTGAGACTAGGGTAACAGGGTTGAGACTAGGGCAACATGGTTGAGACTAGGGCAACAGGGTTGAAGATGGTAACAGGGTTGAGACTAGGGCAACAGGGTTGAGACTAGGGTAACAGGGTTGAGACTAGGGCAGCAGGGTTGAGACTAGGTTAACAGGATTGAGACTAGGGTAACAGGATTGAGACTAGGGTAACAGGGTTGAGACTAGGGTAACAGGGTTGAGACTAGGGTAATAAGGTTGAGACTAGGGTAACAGGGTTGAGACTATGGTAACAGGTTTGAAGATGGTAACAGGGTTGAGACTAGGGTAACAGGGTTGAGACTAGGGTAACAGGGTTGAGACCATGGTAACAGGTTTGAAGATGGTAACAGGGTTGAGACTAGGGTAACAGGGTTGAGACTAGGGCAACAGGGTTGAGACTAGGGCAACAGGGTTGAGACTAGGGTAACAGGGTTGAGACTAGGGTAACAGGGTTGACACTAGGGTAACAGGGTTGAGACTAGGGCAACAGGGTTGAGACTAGGGTAATAGGGTTGAGACTAGGGTAACAGGGTTGAGACTAGGGTAACAGGGTTGAAGATGGTAACAGGGTTGACACTAGGGTAACAGGATTGAGACTAGGGTAACAGGGTTGAGACTAGGGTAACAGGGTTGAAGATGGTAACAGGGTTGACACTAGGGTAATAGGGTTGAGACAAGGGTAACAGGGTTGAGACTAGGGCAACAGGGTTGAAGATGGAAACAGGGTTGAGACAAGGGTAACAGGACTGAGACTAGGGTAACAGGGTTGAGACTAGGGCAGCAGGGTTGAGACTAGGGCAACAGGGTTGAGACTAGGGTAACATGGTTGAGACTATGGTAACAGGATTGAAGATGGTAACAGGGTTGAGACTAGGGTAACAGGGTTGAGACAAGGGCAACAGGGTTGAGACTAGGGCAACAGGGTTGAGACTAGGGCAACAGGGTTGAGACAAGGGTAACAGGGTTGTGACTAGGGTAACAGGATTGAGACTAGGGCAGCAGGGTTGAAGATGGTAACAGGGTTGAGACTAGGGTAACAGGATTGAGACTAGGGTAACAGGATTGAGACTAGGGTAACAGGGTTGAGACTAGGGCAACGGTTGAGACTAGGGCAACAGGGTTGAAGATGGTAACAGGGTTGAGACTAGGGCAACAGGGTTGAGACTAGGGTAACAGGGTTGAGACTAGGGCAGCAGGGTTGAGACTAGGTTAACAGGATTGAGACTAGGGTAACAGGATTGAGACTAGGGTAACAGGGTTGAGACTAGGGTAACAGGGTTGAGACTAGGGTAATAAGGTTGAGACTAGGGTAACAGGGTTGAGACTATGGTAACAGGTTTGAAGATGGTAACAGGGTTGAGACTAGGGTAACAGGGTTGAGACTAGGGTAACAGGGTTGAGACCATGGTAACAGGTTTGAAGATGGTAACAGGGTTGAGACTAGGGTAACAGGGTTGAGACTAGGGCAACAGGGTTGAGACTAGGGCAACAGGGTTGAGACTAGGGTAACAGGGTTGAGACTAGGGTAACAGGGTTGAGACTAAGGTAACAGGGTTGAGACTAAGCTAAGGTAACAGGGTTAAGACTAGGGGAACAGGGTTGAAGATGATAACAGGTTTGAGACTAGGGTAACAGGATTGAGACTAGGGTAACAGGGTTGAGACTAGGGTAACAGGGTTGACACTAGGGTAACAGGGTTGAGACTAGGGCAACAGGGTTGAGACTAGGGTAATAGGGTTGAGACTAGGGTAACAGGGTTGAGACTAGGGTAACAGGGTTGAAGATGGTAACAGGGTTGACACTAGGGTAACAGGATTGAGACTAGGGTAACAGGGTTGAGACTAGGGTAACAGGTATGAAGATGGTAACAGGGTTGACACTAGGGTAATAGGGTTGAGACAAGGGTAACAGGGTTGAGACTAGGGCAACAGGGTTGAAGATGGTAACAGGGTTGAGACTAGGGTAACAGGATTGAGACTAGGGTAACAGGGTTGAGACTAGGGCAGCAGGGTTGAGACTAGGGCAACAGGCTTGAGACTAGGGTAACATGGTTGAGACTATGGTAACAGGATTGAAGATGGTAACAGGGTTGAGACTAGGGTAACAGGGTTGAGACTAGGGCAACAGGGTTGAGACTAGGGCAACAGGGTTGAGACAAGGGTAACAGGGTTGAGACAAGGGTAACAGCGTTGTGACTAGGGTAACAGGATTGAGACTAGGGCAGCAGGGTTGAAGATGGTAACAGGGTTGAGACTAGGGTAACAGGATTGAGACTAGGGTAACAGGGTTGAGACTAGGGTAACAGGGTTGAGACTAGGGTAAACGGTTGAGACTAGGGCAACAGGGTTGAAGATGGTAACAGGGTTGAGACTAGGGCAACAGGGTTGAGACTAGGGTAACAGGGTTGAGACTAGGGGCAGGGTTGAGACTAGGTTAACAGGATTGAGACTAGGGTAACAGGATTGAGACTAGGGTAACAGGGTTGAGACTAGGGTAACAGGGTTGAGACTAGGGTAACAGGGTTGAGACTAGGGTAATAAGGTTGAGACTAGGGTAACAGGGTTGAGACTATGGTAACAGGTTTGAAGATGGTAACAGGGTTGAGACTAGGGTAACAGGGTTGAGACTAGGGTAACAGGGTTGAGACCATGGTAACAGGTTTGAAGATGGTAACAGGGTTGAGACTAGGGTAACAGGGTTGAGACTAGGGCAACAGGGTTGAGACTAGGGCAACAGGGTTGAGACTAGGGTAACAGGGTTGAGACTAGGGCAACGGTTGAGACTAGGGCAACAGGGTTGAAGATGGTAACAGGGTTGAGACTAGGGCAACAGGGTTGAGACTAGGGTAACAGGGTTGAGACTAGGGCAGCAGGATTGAGACTAGGTTAACAGGATTGAGACTAGGGTAACAGGATTGAGACTAGGGTAACAGGGTTGAGACTAGGGTAACAGGGTTGAGACTAGGGTAACAGGGTTGAGACTAGGGTAATAAGGTTGAGACTAGGGTAACAGGGTTGAGACTATGGTAACAGGTTTGAAGATGGAAACAGGGTTGAGACAAGGGTAACAGGACTGAGACTAGGGTAACAGGGTTGAGACTAGGGCAGCAGGGTTGAGACTAGGGCAACAGGGTTGAGACTAGGGTAACATGGTTGAGACTATGGTAACAGGATTGAAGATGGTAACAGGGTTGAGACTAGGGTAACAGGGTTGAGACTAGGGCAACAGGGTTGAGACTAGGCAACAGTTGAGACTAGGGCAACAGGGTTGAGACAAGGGTAACAGGGTTGTGACTAGGGTAACAGGATTGAGACTAGGGCAGCAGGGTTGAAGATGGTAACAGGGTTGAGACTAGGGTAACAGGATTGAGACTAGGGTAACAGGGTTGAGACTAGGGTAACAGGGTTGAGACTAGGGGTTGAGACTAGGGCAACAGGGTTGAAGATGGTAACAGGGTTGAGACTAGGGCAACAGGGTTGAGACTAGGGTAACAGGGTTGAGACTAGCAGGGTTGAGACTAGGTTAACAGGATTGAGACTAGGGTAACAGGATTGAGACTTAACAGGGTTGAGACTAGGGTAACAGGGTTGAGACTAGGGTAATAAGGTTGAGACTAGGGTAACAGGGTTGAGACTATGGTAACAGGTTTGAAGATGGTAACAGGGTTGAGACTAGGGTAACAGGGTTGAGACTAGGGTAACAGGGTTGAGACCATGGTAACAGGTTTGAAGATGGTAACAGGGTTGAGACTAGGGTAACAGGGTTGAGACTAGGGCAACAGGGTTGAGACTAGGGCAACAGGGTTGAGACTAGGGTAACAGGGTTGAGACTAGGGTAACAGGGTTGAGACTAGGTAACAGGGTTGAGACTAAGCTAAGGTAACAGGGTTAAGACTAGGGGAACAGGGTTGAAGATGATAACAGGGTTGAGACTAGGGTAACAGGATTGAGACTAGGGTAACAGGGTTGAGACTAGGGTAACAGGGTTGACACTAGGGTAACAGGGTTGAGACTAGGGCAACAGGGTTGAGACTAGGGTAATAGGGTTGAGACTAGGGTAACAGGGTTGAGACTAGGGTAACAGGGTTGAAGATGGTAACAGGGTTGACACTAGGGTAACAGGATTGAGACTAGGGTAACAGGGTTGAGACTAGGGTAACAGGGTGAAGATGGTAACAGGGTTGACACTAGGGTAATAGGGTTGAGACAAGGGTAACAGGGTTGAGACTAGGGCAACAGGGTTGAAGATGGTAACAGGGTTGAGACTAGGGTAACAGGATTGAGACTAGGGTAACAGGGTTGAGACTAGGGCAGCAGGGTTGAGACTAGGGCAACAGGGTTGAGACTAGGGTAACATGGTTGAGACTATGGTAACAGGATTGAAGATGGTAACAGGGTTGAGACTAGGGTAACAGGGTTGAGACTAGGGCAACAGGGTTGAGACTAGGGCAACAGGGTTGAGACAAGGGTAACAGGGTTGAGACAAGGGTAACAGGTTGTGACTAGGGTAACAGGATTGAGACTAGCACTGAAGATGGTAACAGGGTTGAGACTAGGGTAACAGGATTGAGACTAGGGTAACAGGGTTGAGACTAGGGTAACAGGGTTGAGACTATGGTTGAGACTAGGGCAACAGGGTTGAAGATGGTAACAGGGTTGAGACTAGGGCAACAGGGTTGAGACTAGGGTAACAGGGTTGAGACTAGGGCAACAGGGTTGAGACTAGGTTAACAGGATTGAGACTAGGGTAACAGGATTGAGACTAGGGTAACAGGGTTGAGACTAGGGTAACAGGGTTGAGACTAGGGCAACAGGGTTGAGACTAGGGTAATAAGGTTGAGACTAGGGTAACAGGGTTGAGACTATGGTAACAGGTTTGAAGATGGTAACAGGGTTGAGACTAGGGTAACAGGGTTGAGACTAGGGTAACAGGGTTGAGACCATGGTAACAGGTTTGAAGATGGTAACAGGGTTGAGACTAGGGTAACAGGGTTGAGACTAGGGCAACAGGGTTGAGACTAGGGCAACAGGGTTGAGACTAGGGTAACAGGGTTGAGACTAGGGTAACAGGGTTGAGACTAGGGTAACAGGGTTGAAGATGGTAACAGGGTTGAGACTAGGGCAACAGGGTTGAGACTAGGGTAACAGGGTTGAGACTAGGGCAACAGGGTGAACAGGGGTAATTGAGACTAGGGTAACAGGATTGAGACTAGGGTAACAGGGTTGAGACTAGGGTAACAGGGTTGAGACTAGGGTAACAGGGTTGAGACTAGGGTAATAAGGTTGAGACTAGGGTAACAGGGTTGAGACTATGGTAACAGGTTTGAAGATGGTAACAGGGTTGAGACTAGGGTAACAGGGTTGAGACTAGGGTAACAGGGTTGAGACCATGGTAACAGGTTTGAAGATGGTAACAGGGTTGAGACTAGGGTAACAGGGTTGAGACTAGGGCAACAGGGTTGAGACTAGGGCAACAGGGTTGAGACTAAGGTAACAGGGTTGAGACTAGGGTAACAGGGTTGAGACTAAGGTAACAGGGTTGAGACTAAGCTAACAGGGTTAAGACTGGTAACAGATAACAGGATTGAGACTAGACAGGATTGAGACTAGGGTAACAGGGTTGACTAGGGTAACAGGGTTGACTAGGGTAACAGGGTTGAAGGATAACAGGATTGAGACTAGGGTAACAGGATTGAGACTAGGGTAACAGGGTTGAGACTAGGGTAACAGGGTTGACACTAGGGTAACAGGGTTGAGACTAGGGCAACAGGGTTGAGACTAGGGTAATAGGGTTGAGACTAGGGTAACAGGGTTGAGACTAGGGTAACAGGGTTGAAGATGGTAACAGGGTTGACACTAGGGTAACAGGATTGAGACTAGGGTAACAGGGTTGAGACTAGGGTAACAGGGTTGAAGATGGTAACAGGGTTGACACTAGGGTAATAGGGTTGAGACAAGGGTAACAGGGTTGAGACTAGGGCAACAGGGTTGAAGATGGTAACAGGGTTGAGACTAGGGTAACAGGATTGAGACTAGGGTAACAGGGTTGAGACTAGGGCAGCAGGGTTGAGACTAGGGCAACAGGGTTGAGACTAGGGTAACATGGTTGAGACTATGGTAACAGGATTGAAGATGGTAACAGGGTTGAGACTAGGGTAACAGGGTTGAGACTAGGGCAACAGGGTTGAGACTAGGGCAACAGGGTTGAGACAAGGGTAACAGGGTTGAGACAAGGGTAACAGGGTTGTGACTAGGGTAACAGGATTGAGACTAGGGTAACAGGGTTGAGACTAGGGCAGCAGGGTTGAGACTAGGGCAACAGGGTTGAGACTAGGGTAACATGGTTGAGACTATGGTAACAGGATTGAAGATGGTAACAGGGTTGAGACTAGGGTAACAGGGTTGAGACTAGGGCAACAGGGTTGAGACTAGGGCAACAGGGTTGAGACAAGGGTAACAGGGTTGAGACAAGGGTAACAGGGTTGTGACTAGGGTAACAGGATTGAGACTAGGGCAGCAGGGTTGAAGATGGTAACAGGGTTGAGACTAGGGTAACAGGATTGAGACTAGGGTAACAGGGTTGAGACTAGGGTAACAGGGTTGAGACTAGGGCAACGGTTGAGACTAGGGCAACAGGGTTGAAGATGGTAACAGGGTTGAGACTAGGGCAACAGGGTTGAGACTAGGGTAACAGGGTTGAGACTAGGGCAGCAGGGTTGAGACTAGGTTAACAGGATTGAGACTAGGGTAACAGGATTGAGACTAGGGTAACAGGGTTGAGACTAGGGTAACAGGGTTGAGACTAGGGTAATAAGGTTGAGACTAGGGTAACAGGGTTGAGACTATGGTAACAGGTTTGAAGATGGTAACAGGGTTGAGACTAGGGTAACAGGGTTGAGACTAGGGTAACAGGGTTGAGACTAGGGTAACAGGGTTGAGACCATGGTAACAGGTTTGAAGATGGTAACAGGGTTGAGACTAGGGCAACAGGGTTGAGACTAGGGCAACAGGGTTGAGACTAGGGTAACAGGGTTGAGACTAGGGTAACAGGGTTGAGACTAAGGTAACAGGGTTGAGACTAAGCTAAGGTAACAGGGTTAAGACTAGGGGAACAGGGTTGAAGATGATAACAGGATTGAGACTAGGGTAACAGGATTGAGACTAGGGTAACAGGGTTGAGACTAGGGTAACAGGGTTGACACTAGGGTAACAGGGTTGAGACTAGGGCAACAGGGTTGAGACTAGGGTAATAGGGTTGAGACTAGGGTAACAGGGTTGAGACTAGGGTAACAGGGTTGAAGATGGTAACAGGGTTGACACTAGGGTAACAGGATTGAGACTAGGGTAACAGGGTTGAGACTAGGGTAACAGGGTTGAAGATGGTAACAGGGTTGACACTAGGGTAATAGGGTTGAGACAAGGGTAACAGGGGTTGAGACTAGGGCAACAGGGTTGAAGATGGTAACAGGGTTGAGACTAGGGTAACAGGATTGAGACTAGGGTAACAGGGTTGAGACTAGGGCAGCAGGGTTGAGACTAGGGCAACAGGGTTGAGACTAGGGTAACATGGTTGAGACTATGGTAACAGGATTGAAGATGGTAACAGGGTTGAGACTAGGGTAACAGGGTTGAGACTAGGGCAACAGGGTTGAGACTAGGGCAACAGGGTTGAGACAAGGGTAACAGGGTTGAGACAAGGGTAACAGGGTTGTGACTAGGGTAACAGGATTGAGACTAGGGTAACAGGGTTGAGACTAGGCAGCAGGGTTGAGACTAGGGCAACAGGGTTGAGACAGGGTAACATGGTTGAGACTATGGTAACAGGATTGAAGATGGTAACAGGGTTGAGACTAGGGTAACAGGGTTGAGACTAGGGCAACAGGGTTGAGACTAGGGCAACAGGGTTGAGACAAGGGTAACAGGGTTGAGACAAGGGTAACAGGGTTGTGACTAGGGTAACAGGATTGAGACTAGGGCAGCAGGGTTGAAGATGGTAACAGGGTTGAGACTAGGGTAACAGGATTGAGACTAGGGTAACAGGGTTGAGACTAGGGCAACGGTTGAGACTAGGGCAACAGGGTTGAAGATGGTAACAGGGTTGAGACTAGGGCAACAGGGTTGAGACTAGGGTAACAGGGTTGAGACTAGGGCAGCAGGGTTGAGACTAGGTTAACAGGATTGAGACTAGGGTAACAGGATTGAGACTAGGGTAACAGGGTTGAGACTAGGGTAACAGGGTTGAGACTAGGGTAATAAGGTTGAGACTAGGGTAACAGGGTTGAGACTATGGTAACAGGTTTGAAGATGGTAACAGGGTTGAGACTAGGGTAACAGGGTTGAGACTAGGGTAACAGGGTTGAGACCATGGTAACAGGTTTGAAGATGGTAACAGGGTTGAGACTAGGGTAACAGGGTTGAGACTAGGGCAACAGGGTTGAGACTAGGGCAACAGGGTTGAGACTAGGGTAACAGGGTTGAGACTAGGGTAACAGGGTTGAGACTAAGGTAACAGGGTTGAGACTAAGCTAAGGTAACAGGGTTAAGACTAGGGGAACAGGGTTGAAGATGATAACAGGATTGAGACTAGGGTAACAGGATTGAGACTAGGGTAACAGGGTTGAGACTAGGGTAACAGGGTTGACACTAGGGTAACAGGGTTGAGACTAGGGCAACAGGGTTGAGACTAGGGTAATAGGGTTGAGACTAGGGTAACAGGGTTGAGACTAGGGTAACAGGGTTGAAGATGGTAACAGGGTTGACACTAGGGTAACAGGATTGAGACTAGGGTAACAGGGTTGAGACTAGGGTAACAGGGTTGAAGATGGTAACAGGGTTGACACTAGGGTAATAGGGTTGAGACAAGGGTAACAGGGTTGAGACTAGGGCAACAGGGTTGAAGATGGTAACAGGGTTGAGACTAGGGTAACAGGATTGAGACTAGGGTAACAGGGTTGAGACTAGGGCAGCAGGGTTGAGACTAGGGCAACAGGGTTGAGACAAGGGTAACAGGATTGAGACTAGGGTAACAGGGTTGAGACTAGGGCAGCAGGGTTGAGACTAGGGCAACAGGGTTGAGACTAGGGTAACATGGTTGAGACTATGGTAACAGGATTGAAGATGGTAACAGGGTTGAGACTAGGGTAACAGGGTTGAGACTAGGGCAACAGGGTTGAGACTAGGGCAACAGGGTTGAGACAAGGGTAACAGGGTTGAGACAAGGGTAACAGGGTTGTGACTAGGGTAACAGGATTGAGACTAGGGCAGCAGGGTTGAAGATGGTAACAGGGTTGAGACTAGGGTAACAGGATTGAGACTAGGGTAACAGGGTTGAGACTAGGGTAACAGGGTTGAGACTAGGGCAACGGTTGAGACTAGGGCAACAGGGTTGAAGATGGTAACAGGGTTGAGACTAGGGCAACAGGGTTGAGACTAGGGTAACAGGGTTGAGACTAGGGCAGCAGGGTTGAGACTAGGTTAACAGGATTGAGACTAGGGTAACAGGATTGAGACTAGGGTAACAGGGTTGAGACTAGGGTAACAGGGTTGAGACTAGGGTAACAGGGTTGAGACTAGGGTAATAAGGTTGAGACTAGGGTAACAGGGTTGAGACTATGGTAACAGGTTTGAAGATGGTAACAGGGTTGAGACTAGGGTAACAGGGTTGAGACTAGGGTAACAGGGTTGAGACCATGGTAACAGGTTTGAAGATGGTAACAGGGTTGAGACTAGGGTAACAGGGTTGAGACTAGGGCAACAGGGTTGAGACTAGGGCAACAGGGTTGAGACTAGGGTAACAGGGTTGAGACTAGGGTAACAGGGTTGAGACTAAGGTAACAGGGTTGAGACTAAGCTAAGGTAACAGGGTTAAGACTAGGGGAACAGGGTTGAAGATGATAACAGGATTGAGACTAGGGTAACAGGATTGAGACTAGGGTAACAGGGTTGAGACTAGGGTAACAGGGTTGACACTAGGGTAACAGGGTTGAGACTAGGGCAACAGGGTTGAGACTAGGGTAATAGGGTTGAGACTAGGGTAACAGGGTTGAGACTAGGGTAACAGGGTTGAAGATGGTAACAGGGTTGACACTAGGGTAACAGGATTGAGACTAGGGTAACAGGGTTGAGACTAGGGTAACAGGGTTGAAGATGGTAACAGGGTTGACACTAGGGTAATAGGGTTGAGACAAGGGTAACAGGGGTTGAGACTAGGGCAACAGGGTTGAAGATGGTAACAGGTTGAGACTAGGGTAACAGGATTGAGACTAGGGTAACAGGGTTGAGACTAGGGCAGCAGGGTTGAGACTAGGGCAACAGGGTTGAGACTAGGGTAACATGGTTGAGACTATGGTAACAGGATTGAAGATGGTAACAGGGTTGAGACTAGGGTAACAGGGTTGAGACTAGGGCAACAGGGTTGAGACTAGGGCAACAGGGTTGAGACTAGGGCAACAGGGTTGAGACAAGGGTAACAGGGTTGTGACTAGGGTAACAGGATTGAGACTAGGGCAGCAGGGTTGAAGATGGTAACAGGGTTGAGACTAGGGTAACAGGATTGAGACTAGGGTAACAGGATTGAGACTAGGGTAACAGGGTTGAGACTAGGGCAACGGTTGAGACTAGGGCAACAGGGTTGAAGATGGTAACAGGGTTGAGACTAGGGCAACAGGGTTGAGACTAGGGTAACAGGGTTGAGACTAGGGCAGCAGGGTTGAGACTAGGTTAACAGGATTGAGACTAGGGTAACAGGATTGAGACTAGGGTAACAGGGTTGAGACTAGGGTAACAGGGTTGAGACTAGGGTAATAAGGTTGAGACTAGGGTAACAGGGTTGAGACTATGGTAACAGGTTTGAAGATGGTAACAGGGTTGAGACTAGGGTAACAGGGTTGAGACTAGGGTAACAGGGTTGAGACCATGGTAACAGGTTTGAAGATGGTAACAGGGTTGAGACTAGGGTAACAGGGTTGAGACTAGGGCAACAGGGTTGAGACTAGGGCAACAGGGTTGAGACTAGGTAACAGGGTTGAGACTAGGGTAACAGGGTTGAGACTAAGGTAACAGGGTTGAGACTAAGCTAAGGTAACAGGGTTAAGACTAGGGAACAGGGTTGAAGATGATAACAGGTTTGAGACTAGGGTAACAGGATTGAGACTAGGGTAACAGGGTTGAGACTAGGGTAACAGGGTTGACACTAGGGTAACAGGGTTGAGACTAGGGCAACAGGGTTGAGACTAGGGCAACAGGGTTGAGACTAGGGTAACAGGGTTGAGACTAGGGTAACAGGGTTGAAGATGGTAACAGGGTTGACACTAGGGTAACAGGATTGAGACTAGGGTAACAGGGTTGAGACTAGGGTAACAGGGTTGAAGATGGTAACAGGGGTTGACACTAGGGTAATAGGGTTGAGACAAGGGTAACAGGGTTGAGACTAGGGCAACAGGGTTGAAGATGGTAACAGGGTTGAGACTAGGTAACAGGATTGAGACTAGGGTAACAGGGTTGAGACTAGGGCAGCAGGGTAACAGGGCAACAGGGTTGAGACTAGGGTAACATGGTTGAGACTATGGTAACAGGATTGAAGATGGTAACAGGGTTGAACAGGGTTGAGACTAGGGCAGACAGGGCAACAGGGTTGAGACAAGGGTAACAGGGTTGAGACAAGGGTAACAGGTTGTGACTAGGGTAACAGGATTGAGACTAGGGCAGCAGGGTTGAAGATGGTAACAGGGTTGAGACTAGGGTAACAGGATTGAGACTAGGGTAACAGGGTTGAGACTAGGGTAACAGGGTTGAGACTAGGGCAACGGTTGAGACTAGGGCAACAGGGTTGAAGATGGTAACAGGGTTGAGACTAGGGAAACAGGGTTGAGACTAGGGTAACAGGGTTGAGACTAGGGCAGCAGGGTTGAGACTAGGTTAACAGGATTGAGACTAGGGTAACAGGATTGAGACTAGGGTAACAGGGTTGAGACTAGGGTAACAGGGTTGAGACTAGGGTAACAGGGTTGAGACTAGGGTAATAAGGTTGAGACTAGGGTAACAGGGTTGAGACTATGGTAACAGGTTTGAAGATGGTAACAGGGTTGAGACTAGGGTAACAGGGTTGAGACTAGGGTAACAGGGTTGAGACCATGGTAACAGGTTTGAAGATGGTAACAGGGTTGAGACTAGGGTAACAGGGTTGAGACTAGGGCAACAGGGTTGAGACTAGGGCAACAGGGTTGAGACTAGGGTAACAGGGTTGAGACTAGGGCAACGGTTGAGACTAGGGCAACAGGGTTGAAGATGGTAACAGGGTTGAGACTAGGGCAACAGGGTTGAGACTAGGGTAACAGGGTTGAGACTAGGGCAGCAGGGTTGAGACTAGGTTAACAGGATTGAGACTAGGGTAACAGGATTGAGACTAGGGTAACAGGGTTGAGACTAGGGTAACAGGGTTGAGACTAGGGTAACAGGGTTGAGACTAGGGTAATAAGGTTGAGACTAGGGTAACAGGGTTGAGACTATGGTAACAGGTTTGAAGATGGTAACAGGGTTGAGACTAGGGTAACAGGGTTGAGACTAGGGTAACAGGGTTGAGACCATGGTAACAGGTTTGAAGATGGTAACAGGGTTGAGACTAGGGTAACAGGGTTGAGACTAGGGCAACAGGGTTGAGACTAGGGCAACAGGGTTGAGACTAGGGTAACAGGGTTGAGACTAGGGTAACAGGGTTGAGACTAAGGTAACAGGGTTGAGACTAAGCTAAGGTAACAGGGTTAAGACTAGGGGAACAGGGTTGAAGATGATAACAGGATTGAGACTAGGGTAACAGGATTGAGACTAGGGTAACAGGGTTGAGACTAGGGTAACAGGTTGACACTAGGGTAACAGGGTTGAGACTAGGGCAACAGGGTTGAGACTAGGGTAATAGGGTTGAGACTAGGGTAACAGGGTTGAGACTAGGGTAACAGGGTTGAAGATGGTAACAGGGTTGACACTAGGGTAACAGGATTGAGACTAGGGTAACAGGGTTGAGACTAGGGTAACAGGGTTGAAGATGGTAACAGGGTTGACACTAGGGTAATAGGGTTGAGACAAGGGTAACAGGGTTGAGACTAGGGCAACAGGGTTGAAGATGGTAACAGGG
Organism: Oncorhynchus nerka; assembly: GCF_034236695.1. NCBI lineage: Eukaryota > Metazoa > Chordata > Actinopteri > Salmoniformes > Salmonidae > Oncorhynchus > Oncorhynchus nerka. Next base: position 9,393,526 of record NC_088399.1, read on the forward strand.
TTGAGACTAGGGTAACAGGATTGAGACTAGGGTAACAGGGTTGAGACTAGGGCAGCAGGGTTGAGACTAGGGCAACAGGGTTGAGACTAGGGTAACATGGTTGAGACTATGGTAACAGGATTGAAGATGGTAACAGGGTTGAGACTAGGGTAACAGGGTTGAGACTAGGGCAACAGGGTTGAGACAAGGGTAACAGGGTTGAGACAAGGGTAACAGGGTTGTGACTAGGGTAACAGGATTGAGACTAGGGCAGCAGGGTTGAAGATGGTAACAGGGTTGAGACTAGGGTAACAGGATTGAGACTAGGGTAACAGGGTTGAGACTAGGGTAACAGGGTTGAGACTAGGGAAACGGTTGAGACTAGGGCAACAGGGTTGAAGATGGTAACAGGGTTGAGACTAGGGCAACAGGGTTGAGACTAGGGCAACAGGGTTGAGACTAGGGTAACAGGGTTGAGACTAGGGCAGCAGGGTTGAGACTAGGTTAACAGGATTGAGACTAGGGTAACAGGATTGAGACTAGGGTAACAGGGTTGAGACTAGGGTAACAGGGTTGAGACTAGGGTAACAGGGTTGAGACTAGGGTAATAAGGTTGAGACTAGGGTAACAGGGTTGAGACTATGGTAACAGGTTTGAAGATGGTAACAGGGTTGAGACTAGGGTAACAGGGTTGAGACTAGGGTAACAGGGTTGAGACCATGGTAACAGGTTTGAAGATGGTAACAGGGTTGAGACTAGGGTAACAGGGTTGAGACTAGGGCAACAGGGTTGAGACTAGGGTAACAGGGTTGAGACTAGGGTAACAGGGTTGAGACTAAGGTAACAGGGTTGAGACTAAGCTAAGGTAACAGGGTTAAGACTAGGGGAACAGGGTTGAAGCTGATAACAGGTTTGAGACTAGGGTAACAGGATTGAGACTAGGGTAACAGGGTTGAGACTAGGGTAACAGGGTTGACACTAGGGTAACAGGGTTGAGACTAGGGCAACAGGGTTGAGACTAGGGTAATAGGGTTGAGACTAGGGTAACAGGGTTGAGACTAGGGTAACAGGGTTGAAGATGGTAACAGGGTTGACACTAGGGTAACAGGATTGAGACTAGGGTAACAGGGTTGAGACTAGGGTAACAGGGTTGAAGATGGTAACAGGGTTGACACTAGGGTAATAGGGTTGAGACAAGGGTAACAGGGTTGAGACTAGGGCAACAGGGTTGAAGATGGTAACAGGGTTGAGACTAGGGTAACAGGATTGAGACTAGGGTAACAGGGTTGAGACTAGGGCAGCAGGGTTGAGACTAGGGCAACAGGGTTGAGACTAGGGTAACATGGTTGAGACTATGGTAACAGGATTGAAGATGGTAACAGGGTTGAGACTAGGGTAACAGGGTTGAGACTAGGGCAACAGGGTTGAGACTAGGGCAACAGGGTTGAGACAAGGGTAACAGGGTTGAGACAAGGGTAACAGGGTTGTGACTAGGGTAACAGGATTGAGACTAGGGCAGCAGGGTTGAAGATGGTAACAGGGTTGAGACTAGGGTAACAGGATTGAGACTAGGGTAACAGGGTTGAGACTAGGGTAACAGGGTTGAGACTAGGGCAAACAGGGTTGAGACTAGGGCAACAGGGTTGAAGATGGTAACAGGGTTGAGACTAGGGCAACAGGGTTGAGACTAGGGTAACAGGGTTGAGACTAGGGCAGCAGGGTTGAGACTAGGTTAACAGGATTGAGACTAGGTAACAGGATTGAGGGTAACAGGTAGACAGGGTTGAGACTAGGGTAACAGGGTTGAGACTAGGGTAACAGGGTTGAGACTAGGGTTAAGGTTGAGACTAGGGTAACAGGGTTGAGACTATGGTAACAGGTTTGAAGATGGTAACAGGGTTGAGACTAGGGTAACAGGGTTGAGACTAGGGTAACAGGGTTGAGACCATGGTAACAGGTTTGAAGATGGTAACAGGGTTGAGACTAGGGTAACAGGGTTGAGACTAGGGCAACAGGGTTGAGACTAGGGCAACAGGGTTGAGACTAGGGTAACAGGGTTGAGACTAGGGTAACAGGGTTGAGACTAAGGTAACAGGGTTGAGACTAAGCTAAGGTAACAGGGTTAAGACTAGGGGAACAGGGTTGAAGATGATAACAGGATTGAGACTAGGGTAACAGGATTGAGACTAGGGTAACAGGGTTGAGACTAGGGCAACAGGGTTGAGACTAGGGTAATAGGGTTGAGACTAGGGTAACAGGGTTGAGACTAGGCAACAGGGTTGAAGATGGTAACAGGGTTGAACTAGGGGGGTTGAGACTAGGGTAACAGGGTTGAGACTAGGGTAACAGGGTTGAAGATGGTAACAGGGTTGACACTAGGGTAACAGGGTTGAGACTAGGGTAACAGGGTTGAGACTAGGGTAACAGGGTTGAAGATGGTAACAGGGTTGAGACTAGGGTAACAGGATTGAGACTAGGGTAACAGGGTTGAGACTAGGGCAGCAGGGTTGAGACTAGGGCAACAGGGTTGAGACTAGGGTAACAGGGTTGAGACCATGGTAACAGGTTTGAAGATGGTAACAGGGTTGAGACTAGGGTAACAGGGTTGAGACTAGGGCAACAGGGTTGAGACTAGGGCAACAGGGTTGAGACTAGGGTAACAGGGTTGAGACTAGGGTAACAGGGTTGAGACTAAGGTAACAGGGTTGAGACTAGCTAAGGTAACAGGGTTGAGACTAGGGGAACAGGGTTGAAGATGATAACAGGATTGAGACTAGGGTAACAGGATTGAGACTAGGGCAACAGGGTTGAGACTAGGGCAACAGGGTTGAGACTAGGTAATGGGGTTGAGACTAGGGTAACAGGGTTGAGACTAGGGTAACAGGGTTGAGACAGGGTTGACAGGTAACAGGATTGAGACAGGGTTGAGACTAGGGCAACAGGGTTGAAGATGGTAACAGGGTTGACACTAGGGTAATAGGGTTGAGACAAGGGTAACAGGGTTGAGACTAGGGCAACAGGGTTGAAGATGGTAACAGGGTTGAGACTAGGGTAACAGGGTTGAGACTAGGGTAACAGGGTTGAGACTAGGCAACAGGGTTGAGACTAGGGCAACAGGGTTGAGACTAGGGTAACAGGTTGAGACTAGGTAACAGGATTGAAGATGGTAACAGGGTTGAGACTAGGGTAACAGGGTTGAGACTAGGGCAACAGGGTTGAGACTAGGGCAACAGGGTTGAGACAAGGGTAACAGGGTTGAGACAAGGGTAACAGTAACAGGTTGAGACTAGGGTAACAGGATTGAGACTAGGGTAACAGGGTTGAGACTAGGGCAGCAGGGTTGAGACTAGGGCAACAGGGTTGAGACTAGGGTAACATGGTTGAGACTATGGTAACAGGATTGAAGATGGTAACAGGGTTGAGACTAGGGTAACAGGGTTGAGACTAGGGCAACAGGGTTGAGACTAGGGCAACAGGGTTGAGACTAGGGTAACAGGGTTGAGACTAGGGTAACAGGGTTGAGACAGGATTGAGACTAGGGCAGCAGGGTTGAAGATGGTAACAGGTTGAGACTAGGGTAACAGGTTGAGACTAGGGTAACAGGGTTGAGACTAGGGTAACAGGGTTGAGACTAGGGTAACAGGGTTGAGACTAGGGTAATAAGGTTGAGACTAGGGTAACAGGGTTGAGACTATGGTAACAGGTTGAAGATGGTAACAGGGTTGAGACTAGGGTAACAGGGTTGAGACTAGGGTAACAGGGTTGAGACCATGGTAACAGGTTTGAAGATGGTAACAGGGTTGAGACTAGGGTAACAGGGTTGAGACTAGGGCAACAGGGTTGAGACTAGGGCAACAGGGTTGAGACTAGGGTAACAGGGTTGAGACTAGGGTAACAGGGTTGAGACTAAGGTAACAGGGTTGAGACTAAGCTAAGGTAACAGGGTTAAGACTAGGGGAACAGGGTTGAAGATGATAACAGGATTGAGACTAGGGTAACAGGATTGAGACTAGGGTAACAGGGTTGAGACTAGGGTAACAGGGTTGACACTAGGGTAACAGGGTTGAGACTAGGGCAACAGGGTTGAGACTAGGGTAACAGGGTTGAGACTAGGGTAACAGGGTTGAGACTAGGGTAACAGGGTTGAAGATGGTAACAGGGTTGACACTAGGGTAACAGGATTGAGACTAGGGTAACAGGGTTGAGACTAGGGTAACAGGGTTGAAGATGGTAACAGGGTTGACACTAGGGTAATAGGGTTGAGACAAGGGTAACAGGGTTGAGACTAGGGCAACAGGGTTGAAGATGGAAACAGGGTTGAGACTAGGGTAACAGGATTGAGACTAGGGTAACAGGGTTGAGACTAGGGCAGCAGGGTTGAGACTAGGGCAACAGGGTTGAGACTAGGGTAACATGGTTGAGACTATGGTAACAGGATTGAAGATGGTAACAGGGTTGAGACTAGGGTAACAGGGTTGAGACTAGGGCAACAGGGTTGAGACTAGGGCAACAGGGTTGAGACTAGGGCAACAGGGTTGAGACAAGGGTAACAGGGTTGTGACTAGGGTAACAGGATTGAGACTAGGGCAGCAGGGTTGAAGATGGTAACAGGGTTGAGACTAGGGTAACAGGATTGAGACTAGGGTAACAGGGTTGAGACTAGGGTAACAGGGTTGAGACTAGGGCAACGGTTGAGACTAGGGCAACAGGGTTGAAGATGGTAACAGGGTTGAGACTAGGGCAACAGGGTTGAGACTAGGGTAACAGGGTTGAGACTAGGGCAACAGGGTTGAGACTAGGTAACAGGATTGAGACTAGGGTAACAGGGTTGAGACTAGGGTAACAGGGTTGAGACTAGGGTAACAGGGTTGAGACTAGGGTAATAAGGTTGAGACTAGGGTAACAGGGTTGAGACTAGGTAACAGGTTTGAAGATGGTAACAGGGTTGAGACTAGGGTAACAGGGTTGAGACTAGGGTAACAGGGTTGAGACCATGGTAACAGGTTTGAAGATGGTAACAGGGTTGAGACTAGGGTAACAGGGTTGAGACTAGGGCAACAGGGTTGAGACTAGGGCAACAGGGTTGAGACTAGGGTAACAGGGTTGAGACTAGGGTAACAGGGTTGAGACTAAGGTAACAGGGTTGAGACTAAGCTAAGGTAACAGGGTTAAGACTAGGGGAACAGGGTTGAAGATGATAACAGGATTGAGACTAGGGTAACAGGGTTGAGACTAGGGTAACAGGGTTGACACTAGGGTAACAGGGTTGAGACTAGGGCAACAGGGTTGAGACTAGGGTAATAGGGTTGAGACTAGGGTAACAGGTATGAAGATGGTAACAGGGTTGACACTAGGGTAATAGGGTTGAGACAAGGGTAACAGGGTTGAGACTAGGGCAACAGGGTTGAAGATGGTAACAGGGTTGAGACTAGGGTAACAGGATTGAGACTAGGGTAACAGGGTTGAGACTAGGGCAGCAGGGTTGAGACTAGGGCAACAGGGTTGAGACTAGGGTAACATGGTTGAGACTATGGTAACAGGATTGAAGATGGTAACAGGGTTGAGACTAGGGTAACAGGGTTGAGACTAGGGCAACAGGGTTGAGACTAGGGCAACAGGGTTGAGACAAGGGTAACAGGGTTGAGACAAGGGTAACAGCGTTGTGACTAGGGTAACAGGATTGAGACTAGGGCAGCAGGGTTGAAGATGGTAACAGGGTTGAGACTAGGGTAACAGGATTGAGACTAGGGTAACAGGGTTGAGACTAGGGTAACAGGGTTGAGACTAGGGCAACGGTTGAGACTAGGGCAACAGGGTTGAAGATGGTAACAGGGTTGAGACTAGGGCAACAGGGTTGAGACTAGGGTAACAGGGTTGAGACTAGGGCAGCAGGGTTGAGACTAGGTTAACAGGATTGAGACTAGGGTAACAGGATTGAGACTAGGGTAACAGGGTTGAGACTAGGGTAACAGGGTTGAGACTAGGGTAACAGGGTTGAGACTAGGGTAATAAGGTTGAGACTAGGGTAACAGGGTTGAGACTATGGTAACAGGTTTGAAGATGGTAACAGGGTTGAGACTAGGGTAACAGGGTTGAGACTAGGGTAACAGGGTTGAGACCATGGTAACAGGTTTGAAGATGGTAACAGGGTTGAGACTAGGGTAACAGGGTTGAGACTAGGGCAACAGGGTTGAGACTAGGCAACAGGGTTGAGACTAGGGTAACAGGGTTGAGACTAGGGCAACGGTTGAGACTAGGGCAACAGGGTTGAAGATGGTAACAGGGTTGAGACTAGGGCAACAGGGTTGAGACTAGGGTAACAGGGTTGAGACTAGGGCAGCAGGATTGAGACTAGGTTAACAGGATTGAGACTAGGGTAACAGGATTGAGACTAGGGTAACAGGGTTGAGACTAGGGTAACAGGGTTGAGACTAGGGTAACAGGGTTGAGACTAGGGTAATAAGGTTGAGACTAGGGTAACAGGGTTGAGACTATGGTAACAGGTTTGAAGATGGTAACAGGGTTGAGACTAGGGTAACAGGGTTGAGACTAGGGTAACAGGGTTGAGACCATGGTAACAGGTTTGAAGATGGTAACAGGGTTGAGACTAGGGTAACAGGGTTGAGACTAGGGCAACAGGGTTGAGACTAGGGCAACAGGGTTGAGACTAAGGTAACAGGGTTGAGACTAGGGTAACAGGGTTGAGACTAAGGTAACAGGGTTGAGACTAAGCTAAGGTAACAGGGTTAAGACTAGGGGAACAGGGTTGAAGATGATAACAGGATTGAGACTAGGGTAACAGGATTGAGACTAGGGTAACAGGGTTGAGACTAGGGTAACAGGGTTGACACTAGGGTAACAGGGTTGAAGATGATAACAGGATTGAGACTAGGGTAACAGGATTGAGACTAGGGTAACAGGGTTGAGACTAGGGTAACAGGGTTGACACTAGGGTAACAGGGTTGAGACTAGGGCAACAGGGTTGAGACAGGGTTGAGACTAGGGTAACAGGGTTGAGACTAGGGTAACAGGGTTGAAGATGGTAACAGGGTTGACACTAGGGTAACAGGATTGAGACTAGGGTAACAGGGTTGAGACTAGGGTAACAGGGTTGAAGATGGTAACAGGGTTGACACTAGGGTAATAGGGTTGAGACAAGGGTAACAGGGTTGAGACTAGGGCAACAGGGTTGAAGATGGTAACAGGGTTGAGACTAGGGTAACAGGATTGAGACTAGGGTAACAGGGTTGAGACTAGGGCAGCAGGGTTGAGACTAGGGCAACAGGGTTGAGACTAGGGTAACATGGTTGAGACTATGGTAACAGGATTGAAGATGGTAACAGGGTTGAGACTAGGGTAACAGGGTTGAGACTAGGGCAACAGGGTTGAGACTAGGGCAACAGGGTTGAGACAAGGTAACAGGGTTGAGACAAGGGTAACAGGGTTGTGACTAGGGTAACAGGATTGAGACTAGGGTAACAGGGTTGAGACTAGGGCAGCAGGGTTGAGACTAGGGCAACAGGGTTGAGACTAGGGTAACATGGTTGAGACTATGGTAACAGGATTGAAGATGGTAACAGGGTTGAGACTAGGGTAACAGGGTTGAGACTAGGGCAACAGGGTTGAGACTAGGGCAACAGGGTTGAGACAAGGGTAACAGGGTTGAGACAAGGGTAACAGGGTTGTGACTAGGGTAACAGGATTGAGACTAGGGCAGCAGGGTTGAAGATGGTAACAGGGTTGAGACTAGGGTAACAGGATTGAGACTAGGGTAACAGGGTTGAGACTAGGGTAACAGGGTTGAGACTAGGGCAACGGTTGAGACTAGGGCAACAGGGTTGAAGATGGTAACAGGGTTGAGACTAGGGCAACAGGGTTGAGACTAGGGTAACAGGGTTGAGACTAGGGCAGCAGGGTTGAGACTAGGTTAACAGGATTGAGACTAGGGTAACAGGATTGAGACTAGGGTAACAGGTTGAGACTAGGGTAACAGGGTTGAGACTAGGGTAACAGGGTTGAGACTAGGGTAATAAGGTTGAGACTAGGGTAACAGGGTTGAGACTATGGTAACAGGTTTGAAGATGGTAACAGGGTTGAGACTAGGGTAACAGGGTTGAGACTAGGGTAACAGGGTTGAGACCATGGTAACAGGTTTGAAGATGGTAACAGGGTTGAGACTAGGGTAACAGGGTTGAGACTAGGGCAACAGGGTTGAGACTAGGGCAACAGGGTTGAGACTAGGGTAACAGGGTTGAGACTAGGGTAACAGGGTTGAGACTAAGGTAACAGGGTTGAGACTAAGCTAAGGTAACAGGGTTAAGACTAGGGGAACAGGGTTGAAGATGATAACAGGATTGAGACTAGGGTAACAGGATTGAGACTAGGGTAACAGGGTTGAGACTAGGGTAACAGGGTTGACACTAGGGTAACAGGGTTGAGACTAGGGCAACAGGGTTGAGACTAGGGTAATAGGGTTGAGACTAGGGTAACAGGGTTGAGACTAGGGTAACAGGGTTGAAGATGGTAACAGGGTTGACACTAGGGTAACAGGATTGAGACTAGGGTAACAGGGTTGAGACTAGGGTAACAGGGTTGAAGATGGTAACAGGGTTGACACTAGGGTAATAGGGTTGAGACAAGGGTAACAGGGTTGAGACTAGGGCAACAGGGTTGAAGATGGTAACAGGGTTGAGACTAGGGTAACAGGATTGAGACTAGGGTAACAGGGTTGAGACTAGGGCAGCAGGGTTGAGACTAGGGCAACAGGGTTGAGACTAGGGTAACATGGTTGAGACTATGGTAACAGGGTTGAGACTAGGGTAACAGGGTTGAGACTAGGGCAACAGGGTTGAGACTAGGGCAACAGGGTTGAGACAAGGGTAACAGGGTTGAGACAAGGGTAACAGGGTTGTGACTAGGGTAACAGGATTGAGACTAGGGTAACAGGGTTGAGACTAGGGCAGCAGGGTTGAGACTAGGGCAACAGGGTTGAGACTAGGGTAACATGGTTGAGACTATGGTAACAGGATTGAAGATGGTAACAGGGTTGAGACTAGGGCAACAGGGTTGAGACTAGGGCAACAGGGTTGAGACTAGGGCAACAGGGTTGAGACAAGGGTAACAGGGTTGAGACAAGGGTAACAGGGTTGTGACTAGGGGTAACAGGATTGAGACTAGGGCAGCAGGGTTGAAGATGGTAACAGGGTTGAGACTAGGTAACAGGATTGAGACTAGGGTAACAGGGTTGAGACTAGGGTAACAGGGTTGAGACTAGGGCAACGGTTGAGACTAGGGCAACAGGGTTGAAGATGGTAACAGGGTTGAGACTAGGGCAACAGGGTTGAGACTAGGGTAACAGGGTTGAGACTAGGGCAGCAGGGTTGAGACTAGGTTAACAGGATTGAGACTAGGGTAACAGGATTGAGACTAGGGTAACAGGGTTGAGACTAGGGTAACAGGGTTGAGACTAGGGTAACAGGGTTGAGACTAGGGTAATAAGGTTGAGACTAGGGTAACAGGGTTGAAGATGGTAACAGGTTTGAAGATGGTAACAGGGTTGAGACTAGGGTAACAGGGTTGAGACCATGGTAACAGGTTTGAAGATGGTAACAGGGTTGAGACTAGGGTAACAGGGTTGAGACTAGGGCAACAGGGTTGAGACTAGGGCAACAGGGTTGAGACTAGGGTAACAGGGTTGAGACTAGGGTAACAGGGTTGAGACTAAGGTAACAGGGTTGAGACTAAGCTAAGGTAACAGGGTTAAGACTAGGGGAACAGGGTTGAAGATGATAACAGGATTGAGACTAGGGTAACAGGGTTGAGACTAGGGTAACAGGGTTGAGACTAGGGTAACAGGGTTGACACTAGGGCAACAGGGTTGAGACTAGGGCAACAGGGTTGAGACTAGGGTAACAGGGTTGAGACTAGGGTAACAGGGTTGAGACTAGGGTAACAGGGTTGAAGATGGTAACAGGGTTGACACTAGGGTAACAGGATTGAGACTAGGGTAACAGGGTTGAGACTAGGTAACAGGGTTGAAGATGGTAACACTGACACTAGGGTAATAGGGTTGAGACAAGGGTAACAGGGTTGAGACTAGGGCAACAGGGTTGAAGATGGTAACAGGGTTGAGACTAGGGTAACAGGATTGAGACTAGGGTAACAGGGTTGAGACTAGGGCAACAGGGTTGAGACTAGGCAACAGGTTGAGACTAGGGTAACAGGTTGAGACTAGGGTAACAGGGTTGAGACTAGGGCAGCAGGGTTGAGACTAGGGCAACAGGGTTGAGACTAGGGTAACATGGTTGAGACTATGGTAACAGGATTGAAGATGGTAACAGGGTTGAGACTAGGGTAACAGGGTTGAGACTAGGGCAACAGGGTTGAGACTAGGGCAACAGGGTTGAGACAAGGGTAACAGGGTTGAGACAAGGGTAACATGGTTGAGACTATGGTAACAGGATTGAAGATGGTAACAGGATTGAGACTAGGGTAACAGGATTGAGACTAGGGTAACAGGGTTGAGACTAGGGTAACAGGGTTGACACTAGGGTAACAGGGTTGAAGATGATAACAGGATTGAGACTAGGGTAACAGGATTAAGACTAGGGTAACAGGGTTGAGACTAGGGTAACAGGGTTGACACTAGGGTAACAGGGTTGAGACTAGGGCAACAGGGTTGAGACTAGGGTAATAGGGTTGAGACTAGGGTAACAGGGTTGAGACTAGGGTAACAGGGTTGAAGATGGTAACAGGGTTGACACTAGGGTAACAGGATTGAGACTAGGGTAACAGGGTTGAGACTAGGGTAACAGGGTTGAAGATGGTAACAGGGTTGACACTAGGGTAATAGGGTTGAGACAAGGGTAACAGGGTTGAGACTAGGGCAACAGGGTTGAAGATGGTAACAGGGTTGAGACTAGGGTAACAGGATTGAGACTAGGGTAACAGGGTTGAGACTAGGGTAACAGGGTTGAGACTAGGGTAATAAGGTTGAGACTAGGGTAACAGGGTTGAGACTATGGTAACAGGTTTGAAGATGGTAACAGGGTTGAGACTAGGGTAACAGGGTTGAGACTAGGGCAACAGGGTTGAGACTAGGGCAACAGGGTTGAGACAAGGGTAACAGGGTTGAGACAAGGGTAACAGGGTTGAGACTAGGGTAACAGGATTGAGACTAGGGTAACAGGGTTGAGACTAGGGCAGCAGGGTTGAGACTAGGGCAACAGGGTTGAGACTAGGGTAACATGGTTGAGACTATGGAGATTGAAGATGGTAACAGGGTTGAGACTAGGGTAACAGGGTTGAGACTAGGGCAACAGGGTTGAGACTAGGGCAACAGGGTTGACAAGTAACAGGGTTGAGACAAGGGTAACAGGGTTGAGACTAGGGTAACAGGATTGAGACTAGGGCAGCAGGGTTGAAGATGGTAACAGGGTTGAGACTAGGGTAACAGGATTGAGACTAGGGTAACAGGGTTGAGACTAGGGTAACAGGGTTGAGACTAGGGCAACAGGTTGAGACTAGGGCAACAGGGTTGAAGACTAGGGTTGAGACTAGGGCAACAGGGTTGAGACTAGGGTAACAGGGTTGAGACTAGGGCAGCAGGGTTGAGACTAGGTTAACAGGATTGAGACTAGGGTAACAGGATTGAGACTAGGGTAACAGGGTTGAGACTAGGGTAACAGGGTTGAGACTAGGGTAATAAGGTTGAGACTAGGGTAACAGGGTTGAGACTATGGTAACAGGTTTGAAGATGGTAACAGGGTTGAGACTAGGGTAACAGGGTTGAGACTAGGGTAACAGGGTTGAGACCATGGTAACAGGTTTGAAGATGGTAACAGGGTTGAGACTAGGGTAACAGGGTTGAGACTAGGGCAACAGGGTTGAGACTAGGGCAACAGGGTTGAGACTAGGGTAACAGGGTTGAGACTAGGGTAACAGGGTTGAGACTAAGGTAACAGGGTTGAGACTAAGCTAAGGTAACAGGGTTAAGACTAGGGAACAGGGTTGAAGATGATAACAGGATTGAGACTAGGGTAACAGGATTGAGACTAGGGTAACAGGGTTGAGACTAGGGTAACAGGGTTGACACTAGGGTAACAGGGTTGAGACTAGGGCAACAGGGTTGAGACTAGGGTAATAGGGTTGAGACTAGGGTAACAGGGTTGAGACTAGGGTAACAGGGTTGAAGATGGTAACAGGGTTGAGACTAGGGTAACAGGATTGAGACTAGGGTAACAGGGTTGAGACTAGGGTAACAGGGTTGAAGATGGTAACAGGGTTGACACTAGGGTAATAGGGTTGAGACAAGGGTAACAGGGTTGAGACTAGGGCAACAGGGTTGAAGATGGTAACAGGGTTGAGACTAGGGTAACAGGATTGAGACTAGGGTAACAGGGTTGAGACTAGGGCACAGGGTTGAGACTAGGGCAACAGGGTTGAGACTAGGGTAACATGGTTGAGACTATGGTAACAGGATTGAAGATGGTAACAGGGTTGAGACTAGGGTAACAGGGTTGAGACTAGGGCAACAGGGTTGAGACTAGGGCAACAGGGTTGAGACAAGGGTAACAGGGTTGAGACAAGGGTAACAGGGTTGTGACTAGGGTAACAGGATTGAGACTAGGGTAACAGGGTTGAGACTAGGGCAGCAGGGTTGAGACTAGGGCAACAGGGTTGAGACTAGGGTAACATGGTTGAGACTATGGTAACAGGATTGAAGATGGTAACAGGGTTGAGACTAGGGTAACAGGGTTGAGACTAGGGCAACAGGGTTGAGACTAGGGCAACAGGGTTGAGACAAGGGTAACAGGGTTGAGACAAGGGTAACAGGGTTGTGACTAGGGTAACAGGATTGAGACTAGGGCAGCAGGGTTGAAGATGGTAACAGGGTTGAGACTAGGGTAACAGGATTGAGACTAGGGTAACAGGGTTGAGACTAGGGTAACAGGGTTGAGACTAGGGCAACGGTTGAGACTAGGGCAACAGGGTTGAAGATGGTAACAGGGTTGAGACTAGGGCAACAGGGTTGAGACTAGGGTAACAGGGTTGAGACTAGGGCAGCAGGGTTGAGACTAGGTTAACAGGATTGAGACTAGGGTAACAGGATTGAGACTAGGGTAACAGGGTTGAGACTAGGGTAACAGGGTTGAGACTAGGGTAACAGGGTTGAGACTAGGGTAATAAGGTTGAGACTAGGGTAACAGGGTTGAGACTATGGTAACAGGTTTGAAGATGGTAACAGGGTTGAGACTAGGGTAACAGGGTTGAGACCATGGTAACAGGTTTGAAGATGGTAACAGGGTTGAGACTAGGGTAACAGGGTTGAGACTAGGGCAACAGGGTTGAGACTAGGGCAACAGGGTTGAGACTAGGGTAACAGGGTTGAGACTAGGGTAACAGGGTTGAGACTAAGGTAACAGGGTTGAGACTAAGCTAAGGTAACAGGGTTAAGACTAGGGGAACAGGGTTGAAGATGATAACAGGATTGAGACTAGGGTAACAGGATTGAGACTAGGGTAACAGGGTTGAGACTAGGGTAACAGGGTTGACACTAGGGTAACAGGGTTGAGACTAGGGCAACAGGGTTGAGACTAGGGTAATAGGGTTGAGACTAGGGTAACAGGGTTGAGACTAGGGTAACAGGGTTGAAGATGGTAACAGGGTTGACACTAGGGTAACAGGATTGAGACTAGGGTAACAGGGTTGAGACTAGGGTAACAGGGTTGAAGGGTAACAGGGTTGAACTAGGGTAATAGGGTTGAGACAAGGGTAACAGGGTTGAGACTAGGGCAACAGGGTTGATGGTAACAGGGTTGAGACTAGGGTAACAGGTTGAGACTAGGGTAACAGGGTTGAGACTAACAGGGTTGAGACTAGGGCAACAGGGTTGAGACAAGGGTAACAGGATTGAGACTAGGGTAACAGGGTTGAGACTAGGGCAGCAGGGTTGAGACTAGGGCAACAGGGTTGAGACTAGGGTAACATGGTTGAGACTATGGTAACAGGATTGAAGATGGTAACAGGGTTGAGACTAGGGTAACAGGGTTGAGACTAGGGCAACAGGGTTGAGACTAGGGCAACAGGGTTGAGACAAGGGTAACAGGGTTGAGACAAGGGTAACAGGGTTGTGACTAGGGTAACAGGATTGAGACTAGGGCAGCAGGGTTGAAGATGGTAACAGGGTTGAGACTAGGGTAACAGGATTGAGACTAGGGTAACAGGGTTGAGACTAGGGTAACAGGGTTGAGACTAGGGTAACAGGGTTGAGACTAGGGTAACAGGGTTGAAGATGGTAACAGGGTTGAGACTAGGGCAACAGGGTTGAGACTAGGGTAACAGGGTTGAGACTAGGGCAGCAGGGTTGAGACTAGGTTAACAGGATTGAGACTAGGGTAACAGGATTGAGACTAGGGTAACAGGGTTGAGACTAGGGTAACAGGGTTGAGACTAGGGTAACAGGGTTGAGACTAGGGTAATAAGGTTGAGACTAGGGTAACAGGGTTGAGACTATGGTAACAGGTTTGAAGATGGTAACAGGGTTGAGACTAGGGTAACAGGGTTGAGACTAGGGTAACAGGGTTGAGACCATGGTAACAGGTTTGAAGATGGTAACAGGGTTGAGACTAGGGTAACAGGGTTGAGACTAGGGCAACAGGGTTGAGACTAGGGCAACAGGGTTGAGACTAGGGTAACAGGGTTGAGACTAGGGTAACAGGGTTGAGACTAAGGTAACAGGGTTGAGACTAAGCTAAGGTAACAGGGTTAAGACTAGGGAACAGGGTTGAAGATGATAACAGGTTGAGACTAGGGTAACAGGATTGAGACTAGGGTAACAGGGTTGAGACTAGGGTAACAGGGTTGACACTAGGGTAACAGGGTTGAGACTAGGGCAACAGGGTTGAGACTAGGGTAATAGGGTTGAGACTAGGGTAACAGGGTTGAGACTAGGGTAACAGGGTTGAAGATGGTAACAGGGTTGACACTAGGGTAACAGGATTGAGACTAGGGTAACAGGGTTGAGACTAGGGTAACAGGGTTGAAGATGGTAACAGGGTTGAGACTAGGGTAACAGGGTTGAGACAAGGGTAACAGGGTTGAGACTAGGGCAACAGGGTTGAAGATGGTAACAGGGTTGAGACTAGGGTAACAGGATTGAGACTAGGGTAACAGGGTTGAGACTAGGGCAGCAGGGTTGAGACTAGGGCAACAGGGTTGAGACTAGGTAACATGGTTGAGACTATGGTAACAGGATTGAAGATGGTAACAGGGGTTGAGACTAGGGTAACAGGGTTGAGACTAGGGCAACAGGGTTGAACAGGGTAACAGGGTTGAGACAAGGGTAACAGGGTTGTGACTAGGGTAACAGGATTGAGACTAGGGCAGCAGGGTTGAAGATGGTAACAGGGTTGAGACTAGGGTAACAGGATTGAGACTAGGGTAACAGGGTTGAGACTAGGGTAACAGGGTTGAGACTAGGGTTGAGACTAGGGCAACAGGGTTGAAGATGGTAACAGGGTTGAGACTAGGGCAACAGGGTTGAGACTAGGGTAACAGGGTTGAGACTAGGGCAGCAGGGTTGAGACTAGGTTAACAGGATTGAGACTAGGGTAACATTGAGACTAGGGTAACAGGGTTGAGACTAGGGTAACAGGGTTGAGACTAGGGTAACAGGGTTGAGACTAGGGTAATAAGGTTGAGACTAGGGTAACAGGGTTGAGACTATGGTAACAGGTTTGAAGATGGTAACAGGGTTGAGACTAGGGTAACAGGGTTGAGACTAGGGTAACAGGGTTGAGACCATGGTAACAGGTTTGAGATGGTAACAGGGTTGAGACTAGGGTAACAGGGTTGAGACTAGGGCAACAGGGTTGAGACTAGGGCAACAGGGTTGAGACTAGGGTAACAGGGTTGAGACTAGGGTAACAGGGTTGAGACTAAGGTAACAGGGTTGAGACTAGCTAAGGTAACAGGGTTAAGACTAGGGGACAAAGATGATAACAGGTTGAGACTAGGGTAACAGGGTTGAGACTAGGGTAACAGGGTTGAGACTAGGGCAACAGGGTTGAGACTAGGGCAACAGGGTTGAGACAAGGGTAACAGGGTTGAGACTAGGGTAACAGGGTTGAGACTAGGGTAACAGGATTGAGACTAGGGCAACAGGGTTGAAGATGGTAACAGGGTTGAGACTAGGGTAACAGGATTGAGACTAGGGTAACAGGGTTGAGACTAGGGTAACAGGGTTGAGACTAGGGGCAAGGGCAACAGGGTTGAAGATGGTAACAGGGTTGAGACTAGGGCAACAGGGTTGAGACTAGGGTAACAGGGTTGAGACTAGGGCACAGGGTTGAGACTAGGTTAACAGGGTTGAGACTAGGGTAACAGGTTGAGACTAGGGTAACAGGGTTGAGACTAGGGTAACAGGGTTGAGACTAGGGCAACAGGGTTGAGACTAGGGTAATAAGGTTGAGACTAGGGTAACAGGGTTGAGACTATGGTAACAGGTTTGAAGATGGTAACAGGGTTGAGACTAGGGTAACAGGGTTGAGACTAGGGTAACAGGGTTGAGACCATGGTAACAGGTTTGAAGATGGTAACAGGGTTGAGACTAGGGGGTTGAACAGGGTTGAGACTAGGGCAACAGGGTTGAGACTAGGGTAACAGGGTTGAGACTAGGGTAACAGGGTTGAGACTAAGGTAACAGGGTTGAGACTAAGCTAAGGTAACAGGGTTAAGACTAGGGGAACAGGGTTGAAGATGATAACAGGATTGAGACTAGGGTAACAGGATTGAGACTAGGGTAACAGGGTTGAGACTAGGGTAACAGGGTTGACACTAGGGTAACAGGGTTGAGACTAGGGCAACAGGGTTGAGACTAGGGTAATAGGGTTGAGACTAGGGTAACAGGGTTGAGACTAGGGTAACAGGGTTGAAGATGGTAACAGGGTTGACACTAGGGTAATAGGGTTGAGACAAGGGTAACAGGGTTGAGACTAGGGCAACAGGGTTGAAGATGGTAACAGGGTTGAGACTAGGGTAACAGGGTTGAGACTAGGGTAACAGGGTTGAGACTAGGGCAACAGGGTTGAAGATAGGGCAACAGGGTTGAGACAAGGGTAACAGGATTGAGACTAGGGTAACAGGGTTGAGACTAGGGCAGCAGGGTTGAGACTAGGGCAACAGGGTTGAGACTAGGGTAACATGGTTGAGACTATGGTAACAGGATTGAAGATGGTAACAGGGTTGAGACTAGGGTAACAGGGTTGAGACTAGGGCAACAGGGTTGAGACAAGGGTAACAGGGTTGAGACAAGGGTAACAGGGTTGTGACTAGGGTAACAGGATTGAGACTAGGGCAGCAGGGTTGAAGATGGTAACAGGGTTGAGACTAGGGTAACAGGATTGAGACTAGGGTAACAGGGTTGAGACTAGGGTAACAGGGTTGAGACTAGGGCAACGGTTGAGACTAGGGCAACAGGGTTGAAGATGGTAACAGGGTTGAGACTAGGGCAACAGGGTTGAGACTAGGGTAACAGGGTTGAGACTAGGGCAGCAGGGTTGAGACTAGGTTAACAGGATTGAGACTAGGGTAACAGGATTGAGACTAGGGTAACAGGGTTGAGACTAGGTAACAGGGTTGAGACTAGGGTAACAGGGTTGAGACTAGGTAATAAGGTTGAGACTAGGGTAACAGGGTTGAGACTATGGTAACAGGTTTGAAGATGGTAACAGGGTTGAGACTAGGGTAACAGGGTTGAGACTAGGGTAACAGGGTTGAGACCATGGTAACAGGTTTGAAGATGGTAACAGGGTTGAGACTAGGGTAACAGGGTTGAGACTAGGGCAACAGGGTTGAGACTAGGGCAACAGGGTTGAGACTAGGGTAACAGGGTTGAGACTAGGGTAACAGGGTTGAGACTAAGGTAACAGGGTTGAGACTAAGCTAAGGTAACAGGGTTAAGACTAGGGGAACAGGGTTGAAGATGATAACAGGATTGAGACTAGGGTAACAGGATTGAGACTAGGGTAACAGGGTTGAGACTAGGGTAACAGGGTTGACACTAGGGTAACAGGGTTGAGACTAGGGCAACAGGGTTGAGACTAGGGTAACAGGGTTGAGACTAGGGTAACAGGGTTGAGACTAGGGTAACAGGGTTGAAGATGGTAACAGGGTTGACACTAGGTAACAGGATTGAGACTAGGGTAACAGGGTTGAGACTAGGGTAACAGGGTTGAAGATGGTAACAGGGTTGACACTAGGGTAATAGGGTTGAGACAAGGGTAACAGGGTTGAGACTAGGGCAACAGGGTTGAAGATGGTAACAGGGTTGAGACTAGGGTAACAGGATTGAGACTAGGGTAACAGGGTTGAGACTAGGGCAGCAGGGTTGAGACTAGGGCAACAGGGTTGAGACTAGGGTAACATGGTTGAGACTTGGAGATTGAAGATGGTAACAGGGTTGAGACTAGGGTAACAGGGTTGAGACTAGGGCAACAGGGTTGAGACTAGGGCAACAGGGTTGAAGGGCAACAGGGTTGAGACAAGGGTAACAGGGTTGAGACTAGGGTAACAGGATTGAGACTAGGGCAGCAGGGTTGAGACTAAGACAGGGTAACAGGGTTGAGACTAGGGTAACAGGATTGAGACTGGTAACAGGGTTGAGACTAGGGTAACAGGGTTGAGACTAGGGCAACAGGGTTGAGACTAGGGCAAACAAGGGTAACAGGGTTGAAGATGGTAACAGGGTTGAGACTAGGGTAACAGGTTGAGACTAGGGTAACAGGGTTGAGACTAGGGCAACAGGGTTGAAGATGGTAACAGGGTTGACACTAGGGTAACAGGATTGAGACTAGGGTAACAGGGTTGAGACTAGGGCAACAGGGTTGAAGATGGTAACAGGGTTGAGACTAGGGTAACAGGGTTGAGACTAGGGTAACAGGGTTGAGACTAGGGCAACAGGGTTGAGACTAGGGCAACAGGGTTGAGACTAGGGTAACAGGGTTGAGACTAGGGTAACAGGGTTGAGACTAGGGCAGCAGGGTTGAGACTAGGGCAACAGGGTTGAGACTAGGGTAACATGGTTGAGACTTGAGGATTGAAGATGGTAACAGGGTTGAGACTAGGGTAACAGGGTTGAGACTAGGGCAACAGGGTTGAGACTAGGGCAACAGGGTTGAGACTAGGGTAACAGGGTTGAGACAAGGGTAACAGGGTTGAGACTAGGGTAACAGGATTGAGACTAGGGGCAGGGTTGAAGATGGTAACAGGGTTGAGACTAGGGTAACAGGGGTTGAGACTAGGGCAACAGGGTTGAGACTAGGGCAACAGGGTTGAGACTAGGGCAACGGTTGAGACTAGGGCAACAGGGTTGAAGATGGTAACAGGGTTGAGACTAGGGCAACAGGGTTGAGACTAGGGTAACAGGGTTGAGACTAGGGCAGCAGGGTTGAGACTAGGTTAACAGGATTGAGACTAGGGTAACAGGATTGAGACTAGGGTAACAGGGTTGAGACTAGGGTAACAGGGTTGAGACTAGGGTAACAGGGTTGAGACTAGGGTAATAAGGTTGAGACTAGGGTAACAGGGTTGAGACTATGGTAACAGGTTTGAAGATGGTAACAGGGTTGAGACTAGGGTAACAGGGTTGAGACTAGGGTAACAGGGTTGAGACCATGGTAACAGGTTTGAAGATGGTAACAGGGTTGAGACTAGGGTAACAGGGTTGAGACTAGGGCAACAGGGTTGAGACTAGGGCAACAGGGTTGAGACTAGGGTAACAGGGTTGAGACTAGGGTAACAGGGTTGAGACTAAGGTAACAGGGTTGAGACTAAGCTAAGGTAACAGGGTTAAGACTAGGGGAACAGGGTTGAGAGATGGTAACAGGATTGAGACTAGGGTAACAGGGTTGAGACTTGAGGGTTGACTAGGGTAACAGGGTTGAGACTAGGTAACAGGGTTGAGACTAGGGTAACAGGGTTGAGACTAGGGTAACAGGGTTGAGACTAGGGTAACAGGTTGAAGATGGTAACAGGGTTGACACTAGGGTAACAGGGTTGAGACTAGGGTAACAGGGTTGAGACTAGGGCAACAGGGTTGAAGATGGTAACAGGGTTGAGACTAGGGTAACAGGATTGAGACTAGGGTAACAGGGTTGAGACTAGGGCAACAGGGTTGAAGATAGGGTAACAGGGTTGAGACTAGGGCAACAGGATTGAGACTAG
Source organism: Oncorhynchus nerka (assembly GCF_034236695.1). Lineage (NCBI taxonomy): Eukaryota > Metazoa > Chordata > Actinopteri > Salmoniformes > Salmonidae > Oncorhynchus > Oncorhynchus nerka. Next base: position 9,413,728 of record NC_088399.1, read on the forward strand.
GGTAACAGGGTTGAGACTAGGGCAACAGGTTGAGACTAGGGCAACAGGGTTGAGACTAGGGTAACATGGTTGAGACTATGGTAACAGGATTGAAGGGTAACAGGGTTGAGACTAGGGTAACAGGGTTGAGACTAGGGCAACAGGGTTGAGACTAGGGTAACAGGGTTGAGACAAGGGTAACAGGGTTGAGACTAGGGTAACAGGTTGAGACTAGGGCAACAGGGTTGAAGATGGTAACAGGGTTGAGACTAGGGTAACAGGGTTGAGACTAGGGTAACAGGGTTGAGACTAGGGTAACAGGGTTGAGACTAGGGCAACGGTTGAGACTAGGGCAACAGGGTTGAAGATGGTAACAGGGTTGAGACTAGGGCAACAGGGTTGAGACTAGGGTAACAGGGTTGAGACTAGGGCAGCAGGGTTGAGACTAGGTTAACAGGATTGAGACAGGGTAACAGGATTGAGACTAGGGTAACAGGGTTGAGACTAGGGTAACAGGGTTGAGACTAGGGCAACAGGTTGAGACTAGGGTAATAAGGTTGAGACTAGGGCAACAGGGTTGAGACATGGTAACAGGTTTGAAGATGGTAACAGGGTTGAGACTAGGGCAACAGGTTGAGACTAGGCAACAGGGTTGAGACCATGGTAACAGGTTTGAAGATGGTAACAGGGTTGAGACTAACAGGGTTGAGACTAGGGCAACAGGGTTGAGACTAGGGCAACAGGGTTGAGACTAGGGTAACAGGGTTGAGACTAGGGTAACAGGGTTGAGACTAAGGTAACAGGGTTGAGACTAAGCTAAGGTAACAGGGTTAAGACTAGGGGAACAGGGTTGAAGATGATAACAGGATTGAGACTAGGGTAACAGGATTGAGACTAGGGTAACAGGGTTGAGACTAGGGTAACAGGGTTGACACTAGGGTAACAGGGGTTGAGACTAGGGCAACAGGGTTGAGACTAGGGTAATAGGGTTGAGACTAGGGTAACAGGGTTGAGACTAGGGTAACAGGGTTGAAGATGGTAACAGGGTTGACACTAGGGTAACAGGATTGAGACTAGGGTAACAGGGTTGAGACTAGGGTAACAGGGTTGAAGATGGTAACAGGGTTGACACTAGGGTAACAGGGTTGAGACAAGGGTAACAGGGTTGAGACTAGGGCAACAGGGTTGAAGATGGTAACAGGGTTGAGACTAGGGTAACAGGATTGAGACTAGGGTAACAGGGTTGAGACTAGGGCAACAGGGTTGAGACTAGGGCAACAGGGTTGAGACTAGGGTAACATGGTTGAGACTATGGTAACAGGATTGAAGATGGTAACAGGGTTGAGACTAGGGTAACAGGGTTGAGACTAGGGCAACAGGGTTGAGACTAGGGCAACAGGGTTGAGACAAGGGTAACAGGGTTGAGACTAGGGTAACAGGGTTGAGACTAACAGGGTTGAGACTAGGGCAACAGGGTTGAGACTAGGGTAACAGGGTTGAGACTAGGGTAACAGGATTGAAGATGGTAACAGGGTTGAGACTAGGGTAACAGGGTTGAGACTAGGGCAACAGGGTTGAGACTAGGGCAACAGGGTTGAGATGGTAACAGGGTTGAGACTAGGGTAACAACAGGATTGAGACTAGGGTAACAGGGTTGAGACTAGGGCAGCAGGGTTGAGACTAGGGCAACAGGGTTGAGACTAGGGTAACAGGTTGAGACTATGGTAACAGGATTGAAGATGGTAACAGGGTTGAGACTAGGGTAACAGGGTTGAGACTAGGGCAACAGGGTTGAGACTAGGGCAACAGGGTTGAGACAAGGGTAACAGGGTTGAGACAAGGGTAACAGGGTTGTGACTAGGGTAACAGGATTGAGACTAGGGCAGCAGGGTTGAAGATGGTAACAGGGTTGAGACTAGGGTAACAGGATTGAGACTAGGGTAACAGGGTTGAGACTAGGGTAACAGGGTTGAGACTAGGGCAACGGTTGAGACTAGGGCAACAGGGTTGAAGATGGTAACAGGGTTGAGACTAGGGCAACAGGGTTGAGACTAGGGTAACAGGGTTGAGACTAGGGCAAGGGTTGAGACTAGGTTAACAGGATTGAGACTAGGGTAACAGGATTGAGACTAGGGTAACAGGGTTGAGACTAGGGTAACAGGGTTGAGACTAGGGTAACAGGGTTGAGACTAGGGTAATAAGGTTGAGACTAGGGTAACAGGGTTGAGACTATGGTAACAGGTTTGAAGATGGCAACAGGGTTGAGACTAGGGTAACAGGGTTGAGACTAGGGTAACAGGTTTGAAGATGGTAACAGGGTTGAGACTAGGGTAACAGGGTTGAGACTAGGGCAACAGGGTTGAGACTAGGGTAACAGGGTTGAGACTAGGGTAACAGGGTTGAGACTAGGGTAACAGGGTTGAGACTAAGGTAACAGGGTTGAGACTAAGCTAAGGTAACAGGGTTAAGACTAGGGGAACAGGGTTGAAGATGATAACAGGATTGAGACTAGGGTAACAGGATTGAGACTAGGGTAACAGGGTTGAGACTAGGGTAACAGGGTTGACACTAGGGTAACAGGGTTGAGACTAGGGCAACAGGGTTGAGACTAGGGTAATAGGGTTGAGACTAGGGTAACAGGGTTGAGACTAGGGTAACAGGGTTGAAGATGGTAACAGGGTTGACACTAGGGTAACAGGATTGAGACTAGGGTAACAGGGTTGAGACTAGGTAACAGGGTTGAAGATGGTAACAGGGTTGACACTAGGGTAATAGGGTTGAGACAAGGGTAACAGGGTTGAGACTAGGGCAACAGGGTTGAAGATGGTAACAGGGTTGAGACTAGGGTAACAGGATTGAGACTAGGGTAACAGGGTTGAGACTAGGGCAGCAGGGTTGAGACTAGGGCAACAGGGTTGAGACAAGGGTAACATGGTTGAGACTTGAGATTGAAGGGTAACAGGGTTGAGACTAGGGTAACAGGGTTGAGACTAGGGCAACAGGGTTGAGACTAGGGCAACAGGGTTGAGACAAGGGTAACAGGGTTGAAGATGGTAACAGGGTTGAGACTAGGGTAACAGGGTTGAGACTAGGGCAACAGGGTTGAGACTAGGGTAACAGGGTTGAGACTAGGGTAACAGGGTTGAGACTAGGGTAACAGGGTTGAGACTAGGGTAACAGGGTTGAGACTAGGGCAACAGGGTTGAGACTAGGCAACAGGGTTGAGACTATGGTAACAGGGTTGAGACTAGGGCAACAGGGTTGAGACTAGGTTAACAGGATTGAGACTAGGGTAACAGGTTGAGACTAGGGTAACAGGGTTGAGACTAGGGTAACAGGGTTGAGACTAGGGTAACAGGGTTGAGACTAGGGTAATAAGGTTGAGACTAGGGTAACAGGGTTGAGACTATGGTAACAGGTTTGAAGATGGTAACAGGGTTGAGACTAGGGTAACAGGGTTGAGACTAGGGTAACAGGGTTGAGACCATGGTAACAGGTTTGAAGATGGTAACAGGGTTGAGACTAGATGGTAACAGGGTTGAGACTAGGGCAACAGGGTTGAGACTAGGGCAACAGGGTTGAGACTAGGGTAACAGGGTTGAGACTAGGGTAACAGGGTTGAGACTAAGGTAACAGGGTTGAGACTAAGCTAAGGTAACAGGGTTAAGACTAGGGGAACAGGGTTGAAGATGATAACAGGTTTGAGACTAGGGTAACAGGATTGAGACTAGGGTAACAGGGTTGAGACTAGGGTAACAGGGTTGACACTAGGGTAACAGGGTTGAGACTAGGGCAACAGGGTTGAGACTAGGGTAATAGGGTTGAGACTAGGGTAACAGGGTTGAGACTAGGGTAACAGGGTTGAAGATGGTAACAGGGTTGACACTAGGGTAACAGGATTGAGACTAGGGTAACAGGGTTGAGACTAGGGTAACAGGGTTGAAGATGGTAACAGGGTTGACACTAGGGTAATAGGGTTGAGACAAGGGTAACAGGGTTGAGACTAGGGCAACAGGGTTGAAGATGGTAACAGGGTTGAGACTAGGGTAACAGGATTGAGACTAGGGTAACAGGGTTGAGACTAGGGCAGCAGGGTTGAGACTAGGGCAACAGGGTTGAGACTAGGGTAACATGGTTGAGACTATGGTAACAGGATTGAAGATGGTAACAGGGTTGAGACTAGGGTAACAGGGTTGAGACTAGGGCAACAGGGTTGAGACTAGGGCAACAGGGTTGAGACAAGGGTAACAGGGTTGAGACAAGGGTAACAGGGTTGTGACTAGGGTAACAGGATTGAGACTAGGGCAGCAGGGTTGAAGATGGTAACAGGGTTGAGACTAGGGTAACAGGATTGAGACTAGGGTAACAGGGTTGAGACTAGGGTAACAGGGGTTGAGACTAGGGCAACGGTTGAGACTAGGGCAACAGGGTTGAAGATGGTAACAGGGTTGAGACTAGGGCAACAGGGTTGAGACTAGGGTAACAGGGTTGAGACTAGGGCAGCAGGGTTGAGACTAGGTTAACAGGATTGAGACTAGGGTAACAGGATTGAGACTAGGGTAACAGGGTTGAGACTAGGGTAACAGGGTTGAGACTAGGGTAACAGGGTTGAGACTAGGGTAATAAGGTTGAGACTAGGGTAACAGGGTTGAGACTATGGTAACAGGTTTGAAGATGGTAACAGGGTTGAGACTAGGGTAACAGGGTTGAGACTAGGGTAACAGGGTTGAGACCATGGTAACAGGTTTGAAGATGGTAACAGGGTTGAGACTAGGGTAACAGGGTTGAGACTAGGGCAACAGGGTTGAGACTAGGGCAACAGGGTTGAGACTAGGGTAACAGGGTTGAGACTAGGGTAACAGGGTTGAGACTAAGGTAACAGGGTTGAGACTAAGCTAAGGTAACAGGGTTAAGACTAGGGGAACAGGGTTGAAGATGATAACAGGATTGAGACTAGGGTAACAGGATTGAGACTAGGGTAACAGGGTTGAGACTAGGGTAACAGGGTTGACACTAGGGTAACAGGGTTGAGACTAGGGCAACAGGGTTGAGACTAGGGTAATAGGGTTGAGACTAGGGTAACAGGGTTGAGACTAGGGTAACAGGGTTGAAGATGGTAACAGGGTTGACACTAGGGGGTTGAGACTAGGGTAACAGGGTTGAGACTAGGGTAACAGGGTTGAAGATGGTAACAGGGTTGACACTAGGGTAATAGGGTTGAGACAAGGGTAACAGGGTTGAGACTAGGGCAACAGGGTTAAGATGGTAACAGGGTTGAGACTAGGGTAACAGGATTGAGACTAGGGTAACAGGGGTTGAGACTAGGGCAGCAGGGTTGAGACTAGGGCAACAGGGTTGAGACTAGGGTAACATGGTTGAGACTATGGTAACAGGATTGAAGATGGTAACAGGGTTGAGACTAGGTAACAGGGTTGAGACTAGGGCAACAGGGTTGAGACTAGGGCAACAGGGTTGAGACAAGGGTAACAGGGTTGAGACAAGGGTAACAGGGTTGTGACTAGGGTAACAGGATTGAGACTAGGGCAGCAGGGTTGAAGATGGTAACAGGGTTGAGACTAGGGTAACAGGATTGAGACTAGGTAACAGGGTTGAGACTAGGTAACAGTTGAGACAGGGCAACAGGGTTGAGACTAACAGGGTTAACTAGGCAACAGGGTTGAGACTAGGGTAACAGGTTGAGACTAGGGTAACAGGGTTGAGACTAGGTAACAGGATTGAGACTAGGTAACAGGTTGAGACTAGGGTAACAGGGTTGAGAGACAGGGTTGAGACTAGGGTAATAAGGTTGAGACTAGGGTAACAGGGTTGAGACTATGGTAACAGGTTTGAAGATGGTAACAGGGTTGAGACTAGGGTAACAGGGTTGAGACTAGGGTAACAGGGTTGAGACCATGGTAACAGGTTTGAAGATGGTAACAGGGTTGAGACTAGGGTAACAGGGTTGAGACTAGGGCAACAGGGTTGAGACTAGGGCAACAGGGTTGAGACTAGGTAACAGGGTTGAGACTAACAACAGGGTTGAGACTAAGGTAACAGGGTTGAGACTAAGCTAAGGTAACAGGGTTAAGACTAGGGGAACAGGGTTGAAGATGATAACAGGTTTGAGACTAGGGTAACAGGATTGAGACTAGGGTAACAGGGTTGAGACTAGGGTAACAGGGTTGACACTAGGGTAACAGGGTTGAGACTAGGGCAACAGGGTTGAGACTAGGGTAATAGGGTTGAGACTAGGGTAACAGGGTTGAGACTAGGGTAACAGGGTTGAAGATGGTAACAGGGTTGACACTAGGGTAACAGGATTGAGACTAGGGTAACAGGGTTGAGACTAGGGTAACAGGGTTGAAGATGGTAACAGGGTTGACACTAGGGTAATAGGGTTGAGACAAGGGTAACAGGGTTGAGACTAGGGCAACAGGGTTGAAGATGGTAACAGGGTTGAGACTAGGGTAACAGGATTGAGACTAGGGTAACAGGGTTGAGACTAGGGCAGCAGGGTTGAGACTAGGGCAACAGGGTTGAGACTAGGGTAACATGGTTGAGACTATGGTAACAGGATTGAAGATGGTAACAGGGTTGAGACTAGGGTAACAGGGTTGAGACTAGGGCAACAGGGTGAACAGCAACAGGGTTGAGACAAGGGTAACAGGGTTGAGACAAGGGTAACAGGGTTGTGACTAGGGTAACAGGATTGAGACTAGGGCAGCAGGGTTGAAGATGGTAACAGGGTTGAGACTAGGGTAACAGGATTGAGACTAGGGTAACAGGGTTGAGACTAGGGCAGCAGGGTTGAGACTAGGTTAACAGGATTGAGACTAGGTAACAGGTTGAGACTAACAGGGTTGAGACTAGGGTAACAGGGTTGAGACTAGGGCAACAGGTTGAGACTAGGGTAATAAGGTTGAGACTAGGGTAACAGGGTTGAGACTATGGTAACAGGTTGAAGATGGTAACAGGGTTGAGACTAGGGTAACGGGGTTGAGACTAGGGTAACAGGGTTGAGACCATGGTAACAGGTTTGAAGATGGTAACAGGGTTGAGACTAGGGTAACAGGGTTGAGACTAGGGCAACAGGGTTGAGACTGGTAACAGGGTTGAGACTAGGGTAACAGGGTTGAGACTAAGCTAAGGTAACAGGGTTGAGACTAGGGAAGATGGAACAGGGTTGAAGATGATAACAGGTTTGAGACTAGGGTAACAGGATTGAGACTAGGGTAACAGGGTTGAGACTAGGGTAACAGGGTTGAGACTAGGGTAACAGGGTTGAGACTAGGGCAACAGGGTTGAGACTAGGGTTGAGACTAGGGTAACAGGGTTGAGACTAGGGTAACAGGGTTGAAGATGGTAACAGGGTTGACACTAGGGTAACAGGATTGAGACTAGGGTAACAGGGTTGAGACTAGGGTAACAGGGTTGAAGATGGTAACAGGGTTGACACTAGGGTAACAGGGTTGAGACTAGGGTAACAGGGTTGAGACTAGGGCAACAGGGTTGAGAGATGGTAACAGGGTTGAGACTAGGTAACAGGTTGAGACTAGGGTAACAGGGTTGAGACTAGGGCAGCAGGGTTGAGACTAGGGCAACAGGGTTGAGACTAGGGTAACATGGTTGAGACTATGGTAACAGGATTGAAGATGGTAACAGGGTTGTTAGACTAGGTAACAGGGTTGAGACTAAGGTAACAGGGTTGAGACTAAGCTAAGGTAACAGGGTTGAGACTAGGTAACAGGGTTGAAGATAGGGTAACAGGATTGAGACTAGGGTAACAGGATTGAGACTAGGGTAACAGGGTTGAGACTAGGGTTGACACTAGGGTAACAGGGTTGAGACTAGGGCAACAGGGTTGAGACTAGGGTAACAGGGTTGAGACTAGGGTGGTTGAGACTAGGGTAACAGGGTTGAAGATGGTAACAGGGTTGAGACTAAGCTAGGTAACAGGGTTGAGACTAGGGTAACAGGGTTGAAGATGAGGTTGAGACTAGGGTAACAGGGTTGAGACTAGGGTAACAGGGTTGAGACTAGGGTAACAGGGTTGAGACTAGGGTGAACAGGGTTGAGACTAGGGTAACAGGGTTGAGACTAGGGTAACAGGGTTGAGACTAGGGTAACAGGGTTGAAGATGGTAACAGGGTTGAGACTAGGGTAACAGGGTTGAGACTGAGTAACAGGGTTGAAGATGGTAACAGGGTTGAGACTAGGGTAACAGGGTTGAGACTAGGGTAACAGGGTTGAGACTAGGGCAACAGGGTTGAAGATGGGTTGAGACTAGGGTAACAGGATTGAGACTAGGGTAACAGGGTTGAGACTAGGGTAACAGGGTTGAGACTAGGGCAAACAGGGTTGAGACTAGGGTAACAGGGTTGAAGATGGTAACAGGGTTGAGACTAGGGTAACAGGGTTGAGACTAGGGCAACAGGGTTGAGACTAGGTAACAGGGTTGAGACTAGGGTAACAGGGTTGTAAAGATTGAGACTAGGGCAACAGGGTTGAAGATGGTAACAGGGTGAGACTAGGGTAACAGGATTGAGACTAGGGTAACAGGGTTGAGACTAGGGCAACAGGGTTGAGACTAGGGTAACAGGGTTGAGACTAGGGTAACAGACTAGGGCAGGGTTGAAGATGATAACAGGGTTGAGACTAGGGCAACAGGGTTGAGACTAGGGTAACAGGGTTGAGACTATGGTAACAGGATTGAGACTGGTAACAGGGTTGAGGTAACAGGGTTGAGACTAGGGTAACAGGGTTGAGACTAGGGTAACAGGGTTGAGACTAAAGTTGAGACTAGGTAACAGGGTTGAGACTAGGGGTAACAGGGTTGAAGATGGTAACAGGGTTGAGACTAGGGTAACAGGGTTGAGACTAGGGTAACAGGGTTGAGACCATGGTAACAGGTTTGAAGATGGTAACAGGGTTGAGACTAGGTAACAGGGTTGAGACTAGGGCAACAGGGTTGAGACTAGGGCAACAGGGTTGAGACTAGGGCAACAGGGTTGAGACTAGGGTAACAGGGTTGAGACTAGGGCAACAGGGTTGAGACTAGACTAGGGTAACAGGGTTGAGACTGGCAACAGGGTTGAAGATAAGGTAACAGGGTTGAGACTAGGGCAACAGGGTTGAAGATGATAACAGGTTTGAGACTAGGGTAACAGGATTGAGACTAGGGTAACAGGGTTGAGACTAGGGCAACAGGTTGAAGATGGTAACAGGGTTGAGACTAGGGTAACAGGGTTTGAGACTAGGGCAACAGGGTTGAGACTAGGGCAACAGGGTTGAGACTAGGGTAACAGGGTTGAGACGATGGTAACAGGGTTGAGACTAGGGCAACAGGGTTGAAGATGGTAACAGGGTTGAGACTAGGGTAACAGGATTGAGACTAGGGTAACAGGGTTGAGACTAGGGCAACAGGTTGAAGATGGTAACAGGGTTGAGACTAGGGTAACAGGTTGAGACTAGGGTAACAGGGTTGAGACTAGGGTAACAGGGTTGAGAAGGGATGGTAACAGGGTTGAGACTAGGGTAACAGGGTTGAGACTAGGGTAACAGGGTTGAGACTAGGGCAACAGGGTTGAAGATGGCAACAGGGTTGAGACTAGGGTAACAGGGTTGAGACTAGGGTAACAGGGTTGAGACTAGGGTAACAGGGTTGAGATGGTAACAGGGTTGAGACTAGGGCAACAGGATTGAGACTAGGGCAACAGGGTTGAGACTAGGGTAACAGGGTTGAGACTAGGGTAACAGGATTGAGACTAGGGTAACAGGGTTGAGATGGTAACAGGGTTGAGACTAGGGTAACAGGGTTGAGACTAGGGCAACAGGGTTGAGACTGGTAACAGGGTTGAGACTAGGGTAACAGGGTTGAGACAGGGTTGAAGATGGTAACAGGGTTGAGACTAGGGTTGAGACTAGGGTAACAGGTTTGAGACTAGGGTAACAGGGTTGAGACTAGGGTAACAGGGTTGAGACTAGGGCAGCAGGGTTGAAGATGGTAACAGGGTTGAGACTAGGGTAACAGGGTTGAGACTAGGGTAACAGGGTTGAGACTAGGGTAATAAGGTTGAGACTAGGGTAACAGGGTTGAGACTATGGTAACAGGTTTGAAGAGAGGGTTGAGACTGGTAACAGGGTTGAGACTAGGGTAACAGGGTTGAGACCATGGTAACAGGTTTGAAGATGGTAACAGGGTTGAGACTAGGGTAACAGGGTTGAGACTAGGGCAACAGGGTTGAGACTAGGGCAACAGGGTTGAGACTAGGGCAACAGGGTTGAGACTAGGGTAACAGGGTTGAGACTAGGGCAACAGGGTTGAGACTAGGGCAACAGGGTTGAGACTAGGGTAACAGGGTTGAGACTAGGGCAACAGGGTTGAAGATGGTAACAGGGTTGAGACTAGGGCAACAGGGTTGAAGATGGTAACAGGGTTGAGACTAGGGTAACAGGATTGAGACTAGGGTAACAGGGTTGAGACTAGGGCAACAGGGTTGAAGATGGTAACAGGGTTGAGACTAGGGTAACAGGGTTTCAGACTAGGGCAACAGGGTTGAGACTAGGGCAACAGGGTTGAGACTAGGGTAACAGGGTTGAGACGATGGTAACAGGGTTGAGACTAGGGCAACAGGGTTGAAGATGGTAACAGGGTTGAGATGGTAACAGGGTTGAGACTAGGGTAACAGGGTTGAGGTTGAAGATGGTAACAGGGTTGAGACTAGGGTAACAGGATTGAGACTAGGGTAACAGGGTTGAGACTAGGGTACAGGGTTGAGACTAGGGCAGCAGGGTTGAAAATGGTAACAGGGTTGAGACTAGGGTAACAGGGTTGAGACTAGGGTAACAGGGTTGAGACTAGGGCAACAGGGTTGAAGATGGTAACAGGGTTGAGACTAGGGTAACAGGTTTGAGACTAGGGTAACAGGGTTGAGACTAGGGCAACAGGGTTGAAGATGGTAAAAGGGTTGAGACTAGGGTAACAGGATTGAGACTAGGGTAACAGGGTTGAGACTAGGGTAACAGGGTTGAGACTAGGGCAACAGGGTTGAAGATGGTAACAGGGTTGAGACTAGGGTAACAGGATTGAGACTAGGGTAACAGGGTTGAGACTAGGGCAACAGGGTTGAAGATGGTAACAGGGTTGAGACTAGGGTAACAGGGTTGAGACTAGGGTAACAGGGTTGAGACTAGGGTAACAGGGTTGAGACTAGGGCAGCAGTGTTGAAGATGGTAACAGGGTTGAGACTAGGGTAACAGGATTGAGACTAGGGTAACAGGTTTGAGACTAGGGTAACAGGGTTGAGACTAGGGTAGCAGGGTTGAGACTAGGGTAACAGGGTTGAGACTAGGGCAGCAGGGTTGAAGATGGTAACAGGGTTGAGACTAGGGTAACAGGGTTGAGACTAGGGTAACAGGGTTGAGACTAGGGTAACAGGGTTGAGACTAGGGCAGCAGTGTTGAAGATGGTAACAGGGTTGAGACTAGGGTAACAGGGTTGACACTAGGGTAACAGGGTTGAGACTAGGGCAACAGGGTTGAGACTAGGGTAATAGGGTTGAGACTAGGGTAACAGGGTTGAGACTAGGGTAACAGGGTTGAAGATGGTAACAGGGTTGACACTAGGGTAACAGGGTTGAGACTAGGGTAACAGGGTTGAGACTAGGGTAACAGGGTTGAAGATGGTAACAGGGTTGACACTAGGGTAATAGGGTTGAGACAAGTGTAACAGGGTTGAGACTAGGGTAACAGGGTTGAGACTAGGGTAACAGGGTTGAGACTATGGCAGCAGGGTTGAGACTAGGGCAACAGTGTTGAGACTAGGGTAACAGGGTTGAGACTAGGGTAACAGGGTTGAGACTATGGTAACAGGATTGAAGATGGTAACAGGGTTGAGACTAGGGTAACAGGGTTGAGACTAGGGTAACAGGGTTGAGACTAGGGCAACAGGGTTGAGAAAAGGGTAACAGGGTTGAGACAAGGGTAACAGGGTTGTGACTAGGGTAACAGGATTGAGACTATGGTAACAGGATTGAGACTAGGGCAACAGGGTTGAGACTAGGGTAACAGGGTTGAGACTAGGGTAATAGGGTTGAGACTAGGGCAACGGTTGAGACTAGGGCAACAGGGTTGAGACTAGGGTAACAGGGTTGAGACTAGGGTAACAGGGTTGAGACTATGGTAACAGGATTGAAGATGGTAACAGGGTTGAGACTAGGTAACAGGCTTGAGACTAGGGTAACAGGGTTGAGACTAGGGTAACAGGGTTGAGACTAGGGCAGCAGGGTTGAAGATGGTAACAGGGTTGAGACTAGGGTAACAGGATTGAGACTAGGGTAACAGGGTTGAGACTAGGGTAACATGGTTGAGACTAAGGCAACGGTTGAGACTAGGGCAACAGGGTTGAAGATGGTAACAGGGTTGAGACTAGGGCAACAGGGTTGAGACTAGGGTAACAGGGTTGAGACTAGGGCAGCAGGGTTGAGACTAGGTTAACAGGATTGAGACTAGGGTAACAGGATTGAGACTAGGGTAACAGGGTTGAGACTAGTGTAACAGGGTTGAGACTAGGGTAATAAGGTTGAGACTAGGGTAACAGGGTTGAGACTATGGTAACAGGTTTGAAGATGGTAACAGGGTTGAGACTAGGGTAACAGGGTTGAGACTAGGGTAACAGGGTTGAGACCATGGTAACAGGATTGAAGATGGTAACAGGGTTGAGACTAGGGCAACAGGGTTGAGACTAGGGCAACAGGGTTGAGACTAGGGTAACAGGGTTGAGACTAGGGCAACAGGGTTGAAGATGGTAACAGGGTTGAGACTAGGGCAACAGGGTTGAAGATGGTAACAGGGTTGAGACTAGGGTAACAGGATTGAGACTAGGGTAACAGGGTTGAGACTAGGGCAACAGGATTGAAGATGGTAACAGGGTTGAGACTAGGGTAACAGGATTGAGACTAGGGTAACAGGGTTGAGACTAGGGTACAGGGTTGAGACTAGGGCAGCAGGGTTGAAAATGGTAACAGGGTTGAGACTAGGGTAACAGGGTTGAGACTAGGGTAACAGGGTTGAGACTAGGGCAACAGGGTTGAAGATGGTAACAGGGTTGAGACTAGGGTAACAGGTTTGAGACTAGGGTAACAGGGTTGAGACTAGGGCAACAGGGTTGAAGATGGTAACAGGGTTGAGACTAGGGTAACAGGATTGAGACTAGGGTAACAGGATTGAGACTAGGGTAACAGGGTTGAGACTAGGGCAACAGGGTTGAAGATGGTAACAGGGTTGAGACTAGGGTAACAGGATTGAGACTAGGGTAACAGGGTTGAGACTAGGGTAACAGGGTTGAGACTAGGGCAGCAGGGTTGAAGATGGTAACAGGGTTGAGACTAGGGTAACAGGATTGAGACTAGGGTAACAGGGTTGAGACTAGGGTAACAGGGTTGAGACTAGGGTAACAGGGTTGAGACTAGGGTAACAGGGTTGAGACTAGGGCAGCAGGGTTGAAGATGGTAACAGGGTTGAGACTAGGGTAACAGGATTGAGACTAGGGTAACAGGGTTGAGACTAGGGTAACAGGGTTGAGACTAGGGTAACAGGGTTGAGACTAGGGTAACAGGATTGAGACTAGGGTAACAGGATTGAGACTAGGGTAACAGTGGGAAGTCAGCGGGTGGTCAGGGGGAGGTCAGCGGGTGATCAGGGGAGGTCAGCGGGTGGTCAGGGGAGGTCAGCGGGTGGTCAGGGGGTGGCCAGCGGGTGGTCAGGGGAGGCCAGCGGGTGGTCAGGGGAGGTCAGCGGGTGATCAGGGGAGGCCAGCGGGTGATCAGGGGAGGTCAGCGGGTGGTCAGGGGAGGCCAGCGGGTGGTCAGGGGAGGTCAGCGGGTGATCAGGGGAGGCCAGCGGGTAGTAAGGGGGAGGTCAGCGGGTGGTCAGGGGAGGTCAGCGGGTGATCAGGGGGAGGTCAGCGGGTGATCAGGGGAGGCCAGCGGGTGATCAGGGGAGGTCAGCGGGTGGTCAGGGGAGGTCAGCGGGTGGTCAGGGGAGGCCAGCGGGTGGTCAGGGGAGGCCAGCGGGTGGTCAGGGGAGGCCAGCGGGTGATCAGGGGGAGGTCAGCGGGTGGTCAGGGGAAGTCAGCGGGTGGTCAGGGGAGGTCAGCGGGTGATCAGGGGAGGTCAGCGGGTGATCAGGGGGGAGGCCAGCGGGTGATCAGGGGAGGTCAGCGGGTGGTCAGGGGAGGCCAGCGGGTGATCAGGGGAGGTCAGCGGGTGGTCAGGGGGAGGCCAGCGGGTGGTCAGGGGAGGTCAGCGGGTGATCAGGGGAGGTCAGCGGGTGATCAGGGGAGGCCAGCGGGTGGTCAGGGGGAGGCCAGCGGGTGGTCAGCGGGATGCCAGCGGGTGGTCAGGGGAGGCCAGCGGGTGGTCAGGGGAGGCCAGCGGGTGGTCAGGGGAGGCCAGCGGGTGGTCAGGGGAGGTCAGCGGGTGATCAGGGGAGGCCAGCGGGTGGTCAGCCAGCGGGTGGTCAGGGGGAGGCCAGCGGGTGGTCAGGGGAGGCCAGCGGGTGGTCAGGGGAGGCCAGCGGGTGGTCAGGGGGAGGCCAGCGGGTGGTCAGGGGGAGGCCAGCGGGTGGTCAGGGGGAGGTCAGCGGGTGATCAGGGGGAGGCCAGCGGGTGGTCAGAGGGAGGCCAGCGGGTGGTCAGGGGGAGGCCAGTGGGTGGTCAGAGGGAGGTCAGCGGGTGGTCAGGGGGAGGCCAGCGGGTGGTCAGAGGGAGGCCAGCGGGTGGTCAGGGGGAGGCCAGCGGGTGGTCAGAGGGAGGCCAGCGGGTGGTCAGAGAGAGGCCAGCGGGTGGTCAGAGAGAGGCCAGCGGGTGGTCAGAGAGAGGCCAGCGGGTGGTCAGAGGGAGGCCAGCGGGTGGTCAGAGGCCAGCGGGTGGTCAGAGAGAGGCCAGCGGGTGGTCAGAGAGAGGCCAGCGGGTGGTCAGAGAGAGGCCAGCGGGTGGTCAGGGAGAGGCCAGCGGGTGGTCAGGGGGAGGTCAGCGGGTGGTCAGAGGGAGGCCAGCGGGTGGTCAGGGGGAGGCCAGCGGGTGGTCAGGGGAGGCCAGCGGGTGGTCAGGGGAGGTCAGCGGGTGATCAGGGGAGGCCAGCGGGTGGTCAGAGGGAGGTCAGCGGGTGATCAGGGGGAGGCCAGCGGGTGGTCAGAGGGAGGCCAGCGGGTGGTCAGGGGGAGGCCAGCGGGTGATCAGGGGGAGGCCAGCATGGAGGTCCAGCACTTGTTACGCCTCTTGTATCCACCGTTGTTGAGCCGATCACGTCAAACCACACTGCTGTCTCATCCATGGCAATGATGTTTAATAAAATAAAATAAATGTTTAACCTTTATTTAGCTAGGCTAAGTCAGTTAATAACAAGTTCTTATTTACAATGACGGCCTACCCCCGGCCAAACCCGGACAGCGCTGGGCCAATTGTGCGCCGCCCTATGTTACTCCCAATCACGGCCGGATGTGATACAGGCTGGAAATGAACCAGGCTCTGTAGTGACGCCTCTAGCATACAGGCTTCTGTCTATGGACAGAGTTTGTTTTGCAGGCCCAGCGCCCCTGGTGGGCGGAGTTTGTTTTGCAGGCCCAGCGCCCCTGGTGGGCGGAGTTTGTTTTGCAAGCCCAGTGCCCCTGGTGGGAGGAGTTTGCATATTTCAGACCATTCCATCTGGGGCACCGAGCCATGCGAAACAACCTGCCCCTATAACAGAAAGGGGGATTCCCTGGTCAGTATATAGATCATCTTTGCTACCGCAAAAGTGTTGCTACAGCTCTCAACAACATTGCTGCCCTGAATGTACCTGGACAAAGCACAGAGGGAGAAACTTAAAGTAGAAACGACTTTGAGCCATAATGACTCACATGCGTTGACATGTGAATTCTTAGAGATTGGTGAGGTTTAAGAGGGTGTGAATGATGCTGAATGGGCGTAAACAAAGAAGGTCTCTCTTAGTGTGAAAATCACAGCAAAAATCTTTCCCAGCAGCATGACTTTCCCATGTTTTCTCCAACTACACTGGTTTGAATCTCTGAGTCTGTACTTTTATCAAACCTAAATATTCTAAAAAAGATATATATTTTTAACTTAAGCTCACATAGAACTGTGCCGTCACATATTTAGATACTGGTGTCGCATGCTATGTTCAACAGCACAAATATTATTTTGCAAAGTGAATAGTCCCAAGAAATACACCTCAAAAAAAAAACACCTTTACTGTAAAAAGATTTACAATGAATAAAACTGGACATGAGTACAAAGATTCAAACATATCTATTTGTGAGCAACTGCATGGTAACATGTAAAAAAGAATACGTTCAGTTCAAGAGTTCAAAAATACAACAACAAACCGACTGTTATACATTTGTTTTGACATGTCTTCGCATCGATGCAGTAAGTTTGTAACTTCTGAAAATGTCTGTGTATACAATACTGCCATCATTGAGCACCAGTTCGACATCGCTACAGTACCTCTATATTGTCTAATGGTTTCGTTAACAACATCCTAAGTAGGGAGCATTTATAATACTAGTAGCAATACTCCTACTTACTGTTGATGTAGCATCGTTACGTAAATGTATTACACATTGTTAGTAGGACATCGCCGCCCCCCAAAAAAAGCTGTAGAACAAAAGGCTATTGCATGTTTGTGCACTTACATGAGTCATTGTACCCAATGATGTATATAAATACTAGATTGCTGATGCTATGTATTGGCCAATGAGAGGCTCTGAAGCCATTGCCACCATATTAGGAAAAAAAAAAGGTTCTGAACCGAAAAGAGTTCTTCGGCTCTTCTTCCTTCTGAGCAGGATAACCATTTGAAGAACCCTTTTTGGTTCCTATGGGGACAGTCGAAATAACCCTCTTTTTGGGTTTTTTTTATCGTTTTTTTTTCTTCTAAAAGTGTACTGCTCAGAAGGCGCAGTGTTCCATATGAATGAATGGAATATTAAAAGAATAAAATTACATGGATCTAAGTATTTCTTTGTTGTAGCGGGAACAGTAGCAGTACTTTCAAAAAAGTATACTTTACGGGTTAGTTCAGTTCATAAAATATAATGTAAAAAGTATGTGATAAGGTGTCTGCAATATAGACATTGATAAATGCATTTCTATATTTTCCAAAACCTTTAAAACAATGGTGGAGGAGAACAAAGATGGTGGAGGAGAACAAAGATGGTGGAGGAGAACAAAGATGGTGGCGCAGTGGCTTCAAAACAACACCCCATGTGGGTGATCTAGTGTTTATATACATTATTGACTGTACCCCTGTTAGTTTACTCTGTGTAGATATATTTAAACATGTAAACAAAATGACAACAAAATAAATGTCCTGGTTTCTGTGGGCTACTTGCTATTGCTTCTTTGCGAGTATAGAAATCCTGCAACCAAATGCGACTTACATTTTGAGAACTGATGCCACGGGAGAAATGAAATAAAAGCTTTTAAATGGAAGACAAAACAAAAAGCAAAACAAGGTGTTCACCACATCTACAGTCCTTGATTACATATGACCGTACATTACACCTCCAGACAGCTTCATATTTATTACTGAAACACACTTCTCTTTGGTCAAACGTTTCAATGAGTGAAGCATCTCCCTAAGTGGGATAGCGCCCACCTCTTTCTCAATGACTTCCATGATCAATTTCAACATAAACTAAATTCTAATAAACCCATATCCTTCAACAGCTGATTTAAGAAATTGGATTGATACATGCTTTCATTGGTCACATAGCCTTATCTGTAGAGACTAAACGTTGAGGTAATTGTGCAATATGAACATACATACTCCTGTATATTATACAAAACACATGTGTTTCTAACAACTGATGTGTCTTTCTGTAATACACAAAGAGAATACACATTGAGGGTGTGTAAAAACGTAAATGCCACTTTTTTTTTGTGTGTCATTTTATTAGATGTGAATTTGACCAATAGTGTACAACTTTGTATTAAATACTAAAATAAATACAAAAAAAATCAGTTCACAATAATTGAAATACTGATTGTTAATATGTACATATGTAAGAATACAATTTTTATGTTTAATTACTATTATTCTTTATAATGATGTGATTCCATGTTGTGTCCTAAAATATCAGTTTCCCTTTTTGAAGGCACCAAATCCCATATTGACAATGTTCTACCACGACCAATAGCTAACTACCAACTCTTACAGGAGGGTGCTATGCCCTGTAATGCTCAATTCACAAGTTCACAGCCACAGAGCTGCAATAGTCTGTCGGACCACTACAAAATTAATGTGGGACTGTGGCAGCTCTACAACAGTCAACTAGGAATTCACCAAGAGTGTGTCTAGTCACTAAAATAACCAAGCTGACCTCCGTAAAATTGTCCAACTGTATTGTAGCAACCCACCATGCTGCAGATGTACTAGCCGTGTGTACTTTCAGAGCCTGCCTATCGCCAGAACATCACATGCTATTTCCTTACCATGAACTGACCAACTAAACTGTCCAGGTAATTTGAACATCATGTCTTGCTCTTGGTCTTCCACTCGTGTACATGGTCATGGCATGAGGTCACTCACAGCGAGGGAGAACCTGTGAAAGATGTAAAGTCTCATGTTCACTCTTTTCCTAGGCTGTGTTTACATAGGCAGCTCAATTCTGATATATTTTCCACTGAAAAACAAATCAGTGAAAGTTTATTATTATTTTTTAGAATTGGGCTGCCCTAGAGAGATTCTGGACAGTACTTTGAGGTCAAAAACGCAAAAAACAAGAAAAAAATGCCAAACAGAAGAAGAGAAAAACCCCATTCCTTCCACTCATTTGGCTTTAAAATGGTGAACTGAAAAACACCAGTTTGAAGGGAAAACAAGGGTTGTTTCCCTGTGTTTCCCCAATCCCACTCCAGCTATTGCAGTCGGATGTGCAGCCTCATGCGCAGGTTCTCCCCCAGTTCCCCCGTAAGGTAGTCTTGGTCCCGGCGGTCCTCCAGCTCTTTGAACTGGGCTTTGCCGTAGAGCGGCAAGCTGGCGATCACCAGCGTGTGATCCTGCGGTGCCGCCAGTGCCCCCTTCCTCTTGGTGCTGTGTAGGTAGCAGAGGCCGTCACGCTGCTGGATGCGGAACAGGCCTTTGCGGTTGCCGCTGGTGATGACGTAGTGCACGTGGCCCACCAAGGGCTTGATGGCAGGCACCAGCTCCAGGATGTGCTCCTTGGGGTTGAGCTGGGACACGTTGAGCAGCAGGGTGACAGGAACTTCCATGTCCAGACTGGCTAGGCTCACCTGGTTGTGCTGATGGTGAGACAGACAGGGTTACGCCGTGGGGTTACTAACTTACTAAGTAACCATGGACTCTGTCAATGAGAGGCACAGGGTTCCCAGCAAACCGGGAACATTCCCAGAACATTAGATTCCCATTAAGTTCTAATTAGTGTTTATCCAATATTAGGATGACAAAATCATTTTTTGTTTTTTTAAATGAAATATCCTTGGAATGTTCTAACGTTCACTAAAATGTCGTAAACAACAATCTGTAACAACCACCACAGAACGTTCCCCAAACGTTCTCATTAGGTTTCCAGGTAACGTAATAACACAATGTACCAGTAATGTTTTCCCAGAAAACCAAAATTGGTTCTGTGAAAGTGAAAGTTCACAGAACATTCATTAGGTTGCAGCAAATGTTCACATAACATAAAAACTGTCCAGTCGTGCTGATTATACAATGTTTGTATAAAAGAGTCGGGTGATGTTGCAAGAATGTTCCCAGAACACATTTTGTCTGTTCTTTAAAGGTTCCCAGAATGTTTCATTAGGTTGTGGTAACATTCAGATCGGAACATTGTGGGAACATCACAAAAGATATGTTCCCAAAACACAACTGTCCAGTTGTGCTGACATTCAGATAATGTTTGTATCAGGGTGCGCAAAACATTCCTTTTGATGTTGCAAAAATGTTGACAGAACAACCTTTGAGTTCTTTAAAAAGGTTCCCAGACCATTTAATTAGGTTGTGGGAACGGTGTGGATACAAGAGAGCGGTTCCCAAAACATAAACGTTTTCAAAATATGATATTCATACAATGTTTAAGTTAGGTTGCAGGGGACATTCCCTTAATGTTGCAAGAATATTCTTGTGATATTCGCAAAGGTTGCACAGAACATTACCACAATGTTGCATAATGTTCCACAATTTCCAAATTAAGTCTGTTTGTTTTTATGACGTTCATAGCATATTTTTTTGCCATTTAAATCTGGAGAGAAACAAAATGGGGATTCCAACCTGCTTTAAGAAGCTATACATTTGCATCCTGAGAATGTTGTGGTGATATTTGGTCAAATTTAAATATAACATTTCCTAAATTTTCTTGAAATGTTCTGAGGACCTCCAAGATGAGTTGAGATGTATATTGCATGAACATTAATGGAATATTATGTTGTGTGCAACCTATGTGAATATCACAAGAATATTCTGGCAACAACCCCCCAGACAACTCCCATAACTTATTTAAATGTTCTGGGAACCTTGGTTTTGTCAACATTCTTACAACATTTAAGGGAATGTCCTGTGCAACCTAACTTAAACAACTGAGCATATTTTTTATTTTGGGAACCTCTCTCTTGTAATGTCCCCACACTGTTCCCACAGCCTAATTAAAATGGTCAGGGAATCTTTAAAGAACTCAGAAAGGCTGTTCTGTCAACATTCTAGCATCATCAAAAGATGATTGTTTTTGTACGATTTTATTGAATGTTTTATAAACAATACGAAACATACACATACAAACGACAACATCATGCAAACATCAACTACACCACCCCTGCCTAGACCCACTAGCACACACCCCCTTCTCCAGCGCCCGCATCACTTTCCGACACATGGCCTCAAACTGCATCATTTTGTTTCTCTCCGTCGCCAACACACTTTCCATTATGTAAAGGATGGAGGATTGGTTGATTGCCAGTTTTTAAGTATATGTTTTTTTAAAGATGATTGATGAGAAAAGTATCGCCCAACCCATCAGGTATCTCAGTGCAACCTCATATGCTATTTCTTGAAATATGCAGACAGACGAATTTAAAGTAAATGAAAAGTAACGTGAGTTATTGTGAGTTGTTATTTTTCTTTTTCTTATTGCCATTATTTTGTTTTCTCCATGATCATTTTATATCCTGAGAATTTAGAGTATTCTGAAAATGTAAATTTTTTTTAGCAAAGGGGGCATTGCGTTTTTAATATTGGTCAGGTATAACAGGAGATCATCTGCAATTAGTTTATGTTCGTGTTTACCAATACCTGTTACGTTTGGGTCCTGTCTAATTCTTTCTACTAGCGGTTCAATAGCTGTGCAAAAAGGAGTGGGGAGAGAGGACAACCCTGTCTTGTGCCCCTTTCTAAATACATTTGATCAGATAATGTATTCATTTGTGTATATTTTTGCTTCATGACATTTATATAATATTTGTATTACATTTATTATTTCAGCTAGAAAGAATTGACTACATTTTTATTTGCAAAAATACATTCAACAATTTACTGGATTCAAAAACGTATGATACAGTGATAACAGATCATTCTCATATCGGACAAGATAGACTCTACTTTCGAGCAAATCTACTTTTTTTAACAACAGATATTAACACTCCTGCGTTGTCTTGGCTGTGTGCTTAGGGTTGTTGTCCTGTTAGAAGGTGAACCTTCACCCCAGTCTGAGGTCCTGAGCACTCTGGAGCAGGTTTTCATCAAGGATCTCTCTGTACTTTTCTCCGTTCATCTTTGCCTCGATCCTGACTAGTCTCACAGTCCCTGACGCTGAAAAACACCCCCACAGCATGATGCTGCCACCACCATGCTTCACCGTACGGATGGTGCCTTCCTCATACCCTCTTCTAACACATGCTCCTTCGTCATACCCTCTTCTAACACATGCTCCTTCCTCATACCCTCTTCTAACAAATGCTTTGTGCACCCTGACAGAAACATGGTCAGTGTTAGCGTTTTGGAAACCTATCTCTTGTCATATCCCCACAATGTTCCCACAACCTAAAAGAAACATTCCGTCAACCTTTTAAAGAACCAAGTAAATGGGTTCTAGGAACGTTCTTGCAACATCAGGCAAACGTTTTATACAAACTTTCTATGATCATCAGCACGACTGAATTTATTATTATATTTTTTGTTTTATGAGAACACTTGTCGCCCGACCTAGGAAATGTTCTGGGAACTTTCACAGAACCAATTTTGCTTTGCTGTGTTACACTTTGGCATAACTAACTAAGAAGGACTATGTAATGTCAGTGTGCATTAGGCCGGTGCGAACTGAAATGTGAGACAAGATAGTTCACACAGACTAATGGAATAACGGAGAATCACTAATGGAATGAGAGTTCTCTGCATCATATGAAAGTGGGCAGTAACCTTTCACCTCTCTATATACATACATCTATACATCTCCAGAATAGAGAACAGACACTCCAACATGTTACCGCTACTGTTATAAGTGTCAATGCTCCCAATATACTGTACCTCTATGGGTTGCGTTCCATTGGCGTTGCGCCTCTTGCGGCCGTGCTTCTTGGGGTAGTCGTTGATCTTACACTCGTAGCAGGTCTCTGGGGAGAGAGTGTTGTCTTCTATCTCTGGCCCCTCATACTGGCCCTTCCCAAAGCCCAAGCCTGACACACAGTGACTGAACAACACACAGAAACACACAGTCAGACAGGCACACAGAAACACACAGTCAGACAGGCACGCATGCACACAGAGACACACAGCCAGACAGGCACACACGCACACAGAGACACACAGTCAGACAGGCACGCACACAGACGAGCATGAGAGAGTGCATTGGAGAGTGCAGTCGACAACTTCTTCATTACAACAATGGAAATCCTTCTGACCCATGAAATTATACATGAAACATAACAGTCAGGTGTGCTAGTGCAGGGGTAGAACAAATATTTGCAGAAATCCCAGAGAAACAGATTGGGAAACACAAGTCAAAAGCTAAGCTGTTCCTGATGGGCCCGTCCCAACAAGTGTTTCTAAGGGCCCTGACCCCAATCCCATCCACTCCTTACGAATCGTCCCTGGCATGTCTAAAACACGGCTCTCCCCCCCCCCCCCTTGATGCCCTCATTATAAGATAAATAATGATACTTCTACTCTAAAATCCCAATTTAGACCCACTGGGCTAAATATGGACCAGCCATCTGTCATCTGGCAGAATGCCTCCTTTGGTATTGTTTTTTTTTTGGGGGGGGGGTAGATCAGTTTGATATTGCAGATAGATTGTAGCTTCCATCAATGTAATTGCCTGCATTATTTCCAATCCCACATATATGTTTTGTGGTAAATACAGTACCAGTCAAAGTTTGGACACATACTCATTCCAGGGTTTTTCTTTATTTTTACTATTTTCTACATTGTAGAATAATAGTGAAGACGTCAAAACTATGAAATAACACATATGGAATCATGTAGTAACCCAAAAAAGTGATAAACAAATCTAAATATAGTTTAGATTTTAGATTCTTCAAAGTAGCCACCCTTTGCCTTGATGACAGCTTTGCACACTCTTGGCATTCTCTCAACCAGCCTCATGAGGTAGTCACATGGAATGCATTTTAATTAACAGGTGTGCCTTGTTAAAAGTTCATTTGTGATATTTCTTTCTTCTTAATGCGTTTGAGCCAATCAGTTGTGTTGTGACTAGGTAGGGTTTGGTATATCTCTAGATAGCCCTATTTGGTGAAAGACCAAGTCCATATTATGGCAAGAACAGCTCAAATAGGCAAAGAGAAACGACAGTCCATCATTACTTTAAGACATGAAAGTCAGTCAATCCGAAAAATTTCAAGAACTTTTAAAGTTTCTTCAAGTGCAGTCGCAAAAACCATTAAGCGCTATGATGGAACTGGCTCTCATGAGGACCGCCACAGGAAAGGAAGACCCAGAGTTATCTCTGCTGCAGAGGATAAGTTCATTAAAGTTACCAGCCTCAGAAATTGCAGCCCAAATAAATGCTTCAGAGAGTTCAAGTAATAGACACATCTAAACATCTACTGTTCAGAGGAGACTGCGAGAATCTGGCCTTCATGGTCAAATTGCTGTAAAGAAACCACTACTAAAGGACACCAATAAGAAGAAGAGACTTGCTTGGGCCAAGAAACACGAGCAATTGTCCTTTGGTCTGATGAGTTCAAATTTTAGATTTTGTTTCCAACTGCCGTGTCTTTGTGAGACGCAGAGTAGGTGAATGGATGATCTCTGCATACGTGGTTCCCACCGTGAAGCATGGAGGAGGAGGTGTGATGGGGTGGGGGTGCTTTGCTGGTGACACTGTCATGATTTATTTAGCATTCAAGGCACACTTAACCAGCATGGCTACCATAGCATTATGCAGCGATACTGTCACGTTCTGTCCTTAGTTCCTTTGTTATGTCTTTGTTTTAGTTTGGTCAGGGCGTGAGTTGGGGTGACTAGTCTATGTTCCTTTTTCTATGTTGTGGTTTTGTGTTTGGCCTGGTATGGTTCTCAATCAGAGGCAGGTGTCGTTGTCTCTGATTGAGAATCATAGTTAGGAAGCCTTTTCCCACCTGTGTTTTGTGGGTGTTTATTTTTCCGTGTCAGTGTTTGTTCCACACGGGACTGTGTCGGTTTTCATTTATTTCTCTTGTTCCTTTTGTTTTCTGTGTCCAGTGATATTTCATTAAAATATATCATGATGGCCTCCCGGGTGGCGCAGTGGTTAAGGGCGCTGTACTGTGCCCTGGGTTCGCGCCCAGGCTCTGTCGTAACCGGCCGCGACCGGGAGGTCCGTGGGGCAACGCACAATTGGCCTAGCGTCGCCCGGGTTAGGGAGGGCTTGGTCGGTAGGGGTGTCCTTGTCTCATCGCGCGCCAGCGACTCCTGTGTGCGCTAACCAAGGTGGCCGGGTGCACGGTGTTTCCTCCGGCGCATTGGTGCGGCTGGCTTCCGGGTTAGATGCACGCTGTGTTAAGAAGCAGTGCGGCTTGGTTGGGTTGTGTATCGGAGGACGCATGACTTTCAACCTTCATCTCTCCCGAGCCCGTACGGGAGTTGTAGCGATGAGACAAGATAGTAGCTACTACAACAATTGGAGACCACGAAATTGGGGAGAAAAAGGGGTAAAATTCTAAACAAAAACAAACAAAAAATATATATATATATATATCATGAACACATACCACGCTGCGCTTTGGTCCTCCTCTCCTTCCACCGAAGACAACCGTTACAGATACGCAATCCCATTTGGTTTGGGCTTAGCAGCCATATTTAGCACTAACTGACTATCATTTATTTTCCAATTTCCCAAGAATAAAAGAGATCTTCTGTTGAATCTGACAATCAATCTTAATGGTTGTACAGTCGTCTCAAATAAAACTGTGAAGGACCTCGGCATTACTCTGGACCCTGATCTCTCTTTTGACGAACATATCAAGACTGTTTCAAGGACAGCTTTTTTCCATCTACGTAACATTGCAAAAATCAGAAACTTTCTGTCCAGAAATGATGCAGAAAAATTAATCCATGCTTTTGTCACTTCTAGGTTAGACTACTGCAATGCTCTACTTTCCGGCTACCCGGATAAAGCACTAAATAAAATTCAGTTAGTGCTAAATATGGCTGCTAGAATTCTGACTAGAACCAAAAAATGTGATCATATTACTCCAGTGCTAGCCTCCCTACACTGGCTTCCTGTCAAGGCAAGGGCTGATTTCAAGGTTTTACTGCTAACCTACAAAGCATTACATGGGCTTGCTCCTACCTATCTCTCTGATTTGGTCCTGCCGTACATACCTACACGTACGCTACGGTCACAAGACGCAGGCCTCCTAATTGTCCCTAGAATTTCTAAGCAAACAGCTGGAGGCAGGGCTTTCTCCTATAGAGCTCCATTTTTATGGAATGGTCTGCCTACCCATGTGAGAGACGCAAACTCGGTCTCAACCTTTAAGTCTTTACTGAAGACTCATCTCTTCAGTTGGTCATATGATTGAGTGTAGTCTGGCCCAGGAGTGTGAAGGTGGACGGAAAGGCTCTGGAGCAACGAACCGCCCTTGCTGTCTCTGCCTGGCTAGTTCCCCTCTCTCCACTGGGATTCTCTGCCTCTAACCATATTACAGGGGCTGAGTCACTGGCTTACTAGGGCTCTTTCATACCGTCCCTAGGAGGGGTGCGTCACTTGAGTGGGTTGAGTCACTGATGTGATCTTCCTGTCTGGGTTGGCGCCCCCCCTTGGGTTGTGCCGTGGCGGAGATCTTTGTGGGCTATACTCGGCCTTGTCTCAGGATGGTAAGTTGGTGGTTGAAGATATCCCTCTAGTGGTGTGGGGGTTGTGCTTTGGCAAAGTGGGTGGGGTTATATCCTTCCTGTTTGGCCCTGTCCGGGGGTGTCATCGGATGGGGCCACAGTGTCTCCTGACCCCTCCTGTCTCAGCCTCTAGTATTTATGCTGCAGTAGTTTATGTGTCGGGGGGCTAGGGTCAGTTTGTTACATCTGGAGTACTTCTCCTGTCCTATCCGGTGTCCTGAGTTAATTTAATTATGCTCTCTCTAATTCTCTCTTTCTTTCTTTCTCTCTCTCGGAGGACCTGAGCCCTAGGACCATGCCTCAGGACTACCTGACATGATGACTCCTTGCTGTCCCCAGTCCACCTGGCCGTGCTGCTGCTCCAGTTTCAACTGTTCTGCATGTGATTATTATTATTTGACCATGCTGGTCATTTATGAACATTTGAACATCTTGGCCATGTTCTGTTATAATCTCCACCCGGCACAGCCAGAATAGCCTGGTTCCTATCTAGGTTTCTTCCTAGGTTATGGCCTTTCTAGGGAGTTTTTCCTAGCCAACGTGCTTCTACACCTGCATTGCTTGCTGTTTGGGGTTTTAGGCTGGGGTTCTGTACAGCACTTTGAGATATCAGCTGATGTACGAAGGGCTATATAAATACATTTGATTTGATTTGATTTTCAACAGGACAATGACTCAACACACCTCCAGGCTGTGTAAGGGCTATTTACCAAGAAGGAGAGTGATGGAGTGCTGCATCAGATGACCTGGCCTCAACAATCACCCAACTTCAACCCAATTGAGATGGTTTGGGATGGGTTGGACCACAGAGTGAAGGAAAAGCAGCCAACAAGTGCTCAGCATATGTGGGAACTCATTCAAGACTGTTGGAAAAGCATTCCAGGTGAAGCTGATTGACAGAATGCCAAGAGTGTGCAGAGCTGTCATCAAGGCAAAGGGTGGCTATTTGAAGAATCTCAAATATCTTTAGATTTGTTTAACACTTTTTTGGTTACTACATAATTCCATTGTTGTTATTCATATTTTTTATGTCTTGTAGAAAATAGTAAAAAAATAAACTTGAATTTTTATTTTATTTTACCTTTATTTAACTAGGCAAGTCAGTTAAGAACAAATTCTTACTTTCAATGACGGCCTAGAAACAGTGGGTTAACTGCCTGTTCAGGGGCAGAACGACAGATTTGTACCTTGTCAGCTCGGGGGTTTGAACTCTCGGGGGTTAACACTCTAACCACTAGGCTACCCTGCCGCCCCATGGGAACTGGTAGGTGTGTCCAAACTTTTGACTGGTAGTGTATATGTATTGTTTTTAAATATATATATTTCCCCTAACCCTGCCATACCTCCCCTAATTTGAGTAAAGTAATGGACAACAATACTTAGGCTTCTACTTCCAGCTTATACATATTATATACATTTTACAGACACATTTCCCAATAGTTGTCTTTTGTTTATTTTTAGTCCCATCCTTCGGCTCCACTCAACCCCTCCCATCTATCTCTGAACACCATCCAGTCTCATCAAACCCCTCCCATCTATCTCTGAACACCATCCGGTCCCATCAAACCCCTCCCATCTATCTCTGAACACCATCCAGTCCCATCAAACCCCTCCCATCTATCTCTGAACACCATCCAGTCCCATCAAACCCCTCCCATCTATCTCAGAACACCATCCAGTCCCATCAAACCCCTCCCATCTATCTCAGAACACCATCCAGTCCCATCAAACACCTCCCATCTATCTCAGAACACCATCCAGTCCCATCAAACCCCTCCCATCTATCTCAGAACACCATCCAGTCCCATCAAACCCCTCCCATCTATCTCTGAACACCATCCAGTCCCATCAAACCCCTCCCATCTATCTCTGAACACCATCCAGTCCCATCAAACCCCTCCCATCTATCTCTGAACACCATCCAGTCCCATCAAACCCCTCCCATCTATCTCTGAACACCATCCAGTCCCATCAAACCCTCCCATCTATCTCAGAACACCATCCAGTCCCATCAAACCCCTCCCATCTATCTCTGAACACCATCCAGTCCCATCAAACCCCTCCCATCTATCTCTGAACACCATCCAGTCCCATCAAACCCCTCCCATCTATCTCTGAACACCATCCAGTCCTATCCTTCAGTTCCCATCAATCCCCTCCCATCTATCTCTGAACACCATCCAGTCCCATCAAACCCCTCCCATCTATCTCTGAACACCATCCAGTCCCATAAAACCCCTCCCATCTATCTCTGAACACCATCCAG
The DNA here is from genome assembly GCF_034236695.1 of Oncorhynchus nerka. NCBI lineage: Eukaryota > Metazoa > Chordata > Actinopteri > Salmoniformes > Salmonidae > Oncorhynchus > Oncorhynchus nerka. The sequence continues at coordinate 9,442,321 of NC_088399.1, forward strand.
TCTCATCAAACCCCTCCCATCTATCTCTGAACACCATCCAGTCCTATCCTTCAGTTCCCATCAAACCCCTCCCATCTATCTCTGAACACCATCCAGTCCCATCAAACCCCTCCCATCTATCTCAGAACACCATCCAGTCCCATCAAACCCCTCCCATCTATCTCAGAACACCATCCAGTCCCATCAAACCCCTCCCATCTATCTCTGAACACCATCCAGTCCCATCAAACCCCTCCCATCTATCTCAGAACACCATCCAGTCCCATCAAACCCCTCCCATCTATCTCAGAACACCATCCAGTCCCATCAAACACCTCCCATCTATCTCAGAACACCATCCAGTCCCATCAAACCCCTCCCATCTATCTCAGAACACCATCCAGTCCCATCAAACCCCTCCCATCTATCTCTGAACACCATCCAGTCCCATCAAACCCCTCCCATCTATCTCTGAACACCATCCAGTCCCATCAAACCCCTCCCATCTATCTCTGAACACCATCCAGTCCCCTCAACCCCTCCCATCTATCTCAGAACACCATCCAGTCCCATCAAACCCCTCCCATCTATCTCTGAACCCCATCCAGTCCCATCAAACCCCTCCCATCTATCTCAGAACACCATCCAGTCCCATCAAACCCCTCCCATCTATCTCAGAACACCATCCAGTCCCCTCAACCCCTCCCATCTATCTCAGAACACCATTCTATTTGCCATGTATTTTTCTGTGATGTTTCACAAAACGTTCTGAAACTTTCTATTCTCATAGTTTCTACAGATTGTCAATTAAAGATACAATTTTTTTGCTAAGAGCATTATTATATAAATGATAGATTGATTATGACTTTTCAAATCACCCAGCAGTGCTATTTGCAGAGTTAGCTCCAGGTCCCTGCCTCCTTACCCTTGGCCCATGCGAAAATAGCCCAGCGGGCAACCACACAGGTAGCCTCCCTCTGTGTTGGAGCAGCCGTAGCTACAGGGGTTCTTGTTGGAGCACTCGTTGACATCCTGACAGCTGCTGCTGAATGAGTCGAAGCTGTAGCCTGAGGGGCAGGCACACTTGAAGCTGCCTAGCGTGTTGTAACAGGAGGCCGATCCACAGCTGCCCGGGTTGGAGCACTCGTTCTCATCTGAGAGAGGGGAGGAGGGGGTGGAGGAGTTAAGAGAGGGGGTAGGAGAATTAGTTTGACTTGTTATTGAGGTCAACCAGGACATAGAATGATTGAAACACCTTGCTGTGACCCACACCCCCCACACCTTGCTGTGACCCACACCCCCCACACCTTGCTGTGACCCACACCCCCACACCTTGCTGTGACCCACACCCCCACACCTTGCTGTGACCCACACCCCCACACCCCCACACCTTGCTGTGACCCACACCCCCCACACCTTGCTGTGACCCACACCCCCCACCCCCACGCCTTGCTGTGACCCACACCCCCACACCTTGCTGTGACCCACACCCCCACACCTTGCTGAGACCCACACCCCCACACCCCCACACCTTGCTGTGACCCACACCCCCCACACCTTGCTGTGACCCACACCCCCAGGGTTAAAGCAGCATTGGAAAATACATCTTAAGCTAAAATGTCTGAATCTAGGTGACAATGCATTTGCTTTTTGACAGTGGATCACAATGAATCTATAGAACATTAGAACACTACTGTAATAATATCAACGTTCTGGAACCCATTGGTACGAGAGAGAGAGAGAACCTTTCTCTTATTGTCCAGCAGGTGGCAATGTGGTTCTGTTTACTCGACCTGTAAATGGAAGGTAGTCCAATATTGTTTTCAAAAACATTTGTTTGCAGCAAGTAGTTGAAAGTACCCTTCTGCCAATGCACACATAGCACTTTTACATCATTTTCTGTGACAATGAATTTCACCATACAACAGAAACTTACTTTATTATCTAAATAACCTTTGGTTTATCTTAACTCTATGTGCTGAATCCTAACTTCCAAATGCTTTTTTTATTTATCTCCTATTGACAACAATGTTTAACTAAGTGAAAATACGACTTAAGTAAAAGTTAGATATCACCCCCAACAGACAAGATGATAATGCATCTAACAGAGAATGTTAATTTACAATGATTAAGAAATATAATACTCCCGTCCTCTACTGTACAACTCATTTTACGAGCACACAAACCCCCAAAAACTATGATTTATTAAATGGCTATCAACCTTTTACTGAGTGGGTTAAAACAGGGTCACACAGAGTGCTTCTCGGTAGTCTTAAAAACAAATCTAGTTTGAAACAAAAGTATACACCTCACACACATGGTTATGGGCTTAAATAAAGAAGAAACCTGTACCATGTCAGATGTAAAGTTGAAATGTATTACATTTCGAGTTTTCATCCCAATATTACACTTTATATACATCACAGAAGACTGAAAACTAACAAAACTATTTGACATAGAAACACCGGATTTTGGTCGTTTAAAAATAAATAAATAATTTATGAATAACATTCCACCTATGAGGTCAAAGAAGGTGCTTTTGGTCCTTGACTGCAGGAAAGGGCGACTCAGCTTGTGATGGACACTTTAATGACGCCCAGCGAAGTAAAACCAATGCACAGATTTAATCAATGGCCAGGTTGCAAACGTATAACGCAAAACAAGTCTTAACCCAACCGTCAATATAAGTAAGTAGCCTTGCACAAGTCTTCGCTTGTGTGACCCAGAACAGCTCATGGGAGCAGGAGCCTATTTCCTGTTTCTGTAGCGTGAGACAGCTTGAAATACAAGTACAGCCCCTGGACAGGACGCTAGTCTATCACAGGGCCTTACCCCCAATTTACAGTCTTAAAGCTCATCGGGTCCCATTTTTACAGTCTTTGGTATGACTCTGCTGGGGATCGAACTCCCAACCTTCCAATCCCTGTGTGCAGTTTGAAGGAAGTTGCTAAATCGCATTAGCGTTAGAGCAATGGCTAACTAGCGTTAGAGAGCAATGGCTAACTAGCATTAGAGCAATGGCTAACTAGCGTTAGAGCAATGGCTAACGAGCGTTAGAGAAATGGCTAACTAGCGTTAGAGCAATGGCTAACTAGCGTTAGAGAGAAATGGCTAACTAGCATTAGAGCAATGGCTAACCAGCATTAGAGAGAAATGGCTAACTAGCGTTAGAGCAATGGCTAACTAGCGTTAGAGCAATGGCTAACTAGCGTTAGAGAGAAATGGCTAACTAGCATTAGAGCAATGGCTAACTAGCGTTAGAGAGAAATGGCTAACTAGCATTAGAGCAATGGCTAACTAGCGTTAGAGCAATGGCTAACTAGCGTTAGAGCAATGGCTAACTAGCGTTAGAGAAATGGCTAACTAGCGTTAGAGCAATGGCTAACTAGCGTTAGAGCAATGGCTAACTAGCGTTAGAGAAATGGCTGGAAGTCTACTGGAACTGCTGGTATGCTAGTTGTTGCTGTAGACTTCCTGTCATTGCTTTAACACAAGTTTTCGATGGCGCCCTCTGTGTGCGTGTGTGTGGTACTCACCCACACACTGGTTCCACTGGTAGTGCTGTGTGTAGCCCTGAGGGCAGTTACAACGGTAGCCTCCCAGCATGTTCTGGCAGCCATGTTGACACCTGTCGTTACTGTCACACTCGTTCACGTCTAACGGTCAAAAGGCAGAAGAACACATATGCATTGGCCCATCCGTCATCTTCACCATCCTAATAATCATCATCAACGTTACTTTCCTAATCTTCATCATTATCATCACCATATTCCTAATTTCTATTCATCATCATCACCGTTCCCATCCTGGTTACATTGCATATTTAGATTGGAACATTAATATACCCTTAAGCTACTGTACAATGCAGTATGATGCAATTGTGAGTTTCCTGCATCAGCTCCTCTAAAATATATATATGAGCTTGAAATCTATGTTAGGGTATTTCAATTGCGTTTACACCCAAAATGCTAGTAGAACAAATCTGCCTTTAGCTGCCTAGTTGTATGGATTCCCTTGGTGTGTACAATTGACCCTTCATAATGAATTGGCAGGTTGACTCGCCATCTGTTTCTAATACACACTCCTATAGATGTGGGAAAATGGCCTATTTAAGCCGAATGCTTTTCATTTAGTCAAACAAAAATCATATCCATTCATCCCCACTGCTTTCGAGTAACGCAAACCAGGTAAACTTTAGCTCAAAACAGAGGATAACGTTCAACCTGGATTTGAGCTTTTACAGAGTCCATGGCACAAACCAAACCACTGCCCTGAATTCTCTCCCCGTACAATACTTACAGTCAACCTGTAACAAAATATTTTTTGTTGAGTTTTGAAAGTGAATTATTTTGTTTGTGGAGCGATGGCACAGAGTTCATTTAGATATTGCCAGTAGGACTTGTGGTTTTGGGCATTGCCACTCTGTGGAGACTTCAATAAAAGGAGAGTTGGCGAAATGTTTGAGGCCTTGAAGTCGCAGTCAGCCAAATGCTGTTAGAGAGAACAGTCAAGTAGGCCTTGATTTCCTACGCTTTTACGACAGTAGTGCCACTTTGAGAAGTCTTTAAAATATATGTATAATATAAATATAAATATATATTTTCATCTTTTAACTTCATTGTTTATGTATTTTTTAAATATGTTGCTTCTGACAATACAGGTGGAAAAACTACCACCAAACTGCCAAAAACATTTTGTTTACCAGGAGGTTTATCTCTGCCACTGAGGTTCAATCCCACAGTTCTTCTTAAATACTTATTTTCCACCATAATTTGCAAATAAATTCATTAAAAATCCTACAATGTGATTTTCTGGATTTTTTCCCCCTCATATTGTCTGTCGTAGTTGAAGTGTACCTATGATGAAAATTACAGGCCTCTCTCATCTTTTTAAGTGGGAGAACTTGCACAATTGGTGGCTGACTAAATACTTTTTTGCCCCACTGTATGCTTAAGATACAGATTTCACCACTAGCTCACCAAAACCATGGCATTGGTTGATCGGGGGGGGGACATCATATCTTCAGGTTTTAGGGAGGTGAGGCAACGATGCAATGCAAACTTAGCCAAAACCATGGCATTGGTTGATCGGGGGACATCATATCTTCAGGTTTTAGGGTGGTGAGGCAACGATGCAATGCAAACTTAGCCAAAACCATGGCATTGGTTGATCGGGGGACATCATATCTTCAGGTTTTAGGGTGGTGAGGCAACGATGCAAGGCAAACTTAGCCAAAACCATGGCATTGGTTGATCAGGGACATCATATCTTCAGGTTTTAGGGTGGTGAGGCAACGATGCAATGCAAACTTAGCCAAAACCATGGCATTGGTTGATCGGGGGACATCATATCTTCAGGTTTTAGGGTGGTGAGGCAACGATGCAATGCAAACGTTGCCAAAACCATGGCATTGGTTGATCGGGGGACATCATATCTTCAGGTTTTAGGGAGGTGAGGCAACGGTGCAATGCAAACGTAGCCAAAACCATGGCATTGGTTGATCGGGGGACATCATATCTTCAGGTTTTAGGGAGGTGAGGCAACGGTGCAATGCAAACTTAGCCATCAGGTTACATAGAGTAAGATGATGATATGGCAAAAATATTGAACAATTCCTTATGATTGTTCAATGATGCTAATTCTATATTTATTTAAAATTTAACTAGGCAAGTCAGTTAAGAACAAATTCTTATTTACAATGACGGCCTAGGAACAGTGGGTTAACTGCCTTGTTCAGGGGCAGAACGACAGAGTTCTACCTTGTCAGCTCGGGGGATTCGATCTAGCAACCTTTCGATTACTGGCCCAACGCTCTAACCACTAGGCTACCTGCCTCCCCGATTTATTGAAACAAAAAGCATAATTCATATGAAGTGTGTCATGTGGATGTTTCCCGTAAGAAATGGAATGACGAAAGGAAGAAATAAAAACTAAATTGTAGCTACCATCACAGTGCAGTCCGGTGTCGTCCAGTTCGTAACCCCGCTGGCACGCACAGTTGAAGCTACCAGGGGAGTTCTGACAGATGCCCTTGGTGCCACACAGGGAGGGTTCCCCGACACACTCATTATTATCTGACAGAGAGAGCATTGCATTTATGTAGTTTGTATTTTACCTGAGTTGTGTTCATTGAGCACCAAACAGAATTTTAAAAAGGACAGACTGAAACAGGGTTGGGACTTTGTTGAACTTGTCCAATAAGAAATGGTCATTTTTTGTTTTCCGTTTTAAAAGGGTGTGTCCTATTGAACATAACCATGGTAACCCTTATAGCTGCAGTTTAAAGACACGGACACTACAGACGTATTGCCTTACCTATGCATGCAGTGTGGTGCTGGGTGAAGCCAGGGGGACACTTGCAGGTGAATCCGCCCACGGTGTTGACACACATGAACTGACAGTTGTGCCTCTTGGTCTGGCACTCGTCCAAATCTAAACGGACACACACACACACACACACACACACACACACACACACACACACACACACACACACACACACACACACACACACACACACACACACACACACACACACACACACACACACACACACACACACACACACACACACACACACACACACACACAGTAAACCAAAGCTCTCAGATCAAACACACAAAACATTACACCCTGTTATTACACAACATTCGATTATTTTGTGTTGACCCCTTTTCAATGGACAGAGCCCCCTATGCTGCGATTCAATTCATTCCAGCACTGTTCATGACTCATTCAACCAGTGTATTCAGTCACTGTGATTTAGGTCTGTCGCCACGTTGTGATACAGGACAATCAACTACAGTAATGACTGGCTGTTGAGCAGCATCTGTCATCTCATTAATCTATTCCTATAGTGTGGACAGCACTCACTAATCACTCACTAATAATGAAGAGATCATTTTAGCTAGCTAGTAAAAATCTAATAAAAATCTTAAGTTTATTGGTCGCATACACAGTTCAGCAGGTACCGTTGAAATGAAGTTGATAGATGTTGGGTTTGATCTGTAAAACCTCTAACCTGGTCCTAGATCTGTTGTGTCGTGACGTGACAATGACCATAGACGTTTGCAGCACAGAACACTCAGATCTAGGACCAGGCTATAATACCGCTAAGTAACCTTATCCAATCTAGAAATCCAGCAGACAGCCATCGAGCAAAAAAAAAAAAAGACTGTTGCTTTGCATCATGGGAACTGTAGTTTCCCTGTACCTTTGCAGGTCCTGCCGTCCTCTTGGAGCACGTAACCACGGGGACAGGAGCAAGTGTAACTCCCCTCGGTGTTCTTACAGATGAAATTACACGGCTTGGGGGACATGACACACTCATCCAGATCTGACAGGAAGAGAACACAGAAGATCAACAGGGGAGGGAGGGTTATAATGTTATAATGTTGTAATCATTTATCTATGATCTGATAGGTGAAAGGGGAAATGGTCAAATTAGTGACGACTTCAAAGAGGCAAGGAGAGAACGATGTATTTTCCATGTATCCCAACACAGCCTTGGTATTGGAGTGCAATTTTGCTCCCGCCCTGCAATAAATCGCTGATACAACAAATCATAGATTTGGTTGCATTCACAATGGGCTTCAATTACAACCACTCACCAGGTTTTTAAAAACAGTTACAATAACCTTCAATTACAACCACTCACCAGGTTTTTAAAAACAGTTACAATAACCTTCAATTACAACCACTCACCAGGTTTTTAAAAACAGTTACAATAACCTTCAATCACAACCACTCACCAGGTTTTTAAAAACAGTCACAATGGGCTTCAATCACAACCACTCAGTAGGTTTCACAACAGACTCCATGTCGCATCATAATACTGTTCTGACCAATAGAAGTGTAACAGTGGAATGTGCCTTACCCACGCAGGCCGTTCCAGTGATGGTGGAAGTGTAGCCCAGTTTGCAGTGGCAGCGGTAGGATCCCATGGTGTTGATGCAGCGTCCATTCTTACACGTGTCAGGGATTACCTTACACTCGTCTATATCTGTAGGACAAAAAGGCAGAGAGCACAGGGCCATTCAGAGAAGACGGGACAAGACGGGACCATTCAGAGAAGACGGGACCATTCAGAGAAGACGGGACCATTCAGAGAAGACGGGACCATTCAGAGAAGAGGAGACCATTCAGAGAAGACGGGATCATTCAGAGAAGACGGGACCATTCAGAGAAGACGGGACCATTCAGAGAAGAGGAGACCATTCAGAGAAGACGGGACCATTCAGAGAAGACGGGACCATTCAGAGAAGACGGGACCATTCAGAGAAGACTGGACCATTTAGAGAAGACGGGACCATTCAGAGAAGACGGGACCATTTAGAGAGGACGGGACCATTCAGAGAAGACGGGACCATTCAGAGAAGACGGGACCATTCAGAGAAGACGGGACCATTCAGAGAGGACGGGACCATTCAGAGAAGACGGGACCATTCAGAGAGGACGGGACCATTCAGAGAAGACGGGACCATTCAGAGAAGACGGGACCATTTAGAGAAGACGGGACCATTCAGAGAAGACGGGACCATTCAGAGAAGACGGGACCATTCAGAGAAGACGGGACCATTCAGAGAGGACGGGACCATTCAGAGAGGACGGGACCATTCAGAGAGGACGGGACCATTCAGAGAAGACGGGACCATTCAGAGAAGACGGGACCATTCAGAGAGGACGGGACCATTCAGAGAAGACGGGACCATTCAGAGAAGACGGGACCATTCAGAGAGGACGGGACCATTCAGAGAAGACGGGACCATTCAGAGAAGACGGGACCATTCAGAGAGGACGGGACCATTCAGAGAGGACGGGACCATTCAGAGAAGACGGGACCATTCAGAGAAGACGGGACCATTCAGAGAGGACGGGACCATTCAGAGAAGACGGGACCATTCAGAGAAGACGGGACCATTCAGAGAGGACGGGACCATTCAGGATTCAGCTGAATAAGAAATATACCCATAGTCTAAAGCAGGGGTGACAATTAGATTCAGCCATGGAGTAATTATTTTCTGAATGGATGGTCATAGGGCCCGAAACACATTTGTACACTGTAAATTGAGTGGAAGTAAGCCCAAACAGATATTGTTTTTGAACAATAACATAATCATTTCATACCTTGATTACATTGAGACATGATCACTTCTCTATTGATTTGTGGTAATACTTGGGAACAGATTTCCTAAATCAAAACCATTTAGGCGGGCCGGGCGCAGTGCACGCTATCCAAGGTCGCCAGGTGCACGGTGTTTCCTCCGACACATTGGTGCGGCTGGCTTCCGGGTTGGATGCGCGCTGTGTTAAGAAGCAGTGCGGCTTGGTTGGGTTGTGTTTCGGAGGACGCATGGCTTTCGACCTTCGTCTCTCCCGAGCCCGTACGGGAGTTGTAGCGATGAGATAAGATAGTAATTACTAACCATTGGATACCATGAAATTGGGGAGAAAATGGGGTAAAAAAATAAATTATAATAATAATAAATTTTAAAAAATAACATTTAGAAAATAAAAAAAATTCCACTGAAAAAGTTGCGTGGCCATCGTCTATAGGGTCAATTTAATCGGCTTGTTCCGTGTCCCATGTATAATTTCTTGTTTTCCGATTACTAATCTTGATTCAATTCAAGGGTTTATTAAGTTTGCGAGGTTACTCTTGCATTCTAGTGGACAACCCGAGAGAAAAAAAAATAGTATGAATTACAAGTTGACACTCTAAAAATAACACTGAAACACTCGTCCTGGCCTAGGGCGAGGTGACATTCCTTTCACTGGATCATTCCTTGAACTTATATGTGGTAATTGCTACATCTTGCCTTTTGAATAGTCGGATGGGCATGTTGCCATATCGCTTACACCTATCCTATCATTTTAGATCTACACTAGTGCCTAGGGGAATGGAATAATGGCCTATTTGGAATTATTTAAAAAGCCTAGAAGAAACTATTGACCAGCTGACCGAAAGCCATACACATTTAACCTGTATCTCAAGCATTATCATCAAGGCACTTCTGCCAACAGGCACTTCCACTGTTCAACCCTTTGACCTCTCACCCATGCCGTCGGTGGCGTATCCCGGGCCGTGGGGACAGAGCTTCCTGTAGCCTGCCGTGCCAGCCAGGGGACAGAGCTCACACTGGTTACCCCAACCGCGGCCTCCGTCACAGCAGCACTGGGACTTGGTGGTGGGGGTCCGGCTGCTGGAAGACATCTGGCACATAGTCATGAGCACCTCGGTAAAGCAGAAGCCCTCCCTGTAGTCTAGAGAGAGGGGCAGAACAGACAGACTGCATCTATACACTGAGTGTACAAAACATTAAGAACACCTATTTCTATGACATAGGCTGATCAGGTGAAAGCTATGATCCCTTATTGATGGCACTTGTTAAATCCATTGAATGAGTCCAGAGGAAGGGGAGGAGACAGGTTAAAGAAGGATGTTTAAGGCTTGAGACAATTGAAACATGGATTGTATATGTGTGCCATTCAGAGGGTGAATGGACAAGACAAAATATGTAAGTGCCTTTAAACCAGTTATGGTAGTAGGGCCCAGGAGCACCGGTTTGAGTGTGTCAAGAACTGCAACGTTGCTGTGTTTTTCACACTCAACAGTTTCCTGTGTGTATAAAGAATGGTCCACCACCCAAAGGACAACCAGCCATCTTGGCAAAACTGTGGGAAGCACTGGCGTCAACATGGGCATTCCTGTGGAACGCTTTCAACACCTTGTAGAGTCCATGCCCCGACAAATTGAGGCTGTTGTGAGAGCAGGGGGGCGGGGGGGACTCAATATTATAAATGTGTCCTTAATATTTTGTACACTCAGTGAAAATATTCTAAATCAAATAAAATGATACTGGTCACATACACATGGTTAGCAGATGTTAATGCGAGTGTAGTGAAATGCTAATTTCCTCTCTCTCTATATATATATATATATATATATATATATATATATATATATATATATATATATATATATATATATATATTGGGGTATTTTTGAAACTTTATTGAGGCACTTGTCAAATGTATTTATAACGCCCTTCTTAAATCAGCTGATGTCACAAAGGGCTGTACAGAAACCCAGCAAGCAAACAGCCAGCAAACAGCAAGCCAACAGCAAGCAAACAGCCAGCCTACAGCAAGCCAACAGCAAGCAAACAGCAAGCAAACAGCAAGCTAACAGCCAGCCAACAGCAAGCAAACAGCAAGCAAACAGCAAGCAAACAGCAAGCCAACAGCAAGCAAACAGCCAGCAATGCAGGTGTTATGAAACAGAGGGGGGAGGCAGATAAGTGGGAGAGACAGAAAGGACGTTGTGGGGGATTGAAGCCTGTTTTCCCGGTGAGGGAAGACTATGATTGGTTGAGAGCAACCAGGAGCGTTGGCGTTAGAACACAGGCTCTATACAGAACAGACAGACATTTAAACAAGTCATTCAACACATTACACATGAAAAAAAGAACAGGCGTTTGTAAGACATTTTTCTCCATTTACATTTTTTTTTTTAAACACAGACATTTATACAGGAGAGGAAATGTAACCGTCCAGATGTAGCACAGGCGCTAACAAAAATAAGAAGACTACAATCTGCTCTAGTTGTTTCTCAAGTGGGCGGGAGAAAAACTGTTGTATCACTAACTAAATAAACGACTTATAGCTCATTTTAGACATATACTGTACAGAACACTGACTGTCAGACACACACACACACACACAGATACACAGATACATAGACACAGACACACACACACACAGATACACACACACACACACAGATACACAGACACACACACACACACACACACACAGATACACAGATACATAGACACAGACACACACACACAGATACACACACACACACACACACACACACACACACACACACACACACACACAGACACAGACACAGACACAGACACACACACACACACACACAGATACACAGACACACACACACACACACACACACACACACACACACACACACACACACACACACACACACACACACACACACACACACACACACAGTAGAAGTGTGTTCCGGAGGAGTGTGTATGATTCTTACCGAGACACTGTGTCCGTGTAGAGTCAGACTCATATCCGCCTCCACACTCGCACATGTAGCTGCCTATCGTGTTGATACAACGACCATTCTCACAGATCCCCGGCTTGCTACGACACTCATTCTCATCTGAATGGAGAAACAGAGCAAGAGAGAGAGAGACAGAGGGAGGGATAAAAGGGAGGTGAGAATGTGATGGAGAGAGAGAGAGAGAGAAAGATGAAAGGGGTTAGAGAGAGAAAGACAAATATAAAGTTAAAGATTCAGTAGGAGGGGAGATATATGTTTAAAATCAAACTTTGCATTTCCCCTCCAAAAAAGTTAGGCGAAAACTGGTTGAATTAACATTCTTCCCACATTATTTCAACCCATCTATGCGATGGCGTTGAATCAACGTGGAAAACTGATTTAGATTTGCTAAATTTTTCACCTAACTTTTAACCTAAATCCAATTACATTGATTTTACGTTGAATTCACGCTAGTTGAAAATTCAACCAATTGTAAATCAAAAACGAAACATTGAACTGACATCTCTGCCCAGTGGGATCAGTCTTGAACAGTCCTATCAATGACCACAGCGAAATGGGAACACGTCACTGTTGAACAGTCCTATCAATGTACTGTAGACCCTTTCCTTACCCTCGCACACTTCGTTGTCCAGGCGCCGCACCATCCCCGGCGGGCACACACACATGAAGGTGCCGATGAGGTTCTTGCAGGTCATGCCTCTGGACTCACAGTCGTGGAGCCCCTCGGAACACTCATCCAGATCTGAGGAAATGATAGCACGGTACTTTTGTATGGAAGAAATATGTTTTTTTAGTGAGTATGAACAATTTTTCTCAGCCTTGTCTGTAGACTTAACGTTCATCCGAAATGACAAATGTACCTCGTGTTATACAGTGCCTTCCGAAACGATTCACACCCAATGGGCTCTATTTCCGGCTGGCGTTAAGACGAAGCTAGTGTCAAACGCACGTTTGTTTGTAATTTCGTCATGTAAAACCTGCCACACTGGCATTTTTGAAGCCATAACGCAGCAATTGACCTGTCTTATATCAGCTGGCTTGAGCTCACATGGGCGAGGTGGAAGTATTTGAGGTGTGTCCTTAAAAACATGATCCAGTGCTAATTTCCAGCAGTACTGATGGGGATATTTAAGATCAACCAAAAGCTGGTTTTAGCAGTAACGCAGATGGGTTATGGCATGAATTTAGACAGTGGAAATGCAGTCTATCCAGCCGTGACACACACTGCCCATATGAACATGGAATAAGTGTAGCCTAAAGTGCTTTTGGTGCCTGTATACTTCCTATTTAGATATAATAAAAAACAAATGTATAAAAATGTGTTAGATTAAAAACCAAGCATAGCATCCCTTCCTCTCAATGAAGGCTTTTCTTTGTCTGCCCAATGCAATCGCGATTTAGTCTTTCGATAAAGGGTTTGGCTCCTGAGACCGCTTGGAAAATCAATCTTAATCACTAAAGCTTTATTAAAATATTAAAGTTTGAGTGGAGTAAACCAGTGAGCTAACGTTCCCTTTTAATCTAAGCATTGTAGACAGGCCCACATTATTTTAGCCATGCGCAGATCCCATTTTGGACATGCGAAGAAAAAAACCTTCCATGATGTACAGTAGGCTACGTGCCGATCATGAAATGAGAGATGAGTACCTCGGTGAATACTGGTGACCCTTGTATTTAGAAGTTCATTTCATATGGTAAAAAACTCAAACTCTCCCTTAAGCATTCTATAACCAAAGGTTGGTTCGACATGCGTCTTATTTATCGGTGAATACTGGTGACCCTTGTATTTAGAAGTTACCTGTAAAAAAATGTTTTTCTTTCTCCATTTCATATGGTAAAAAACTCAAGCTCTCCCTTAAGCATTCTATAACCAAAGGTTGGTTCGACATGCGTCTTATTTATCCTGGAGATTTTATCATCTCATTACATTTTTACTTGTTGTTTAGCTAAAAAAAAAAAAAAAACAGTTTGTTTTTCATTTAAGTTTATTACAACCGAACTTATTAGGATGATTCACGTCGCGTGTTTGCAATGCAACTTCTGGAGACGAGAAAACACGATTTTAACTGTAAGATGGTTCCGATTATGTTCATAAAAAACACAGGCCTATTTGAAAGCAGTAAAACGGTGAGTGGACATTCTCCCGTTGGTATTTATATTGGATCTTTGTCCAGCTACTGTGAAAGGTTTGGATGTGTGTAAAAACCCACCATAGTCTGAGTTGTTTTAATATTATATGCCCACGGGGAGAAATGATGGGGAAACAAAGCTGTTGTTTTGTAGATAGTTCTAAGTACTGTGAGGTGACCTCACCTCTTTTTTCTTTGTTTGTTGGTATTATCTGCGGGATGTGAAATCAGTTGTGGAGGCTGAAAGGGTACAATGTGATGACCCTATTATAGTTGAAGAGGTCATTTGTTCTAAATGAACACCTTAAACAAGAATACATCTCCTGGGGCTGATGACACATACAGTACCAGTCAAAAGTGTGGACACACCTACTCAATTCAAGTTTTTTTTTCTTTATTTGTACTATTTTCTACATTGTAGAATAATAGTGAAGACATCAAAACTATGAAATAACACATATGGAATCATGTAGTAACCAAAACAAAAAGTGTTGACTAAGGTCTTTGTATAATCTGTCATTTGTTGTATCCACTAGCATATGTTATCATTGTCTGTTGGTATACTTCTTGTATGTATACTGGTGTTTCTACAATACAATACATTTAAAAAAGAATAATACAAAAATAAAGAAGGAAATAAATATATATTTTTAAATAACTATATACAAGGAGTACCGGTATCAAGTCAATGTGCAGGGGAACGAAGTAGTGGAGGTAATGGAGGTAACATGTACATGTAGAAAAGTAACTAGGCAATCAAGATAGATAGTAAACAGAGCAGCAGCAGCGTTTGTGAAGAGTGTGTAGAGTGTGTAGAGTGTGTAGAGTGTGTAGAGTGTGTAGTGTGTAGAGTGTGTAGAGTGTGTAGAGTGTGAAGTGTGTAGAGTGTAGAGTGTGTAGAGTGTGTAGAGTGTGTAGAGTGTGAAGTGTGTGTAGAGTGTGTAGAGTGTGTAGAGTGTGTAGAGTGTGAAGTGTGTAGAGTGTGTAGAGTGTGAAGTGTGTAGAGTGTGTAGAGTGTGTAGAGTGTGTGAAGTGTGTAGAGTGTGTAGAGTGTGTAGAGTGTGAAGTGTGTAGAGTGTAGAGTGTGTAGAGTGTGTAGAGTGTGTAGAGTGTGAAGTGTGTAGAGTGTGAAGTGTGTAGAGTGTGTAGAGTGTGTAGAGTGTGTAGATTGTGAAGTGTGTAGAGTGTGTAGAGTGTGTAGAGTGTGTAGAGTGTGTAAGCGTGTGTAAGCGTGTCCGTCCGTGTGTGTGTGTGTGTTTTGGGAGTTAGCGTGACTCGTCATTTGGTTGAACTATCCCTTCAGGGTGAAGAGTAATAATGTGTGTAAGTGTGGAGCATGTAGCGTGTGCATCTCACCCTGGCACATCCTCTGGTTCTCTCTCAGAGTGTAGCCACCGGGACACATGCACTCGTATCCTCCGAAGGTGTTGATGCAGCGGAATGCACACAGCAGGGGGCTGATTGCACACTCGTTGACATCTGACCCAGAGAACGGGACGTAGACAGACAGACAGAGGACAACACGAGCAGTCAAAATCGATATCCCATGAACCACGCGCGCACACACACGCACACACACACGCACACAACACAGCACAACCTTCAGGCAAATAATCAGTCTCATTAGAACATTTCTGCATTTAAATTTGCATCCTGCCTTCAATACATCCAGCACATATTTATATATTCATATATTTATATCCATATGGTTTAACTTTCCTACTGAACATTTCACACTAGATTAATATAATATTAATATGTTCCATTTGCAATTAAACACGTTTGCCAATGTTAAGATCATGATTTTATTTGATTTTCAATATACTAAAACTCGGAAAATAAAAGTATATAAAAAAAAATGTAAATACTGAATCACATACTTGATGAAAACGTGTTTAAATTACAATGACTGCAACACAATACTAAAGAAATAAATCTCCACCACATTGACAACATGTCCAATAGGTTTCCACTTCCACCCACCTTCACAGGTCATCATGGGGCCTGGCTCAAAGCCCTCCTCACAGTTACACTCGAACCCTCCAATCACGTTAGAGCACGTCCCGTTGCCACATAGGCTCCCCACCAAACACTCGTCAACATCTGGTCAGGACCACACGGTTGGACAATTAACCAAACTGTAACTGGACTAGTCAAGGATAAGATTACAGTAGAATTTCCAGATCACAGTATTGCACAGAAAACCAACGTTTATTGTACTTTATGGGGCGGTTATCCAGACACAGATTAATATTACGGAGATTCTCCATTGACCATGTTTTCCAGTCCAATACTAGGTTTAATATGTGTCTGGGGAAACCTGTTATTTAGATGCATGAACCTAATTGTTTGGTCAACTCCATATGTTTTCTTCAATATAGACGCTATGAGATGGCACAGTACAGAGGAGGTATGTCAAGGTTTAGTGGCGTTAGAGGACACAGTGCATTCTGGTGTAGTAGAGTGTTTCCTCTGTATAGCTCCTATATGAGCACCACCGGGTAGAGCCTGTCTTATATGAGCACCTATGAGCACCACCTGGTAGAGCCTGTCCTATATGAGCACCACCTGGTAGAGACTGTCCTATATGAGCACCACCTGGTGGAGCTTGTCCTACATGAGCACCACCTGGTAGTGTTATGCCGGTGAGTGAGGACCCAAAAGCGATTTAACAGAAACAGAGTCTTTTAATGTCCAAACAGGGAAAACATAAATCCTCAATCTTTACAGGAGATGTCCAAACAGGGAAAACATAAATCCTCTATCTTTACAGGAGAGTCCCCCTTCTAGTAGTAGAGGAGAATAGCAGGGCTAGCGGCAACAGACTGCTGGTCCCTCCGGGTAGGCGCGGGCCGTAGAGGACAGAGACACCTGCTCACACGCAGCATCTGATGAAGAGGCAGATTACGACAGGACGGGACAAGGGCAAAGCAAACAAGAATCCGACAAGGACAAAAGCAGAAACAGAGAGAGAAATAGAGACTTAATCAGAGGGCAAAAGAGGGGACAGGTGTGAGAGAGTAAACGAGGTCGTTAGGAGAATGAGGAACAGCTGGGAGCAGGAACGGAACGATAGAGAGAGAGAGAGATAGAGAGAGAGAGAGAAAGTAACCTAATACGACCAGCAGGGGGAAACGAAGAGAAGAGAAAGCACAGGGACAAGACATAACATGACAATACATGACAGGTAGAGTCTGTCCTATATGAGCACCACCTGGTAGAGCCTGTCCTATATGAGCATCACCTGGTAGAGCCTGTCCTATATGAGCACCACCTGGTAGAGCCTGTCCTATATGAGCACCACCTGGTAGAGCCTGTCCTATATGAGTCTTCTCCTAACATGGTCTGCATCTCGTCTCACATTGGTTTAGTGCCTTCTGCTCCCCTCCTAACATGGTCTGCATCTCGTCTCACATTGGTTTAGTGCCTTCTGCTCCCCTCCTAACATGGTCTGCATCTCGTCTCACATTGGTTTAGTGCCTTCTGCTCCCCTCCTAACATGGTCTGCATCTCGTCTCACATTGGTTTAGTGCCTTCTGCTCCCCTCCTAACATGGTCTGCATCTCGTCTCACATTGGTTTAGTGCCTTCTGCTCCCCTCCTAACATGGTCTGCATCTCGTCTCACATTGGTTTAGTGCCTTCTGCTCCCCTCCTAACATGGTCTGCATCTCGTCTCACATTGGTTTAGTGCCTTCTGCTCCCCTCCTAACATGGTCTGCATCTCGTCTCACATTGGTTTAGTGCCTTCTGCTCCCCTCCTAACATGGTCTGCATCTCGTCTCACATTGGTTTAGTGCCTTCTGCTCCCCTCCTAACATGGTCTGCATCTCGTCTCACATTGGTTTAGTGCCTTCTGCTCCCCTCCTAACATGGTCTGCATCTCGTCTCACATTGGTTTAGTGCCTTCTGCTCCCCTCCTAACATGGTCTGCATCTCGTCTCACATTGGTTTAGTGCCTTCTGCTCCCCTCCTAACATGGTCTGCATCTCGTCTCACATTGGTTTAGTGCCTTCTGCTCCCCTCCTAACATGGTCTGCATCTCGTCTCACATTGGTTTAGTGCCTTCTGCTCCCCTCCTAACATGGTCTGCATCTCGTCTCACATTGGTTTAGTGCCTTCTGCTCCCCTCCTAACATGGTCTGCATCTCGTCTCACATTGGTTTAGTGCCTTCTGCTCCTCTCCTAACATGGTCTGCATCTCGTCTCACATTGGTTTAGTGCCTTCTGCTCCCCTCCTAACATGGTCTGCATCTCGTCTCACATTGGTTTAGTGCCTTCTGCTCCCCTCCTAACATGGTCTGCATCTCGTCTCACATTGGTTTAGTGCCTTCTGCTCCCCTCCTAACATGGTCTGCATCTCGTCTCACATTGGTTTAGTGCCTTCTGCTCCCCTCCTAACATGGTCTGCATCTCGTCTCACATTGGTTTAGTGCCTTCTGCTCCCCTCCTAACATGGTCTGCATCTCGTCTCACATTGGTTTAGTGCCTTCTGCTCCCCTCCTAACATGGTCTGCATCTCGTCTCACATTGGTTTAGTGCCTTCTGCTCCCCTCCTAACATGGTCTGCATCTCGTCTCACATTGGTTTAGTGCCTTCTGCTCTTCTCCTAACATGGTCTGCATCTCGTCTCACATTGGTTTAGTGCCTTCTGCTCCCCTCCTAACATGGTCTGCATCTCGTCTCACATTGGTTTAGTGCCTTCTGCTCCCCTCCTAACATGGTCTGCATCTCGTCTCACATTGGTTTAGTGCCTTCTGCTCCCCTCCTAACATGGTCTGCATCTCGTCTCACATTGGTTTAGTGCCTTCTGCTCCCCTCCTAACATGGTCTGCATCTCGTCTCACATTGGTTTAGTGCCTTCTGCTCCCCTCCTAACATGGTCTGCATCTCGTCTCACATTGGTTTAGTGCCTTCTGCTCTTCTCCTAACATGGTCTGCATCTCGTCTAACATTGGTTTAGTGCCTTCTGCTCCCCTCCTAACATGGTCTGCATCTCGTCTCACATTGGTTTAGTGCCTTCTGCTCTTCTCCTAACATGAAAATAATACATTGAAAGGAAACTAAAGGGAGCTGGTTCTAACAGGTTGTATTTGTCTAATCGCTCATGGATTTAAATTTGTATTGACCACTAGGTGAGTGTTTTAAAACTTGAATATATAAAAAAAAATGTAAATAGGTGTGTTGTGTAGGGTTGTGTCTCACCCATGCAGTGTACCCCAGTGTAGTTGACTGTGGAACAGGTTTCCTGTTAACTCTATAGGCAGTTAATTCATATAGAATAGGTGTGTTGTGTAGGGGTTGTGTCTCACCCATGCAGTGTACCCCAGTGTAGTTGACTGTGGAACAGGTTTCCTGTTAACTCTATAGGCAGTTAATTCATATAGAATAGGTGTGTTGTGTAGGGGTTGTGTCTCACCCATGCAGTGTACCCCAGTGTAGTTGACTGTGGAACAGGTTTCCTGTTAACTCTATAGGCAGTTAATTCATATAGAATAGGTGTGTTGTGTAGGGGTGTGTCTCACCAATGCAGTGTACCCCAGTGTAGTTGACTGTGGAACAGGTTTCCTGTTAACTCTATAGGCAGTTAATTCATATAGAATAGGTGTGTTGTGTAGGGGTGTGTCTCACCCATGCAGTGTACCCCAGTGTAGTTTACTGTGGAACAGGTTTCCTGTTAACTCTATAGGCAGTTAATTCATATAGAATAGGTGTGTTGTGTAGGGTTGTGTCTCACCGATGCAGTGTACCCCAGTGTAGTTGACTGTGGAACAGGTTTCCTGTTAACTCTATAGGCAGTTAATTCATATAGAATAGGTGTGTTGTGTAGGGTTGTGTCTCACCCATGCAGTGTACCCTAGTGTAGTTGACTGTGGAACAGGTTTCCTGTTAACTCTATAGGCAGTTAATTCATATAGAATAGGTGTGTTGTGTAGGGGTTGTGTCTCACCCATGCAGTGTACCCCAGTGTAGTTGACTGTGGAACAGGTTTCCTGTTAACTCTATAGGCAGTTAATTCATATAGAATAGGTGTGTTGTGTAGGGGTGTGTCTCACCCATGCAGTGTACCCCAGTGTAGTTGACTGTGGAACAGGTTTCCTGTTAACTCTATAGGCAGTTAATTCATATATAATAGGTGTGTTGTGTAGGGGTTGTGTCTCACCCATGCAGTGTACCCCAGTGTAGTTGACTGTGGAACAGGTTTCCTGTTAACTCTATAGGCAGTTAATTCATATAGAATAGGTGTGTTGTGTAGGGTTGTGACTCACCCATGCAGTGTACCCCAGTGTAGTTGACTGTGGAACAGGTTTCCTGTTAACTCTATAGGCAGTTAATTCATATAGAATAGGTGTGTTGTGTAGGGTTGTGTCTCACCCATGCAGTGTACCCCAGTGTAGTTGACTGTGGAACAGGTTTCCTGTTAACTCTATAGGCAGTTAATTCATATAGAATAGGTGTGTTGTGTAGGGGTTGTGTCTCACCCATGCAGTGTACCCCAGTGTAGTTGACTGTGGAACAGGTTTCCTGTTAACTCTATAGGCAGTTAATTCATATAGAATAGGTGTGTTGTGTAGGGGTTGTGTCTCACCCATGCAGTGTACCCCAGTGTAGTTGACTGTGGAACAGGTTTCCTGTTAACTCTATAGGCAGTTAATTCATATAGAATAGGTGTGTTGTGTAGGGGTGTGTCTCACCCATGCAGTGTACCCCAGTGTAGTTGACTGTGGAACAGGTTTCCTGTTAACTCTATAGGCAGTTAATTCATATAGAATAGGTGTGTTGTGTAGGGTTGTGTCTCACCCATGCAGTGTACCCCAGTGTAGTTGACTGTGGAACAGGTTTCCTGTTAACTCTATAGGCAGTTAATTCATATAGAATAGGTGTGTTGTGTAGGGTTGTGTCTCACCCGATGCAGTGTACCCCAGTGTAGTTGACTGTGGAACAGGTTTCCTGTTAACTCTATAGGCAGTTAATTCATATAGAATAGGTGTGTTGTGTAGGGTTGTGTCTCACCCATGCAGTGTACCCCAGTGTAGTTGACTGTGGAACAGGTTTCCTGTTAACTCTATAGGCAGTTAATTCATATAGAATAGGTGTGTTGTGTAGGGTTGTGTCTCACCCATGCAGTGTACCCCAGTGTAGTTGACTGTGGAACAGGTTTCCTGTTAACTCTATAGGCAGTTAATTCATATAGAATAGGTGTGTTGTGTAGGGGTGTGTCTCACCGATGCAGTGTACCCCAGTGTAGTTGAGAGTGTAGCCTATTGGACACTCGCAGCGGAAGGAGCCGTCTGTGTTGATACAGTGTCCGTTGTTACAGATGCCTGGGTTCTCCACACACTCATTCAAGTCTGGAGATGTGCAATGTTAAGAGTATTATCCATCCCAACATCTATTCAAATCACATTCATGCTGTTTCATGTAATCACATCAAAGGTTCGACACAAAAACAAAACCTTTAAAGTGATATCATTCATTCCAAACCTTTAAAGTGATATCATTCATTCCAAACCTTTACAGTGATATCATTCATTACAAACCTTTAAAGTGATATCATTCATTCCAAACCTTTAAAGTGATATCATTCATTCCAAACCTTTAAAGTGATATCATTCATTCCAAACCTTTACAGTGATATCATTCATTACAAACCTTTAAAGTGATATCATTCATTCCAAACCTTTACAGTGATATCATTCATTACAAACCTTTACAGTGATATCATTCATTCCAAACCTTTACAGTGATATCATTCATTCCAAACCTTTAAAGTGATATCATTCATTCCAAACCTTTACAGTGATATCATTCATTCCAAACCTTCCAAAAGTGATATCATTCATTCCAAACCTTTACAGTGATATCATTCATTCCAAACCTTTACAGTGATATCATTCATTCCAAACCTTTAAAGTGATATCATTCATTCCAAACCTTTACAGTGATATCATTCATTCCAAACCTTTACAGTGATATCATTCATTCCAAACCTTTACAGTGATATCATTCATTCCAAACCTTTAAAGTGATATCATTCATTCCAAACCTTTACAGTGATATCATTCATTCCAAACCTTTAAAGTGATATCATTCATTCCAAACCTTTACAGTGATATCATTCATTCCAAACCTTTACAGTGATATCATTCATTCCAAACCTTTACAGTGATATCATTCATTCCAAACCTTTACAGTGATATCATTCATTCCAAACCTTTACAGTGATATCATTCATTCCAAACCTTTAAAGTGATATCATTCATTCCAAACCTTTACAGTGATATCATTCAT